>NC_048238.1:22738262-23063458 GCF_002007445.2 Ailuropoda melanoleuca | reverse complement strand
CAGAGGGGAGGGGGGTGGGGGATTGGGATAGACTGGTGATGGGTAATAAGGAGGGCATGTATTGCATGGTGCACTGCGTGTTATATGCAACTAATGAAGCATCGAACTTTACATCAGAATCCGGGGATGTACTGTATGGTGACTAACATAATAACATAAAAAATCATTAAAAAAAAAAAGGATCTCTGAAGGCCTCCAGCTAGCATATTTAATAGTGAAAGACAAGGGCCTTCCTCCTAAGACTCAGAAAAAGACAAGGATGTACATGCTCACAGATTCTACTCAATGATGTACTGAATATTCTAGCCAAGGTAATTAGGCAACAAAGGTATAAAAGGCATCCAGACTGGAAAGGAAGAAATAAAACTATCTTATCCACAAATGACATGATCTTGTATACAGAAAATCTGAAGAAATCCTCTAAAAAAAAAAGGTAGAATTAATAAAGGAGTTCAGCAAGTTCACNCAGCTAAGGTTTTTATTCTACCCATATTTATTCTCCAGGGATAACAAATGGATCCAGAGAATAAGTATCTTAGTCTTAAGTGTGCTATAATATACAAAAATAAAATATATATTTCTTGTGTAAAAAAAAATAAAAAATAAAAAATAAAACTACCTTCACAGACACACCCAGGATAATGTTTCACCAAATATCTGGGCACCCCTGGGCCAGTCAAGATGACACATAAAATTAACTACCACAGAGTTATATACACATTTCCAAAGTAGCAGTATTTATATTAGCCCCAAATTGGAAGAAAAAACCCAACTGTTCCATAACTGGTGAATGAATAAACAAATTGTGGTATACTCATATTAGGGAATACTACTCAGTAATAAAAAGGAAAATAAAAACAGTGATATACACAATAACATGGATGAATCTCAAAAACATGATGCTAAGTTAGAAAGTGAAACACACAAGACTACATAGTATATGATCCTGTTTGTATAAAATTTTAGAGAAGGTTAAGTTATGGTGACATAAAGCAAAGTTGTGGTTGCCTGGAACAAAGGATGAGGGGAATAAATACAATCATTAGGGAATTTTGGGGGTTGATTTAGAAGTTCTATATCATGTTCATGGGTATGGCTACACAAATACATACAATTGCCAAAATATATCAAACTCTACACTTAATATAGATTGGTTTTATTGTATGTAAATTTTCCCAGTGAAGCCCAGGAAAAAGAAGATGTTAATTACAGCATTATTTATGAGACTAAAAATAGAATATCTCATAATAGAGAAATGATGAAGTTATGACATTTCAATTGAATGAAATATTATGTTCTCATGGAAAGGATGGAATTGAAATGTATTTTGAATCATACATGGTTGGTATGCTATGACTGAAACTATTCCAAAAAAATCACATTTCAATAGACAGTAAAAGGAGAACATAGGTATTTAGAAATAGTTGTTTTAAGGAAATAAAAAAGTTAATATTTTAAATTTTTATTTACATTTTTATAAGAATAAATGCAGTCTAAAGAAAAATAACATAATTGGATATCACAAGTCCCACAGCCTCAGAAATACATCTAGTCTGTTTCCCCCACTTTAAAAACTGAATGACACATTTCCCAAAGGAGTTTATAGTAAGGGGTGGAAAGGAAATAATATAGAGACTATGGTTCTTTTAAATTCTTTCAAAATGTGAGGAAGATGCTAATATATAAGAAGTGGTTTTTTTATTTATTTCTGATTACTCTTGTCCCATTTTATGACAAGATTTCTCCTTGTGCTTTTCAGTTGCTTTGTATCTTTCATGACATCAGAATTAATGGGAAAAATGTTTGCATCTGACACTACTATTCAAGCACTTTTATTGGGTATACTATTATTTGTAATGGCCTCACAGTTTTACATTTTAGTTAGATTCTCCCTGTGCCTAAATCATCCTCTCTTAATGACTTAGGCACTGGAGGCACATTAAAGCTTTTAACCACTAAGAAATCACGGGTCTTTTAGGAAATTGCTGCTGCCATGCATAATTTGGTACTCATGGCACTTACCTGTGCCTGTAGCAATTATAGATTTCCCCGCTGATTCCACAACATCATGAAAGAGTTAATGGACCTCTCTAACAGTGCAACTTCCTAACAGGATAAAATAAATAGTTTCGGTGCAAGTCTAATCAGATTTCTTAATAAAGATAAGAAGTAACCGAGTTATTGGCATTCCAGCTTATCTGATACCAATAAAGAAGGAACATAACAAATTTAACATAACATTTAAGATTATGCAATATGTGATTTTAAAATGTTCAGTAATAATAAAGTAAAAGCTCTGTGATAGAAAAGCAAAAATATTTGTATCCATCCTGGATAAAGAGATATAATTAATCTAGCATTAGGCACCTTAGAAAGTCTGGTTGTTCTGATTTTAGTGAGGCAGAAACAACCTGGGAACAAAAATACAATTGTGAGTTTCCTTCTCTTTATTCTTAGGACATAGCTTGAGGCAGTGATGCTCTCAAATGCTCTTCCTCTGCCACTTCCTTATGTATCGCTAACTTCCCCTCACACATTGTTATTATTTTTTGTTTAATGGATACTGTGTTCTAAGTTATTGACAAATACTAAAACATAACTCCTTGTAATAACCCTATGAAGTGGGTATTATTGATGTCTCTGCTTCAGATATGAGAAACCAGAGATCCGGAGACATTAAGTAACTTTCCCATGCTTGTGAGTCTGCATCCGTACACTTAAACCTTTGAGTTAATGTACCCTGATGTTTTATTACTTTTTCCAAATTCCACCAAGAGTAGATCTGATACTAGTTACTTAGGACTCCCATTTCCCCCCATTTTTGTTATTTTCCTTAGCAGTTATGGAGCATCATACCTTATGGAGGGGAAAAAAATATTGGTGCCATGATAAAAACATTTTAAGTCCCTAGAATGCAGGTGAGGAGCTATTTTCAGAAAATTCTGTCTGTACCCAGAAATATATGCCTTTGAAGTTTTTTTTTAATCTACATTTTTCTACTTTAAACATGCTTTATAAGGTGGTTGAAGCCTTCTTACCAATAAGACTGAGGTACTATAGCCTCGAACCCAATAGAATCCAGGGCACCAACATTTGCAATTACTTCAAATTTGGAGGAATAGGGGAAATGGGCAGGTTGGAAATCACTTGTCAGTATATTCAATCCCGCAGAAAACATGATTTTCTCAAATATCTGTATCGTCACTGCTATTAGTTTTGCAATCTCCATAGTTTATAGCACCTTCCATAATGAAGCTGGCTGTCAAAAAGGTACTCCTTTACCAAAATCAAATGCTTTCTAAATCTGAGTGATGTTGGGGTGCCTGGGTGGCACAGCAGTTAAGCGTCTGCCTTCGGCTCAGGGCGTGATCCTGGCGTTATGGGATCGAGCCCCATATCAGGCTCCTCCGCTATGAGCCTGCTTCTTCTTCTCCCAATCCCTCCTGCTTGTGTTCCCTCTCTCGCTGGCTGTCTCTATCTCTGTTGGATGAATAAATAAATAAAATCTTTAAATAAATAAATAAATAAATAAATCTGAGTGATGTTGGAACAGTCATTTTATACAATAGAAACAAATATTTCTCTACTAAACTAAGCATACATAGAGAACAGTTCTTTGGAGTTGAAAACAAGTGGCTAGGAAAGGAATTGCTGAGCAGTCTTCTTTGTCCCCTTAGACTATACAAACCTAGGAAAAAGAAGTGATAAGCACACTGTTATAACAATCTCAAGTGGAAAAAACAATGGATTAGCATATATTTAGAATCTGGTTTGGTACAATTAAGGGTTCAAAATAATTCTAACAGCTTGATTTCTTAGACCAATCTATCTTTTTAAGTATTTAATCAATAAAAAGTAGAATTGCAGTTATAGGAGAACCCATGAAAAGGCATTATTTTGCATTTTCCTCTCTTTCCCCTGGTATAAAATGAATTTGCTTTCTAGGAGGTAACATACTGAAAAGTGTGGTTTTCACATTTTAATTGCATTAAATACCATCCCTGGATCACCATCAATGTTTCCCCTTGACTACTCAAGCACGTAATAGGTTTCCAGGCCAGAAATGGCCAAGTCACTGTCATTTTATTGAAATACAAATAAGTGTCAGTATCAAAGTATGCACCTGTAAGTTCTCTTGATCAATTAAAATTAACATATACATTAATTATAAACTGCATAACTAACAATGTGTGAAGCATGTACTGAAAAAAAACATCAATATCAGTTTAAAAATTACAGACAGGGGTCACAGGACCCAAGTGAGAAATATGCATATTCCATCACCATGCCTCAAGACAAGGCACTTATCCCCATCCTGGACTTATTTTTGAGGTAGAAGGAAAGAGGCATTAATTTTTAAAAGCACTTGGTTTATTGATGTTATAAGTTAGATCTACTTGCCAGTGGCCATGTTTGCCAATATTTATTCCCTGCCTAATATTGAAACTAATACAAAGGAAATTAAAGCTTAAACGTAGAGAAAAAAGATACTCATTTATCATTTTGGTAAAGCCATACTCATGATTAACAGCTTTATAGGTAAAGAAAAGACATTGTTAAGGAGAAGGTTGTGATTATGTTACTGGTAGCGCTGTATGGAATTGGGGGAGGTAAAGCTGTTCAATCCAGAGATGGGTTGGATAATTAAGGTCAGGTAGATGACCTAATATTTCCTTAACATGGGCAAATACAAGCAATCAGGAAAGTTCTACATGCTTTTACAACCATGATTATCCATTCTGTTTCCATCAGAACCCATATTCCCCTTACATTTGATTAAATTGGATGAATTTTCTGTTTTTATCAAATAATAATATATATATATACTTATGAACTGGATCCTATCAAGGTTTGCCTACTCAAGAACTAAATTGTTTATATTATCCTGGTTTTTTTTCTACATCTGGGGCCAGTAAACTATGGCCCACAATCCAAATCCTACCTTTCATCTGTTAGTAAATAAAGTTTTATTGGAATACAGCTATGCCTGTTCACTTACATATTATGTATGGCTCCTTTTGTGCTACAGTGACAGAGCTTAGTAGCTGTGACAGAACACATGGCCCAGAAAGTCTAAAATATTTAGTATTTGGTTATTTAGAGAAATTGCTTGCTGACTGATGTCCAACATCCTCAATATTTTTTCTTCTTGGTTAGATTATTCCCATTAATAAAAAAAACATTTTGTAGTATTTCTCATTAAAAGTGATTATCTGTCCTAACTTGCTACTTTCCTCCTTCAATGACTGTCCCATTTCTCTGTTCCCCTTTATAGAAAATATCCTCAAAAAGCCTGTATATATACTAGCTTTTCCACCTTTCCTTGTCCATTTTTTACTTGAATCCAGTGAAGAATTTATTTCAACCATTTTATAAAACCGCTCTTTTAAGGTCATCAGTAATATATGCGTTTCCAATTTCACTGGCCAAGTGTCAGTCCTCATCTTATTCATTCTCAGCATTTGACATATTATTTTCACCCAATTTTTTGGGAACATTTATTTGATTCTTCTAATACCTTACACACCAGTTTTTCTCTTCTCAATCACTTTTCCTGGTTCCTCCTTATTTTTATTGTTCCTGAACTCTGAAGTAGTCCAAGATTCAGTCCTCAGACTTCTATCTATAATTATCCCCTTCATAATTTTATCCAGTATCATTAATTTAATTACCGTATATTCTATACACTGTTGATTCCCAAGACTGTATTTCTAACTCAGGACCTCTTCCTCAAATTCCAGACACCCTGTCTAACTGCCTTGGATCTACTTGGATCATAAATAGGCATCTTACTGTTAATTTGCCCGAGACAGAACTCTTTAAGCACATTTTCTGAAGGATCAACTTTGCTGAGGCTCATGCTTTTGCTAAATTCCAAGTAAATGAAGTCTGCCTCTATAGAAACATGATTATCTATTTTAAAGCTTCCACTAAGGGTTTCTGCTTCCAGTATGGAGGAGTAAAGGCCTAATATGAATACCAGTTCAAATACTAGTTAAGAACTTTAGACAAAAGCAAGCAAATAAGCCAAAATACCTGGAGCCCTGGTGACTTCACAAATACGAATATATCTGTAAAGGGGAATCAAAACTTGGACCAAGTGAACAGCACAGAGTGAATTCCCTGTTTTTTACAGTAGTCATGGCAGCATAGGGGAAGCTAAAATTCTTACAGTAAATCTCGAGTGTTTCTGGTAGGAAAGCAACCAAGGAACTCTGCAAAGGAGAAATCTGGAGAAGGGAAATCTTTTTTTTTTATTGAACATTTATACATTTTTATTTTAATTTCTTTTTTTAATAATATTTTTTATTATATTATGTTAGTCACCATACAGTACATCCCTAGTTTTTGATGTAAAGTTCCATGATTCATTACTTGCGTATAACACCCAGTGCACCATGCAATACGTGCCCTCCTTAATACCCATCATAGGCTGGTGATGGGTATTAAGCAGAGAAGGGAAATCTTAAATTTTGTTTAAACTCAGCCCAAACCTGTAAAGCATACACTTGTAGGGCAAACTGAAAACAGGTTCCAGCTAAAGCTAAAAGAATAAAATTGGAGCCTAAGCCACTTAACCCTTTAGTCAGGGCACTTTTCAGTTTGGGTATAATCAAATTACCTACTAAAAGAAAAAAAAATCACTACTTTTTAGAGCAATATAAGAAATCCAGAATGTCCACAATCTGATATTCACAATGGCCATGATAAATCCAAAATTATATGACACATAAAGAGCCAGGAAATTTAGGCCCAATTTCAAAGGAAAAAGCAATCAACAGATGCCAACCTTAAGATAAACCAAATGATGGGAATACATCCATTGGATTAAATAATCCAAATAAAAGCACATACTATTAGATCAGATAAAAAGCAAGACCCAGCCTATATAGTGTCTGTAAGAGATGCACCTTAAATATAAAGAAACAGATAGATTTAAAATAAATAAAAAAGGTGAAAGATTTATTCGATCTGAAAAGAAACCAGAACACTACATCAAAAACTAATGATGTGCTATATGTTGGCTAACTGAACATAATAATAAAAAAATTTTTAATTAAAAAATAAATAAAAAGGAACAGATATATCATGCAAAGAGTAAATCTAAGATGGCTGGAACTGTAATATTTATACTAGATAAAATATGAGACACTGCTTTTTCTAGAAATAAAGAAAGGACATTTTATAAAGATGAAATGGTCAGTTTATCAGGAAGACATAAAAATTATTAACATGTATATACCTAATTACAGAGCTTCAAAATAAAAATTGAGAGCATTAGGGAGAAAAAAAAGATACTTCTGGATTAATGGGAGGATATTTTAACACCTTTTCGCAATACAAAAACAAAAACAGAGTAACTAGCCAAAATTTAGTTAAATCATGGATATTTGGAGCAACACTCTAAACCTCTGTGGCCTAATTTATATTTATAGAACACTACATCAGACTACTGCAGGATACACATTTTTTTCAAGTGCATGATAAATTCACAAAGGTAAACTATATGGTAAGCCATAAAACAAGCCTCATAAAAATTAAATATATTGAAATCATACTAAATATATTCTCTAACCACAACAGAATTAATTTAGAAATCAATAATGAGAGCACATGTAGGCAAGCCATACACCCACACATTACCCACACACACAACAGTGCTTATAAGATATTTGATAGCCACACACACATTTTTTAGTAAGGAAATGAGTAAAGAATTTAACTAAAATTTATTTAAATTCCTCGATCTAAGATTCCATCTCAAGAAGACAGAAAAATAAGAAAAAGCTCAAAACTGTTAGAAAAAAAATAATAAAGATAGGTGCAGCAGCCAAAGGATAATAAAACAGATTAAATAATGGAGATAATAAAGTCAAAATCTGGATCTTAGGAAAGAGTAACAAAATTCACAACCTTTAGCTACACTGATCAAGAATTTAAAAAGATTGGGGGCGCCTGGGTGGCACAGCGGTTAAGCGTCTGCCTTCAGCTCAGGGCGTGATCCCGGCGTTCTGGGATCGAGCCCCACGTCAGGCTCTTCCACTATGAGCCTGCTTCTTCCTCTCCCACTCCCCCTGCTTGTGTTCCCTCTCTCGCTGGCTGTCTCTATCTCTGTCGAATGAATAAATAAAATCTTTAAAAAAAAAAAAAAAAAAAAGAATTTAAAAAGATTGAATGCAAATCATCAGTGTCATAAATAGAAAAATGGATATCACCACCGATCCTGTAGACATTAAAAAGATAATAAGAGAGCATCATGAACAACTTTATGCAAACAAATTCTGAAACTTAGATGAAATGCACAGATTCCTTGAGACATTCAAGCTAACAAACTCAGTCAAGAATATATAGACAACCTGAATAGTGCCATATCTATCTATTAAAGAATTGAATTTATAGTTAACAGTCTTCCTCATAAGAAAACTATAGGCTCTGATGGTTTCATTTTTGAATCCAAACCAACATTAAAGAAAGAAATGATAGCAATTACAAACACTTTCATAAAATAGAAGGGGAGGGAATACTTTTTATACTCATTTTATGAGGCCACTATTATGCTGATGCCAACACCACACAACGATATTACAACAAAACTACAGATCAATATCCCTTAAGAATTTAGTTGCAAAATCCTAAACAAAATATTAGCACATCTATTTTAGGAACATACAAAAAGATAATATATCATGGCTAAATAAGGTTTCTCTCCAGAATGCAAGTTTTGTTTATTATTAAAATAATTCATTCATATAATTCAAAAACACATTACAAGAACAAGGGAGAAAAAATAATTTCTTCACTTCAAGAGATACAGAAAAATTACAAATATTTGTTCATGATAAAAATACTCATCAAACTAGAAATAGAACTTCCTCAATTTGATAAAGGGCATCTTCAAAAACCAAAAATCCTGCAGCTAACATTATACTTAATAGTGAAAGAGTAAGTGCTTTCCCCTAAGATCAGAAATTAAACAACAGTGTCCCCTTTCACCATTTCCGTTAAACTCTGTTGGAGACCCCTAGCCATAGCAGTGAGGGAAGAAAAAGAAATGAGTCATAAGATGTTAAAGGAAAAACTGTGTCCCTATGTAGTTGACATGATTATTTAATAGAATAATCCTGGTGAATCCACAAATGACTACTAGGGGGAATAATTAGTGAATTTAACAAGATCACAGGGTAGAAAGTTAATACACAAAAAAACAATAACTCTTAAGAGATTGTATTTACTTAAATTCCACGTACAAGTGAAATCATATGGTATTTGTCTTTCTTTGACTCTTTTCACTTAGCATAATATACTCTAGTTCCATCCATGTCATTGCAAATGGCAAGATTTCATTATTTTTGATGGCTGAGTAATATTCCATTGTATATACATACTGTATCTTCTTTATCCATTCATCAGTCGATGGACATTTGGGCTCTTTCCATCATTTGACTATTGTTGATAATGCTGCTTTAAACATCGGGGTGCATGTACCCCTTCAAATCAGTATTTTTCTATTCTTTGGGTGGGCACTTGTTGTGATGACCACTGGGTGTTATATGTAAGTGATGAATCACTAAATTCTATACCTGAAATTAATATTACACTGTAAGTTAACTAACTGGACTTTAAATAAAAACTTGAGAGAAAAAAATAAAGAGTATTTACAATAGTGCCCCAAATCACTATATACTTAGGAATAAATTTAGTAAAAGATGTATAAGACACAACCATTAAAACTAGAGAAAATTGACAGGGAAATTTGAATATTTAAATGAATTAAGAAATATACTCTAATTCTGGATTGGAAGCCTCAAAGTTGATAATATACTAATTACATTAAAATTTATCTAATATTCAGCTAAATCCCAATAAAAATTCCAGCAGGGTTTTTTTTTTTTGGTGGAAATTGACAAATTGGTAGCTAATATTTAATTGTGTTTAGTAAAGGATAAGTAAAAAACAGTATAATTAGTAAACTGGTGTAAATTTACCAGTTTTTGGTTTGTTTCAATTCAGTTGTTTTATAAAGTTCCTGAAAAATATTACAATCCTCCAACTCTGCACTTAGTATAAATGTTTAGGTGAGCTCTAAGAACACTTACTGAAAAGTATATAAAATGTGTATGTAATTTTATCATACATTATTGGACATTATTGTCATTTTCTCAACTCCAAAAGCTATCAGGAAACATAAAGACTACATATATCCAGACCTCTGATTTTCAGGGAGAGAATTATACTAATGGTGGAAAATGTTACACAGTACAAATATTAAAGTTGACATAAGTAGATTTGCTTTAGCATTTATTTAATAACTTAACCACTGCATAGTTTTTTCACCTCTATGAAGTTCTTAATAGGTCTTTTTCCTGTCTATCAGACTAGTGCAAGATGCGACCTCGGTTTATTTTAATGGAAATTTTTACCTGAAAAGAAGTGCCATTCACCTTTTAACTGAGTATCAGGGGTTAGATCAGGTTAAGAGAATATTGTATATATTTTTTAAAAGAAAATATTTCAAACTCTTCATAGCACATGGAGCGGTGCCCTCCTCGACCCCTTATGACCTGACAAACTGATAATGCCAGACTGAGCTTCTCAATTTAGTTGTGGAAATCTCCTTTTTGGGATATTATTAATTTTATACTTAAAAAAATGCTACTACTTCTAAAGGATGCAAGACTTTCCAACTTGACTCTGAATGTCTTCCCTGCCATTGTGTTCTTTGTGTAGGCTGCCCTATAGAGTCTATTTAAAGAGAGATTCAAGAACCAAACCCACTGACAGTCTCTCAGAAAGATTTGCTGTTGGCACTTGACAGGAAGTAGCTTATCAATCATCTGGAGGCCTTTTGTTTGGAAAACTACAAAGAAAAGTAAAGTAAATTTTGAGGGCTATTTGCTCATAATTTGTCTATGCATATATGCCTTAAAGTATTTCTTCTTGTTAAGGAAACATTTCCATATAGATTTTGGTAAACTGACACTATTTCTCAAATAGTAAGAAGAGTAGGTATGATAGAATTCAAACAGAAAGTGTCTTGTTTAGATAACCAGTCTAAACCAACTTTTATTAAAAAAATATACAACTGAAAACTGTTGTTCAAGACCCCACAGCTAGAGTCAGTCTTGGCTATATTCTTTGTAGTATGCCACCCAGTGCCCTACATTTTAATTTTTGATAGCAATATTAGCCTACTTATATTGAATTACAAAATTACATTTACATGCAAATTCAAATGTAAATTTTAAAATGTAATATTTCAAATTTGAATAATAGTTCTTGGTACACTGAAAATCAGCTGCAGAGCTTCTTTGATAAAGTCTTACATGTAGGCATTAAAATATCTATATTAATGAGGACATAAATGTTGACTACTGTCTTATTTATAGAATGAGTTATAACATTTGTGTTATTCACTATACTTATATTATATGCCAGGCATTAAACATATTTGATCTTGCAAAGTAGATACTGTTAGACACATATTTTAGATGAGGACATGGACACTTAAAAAGGTAAAGGATTTCTCAAGGGTACATTTAATTAATGACAGAGGACTGATTCCATTTCAGATTTGTTTGATTTCAAAGCATAAGCTCTTATCCGTTTTGATAACTTCAAAATGTTTTTCTCTATAGCCCATGCCAATAGTGAATCAAAGTATTTCTATTCTGTTTAATTTAAAATTTGTTTATATGGTCAGACAGCCTCTCCTCTGCTGTCCTGTCTGCTGCTCCCTTGCAGTATATTCAGTGAACTCCTATCTCCTTAAATAAAATAAAATTTCTTTATATGATTTTGTTTTCTATTGGCAAATAAAGTTGCTCTGCATTAAACTTTTATACATTATGTAAATCCAACCTGCAAAAATAATGTAACTTTCATCAAAAATAATTGTGAGGTCACCCCTTAGTCTTCTCTTAAGTAAACACAGAATTTTATAGCAAGAAAGATCCTTAGACTTTATCAAACAAAGATCAATAATTTTCACAAGGGGAAACTGAGACCTATTAATGTGAAGGATCATGAAGCCATTTAAATTTCAGAAGGGTGTGTGCTCACACAGAAACCCAGGTCTGAAAATGACATCTCCAGACTTTTCTGTCTGCTCCGTGTGCTGTGCAAACGTGTGGTCGAGGTAGGAAAAGAGGGAAAAAAAAGAGCAATTTAAAACCCATTATGTAGGCAAAATTCAACTCTATGAAGTGGCCTTTCCTGAATAAAAATGTTCTCAGTGTAACTGGAGTGTTATTATACTAGGCATGTTTATATTTCAAGTACAGTCATGTTTCTATTGTCATAATAATGAGAAAC
Source organism: Ailuropoda melanoleuca (assembly GCF_002007445.2). Classification (NCBI taxonomy): domain Eukaryota; kingdom Metazoa; phylum Chordata; class Mammalia; order Carnivora; family Ursidae; genus Ailuropoda; species Ailuropoda melanoleuca. Next base: position 23,051,146 of record NC_048238.1, on the reverse strand, counting down.
AAGGCTGGCATGGGAGGCTTAAAACCTCATAGATACATGACAAGAAATAATGTATGAGACTATCGCTAATGTAGTTGATATCTTTGAATACCTGAAAGTAATCTGTAGAATATTATTTTTAAATTTGAGTTTATCTTACAAAAAGATCAGTTTGATAGAAATGTTAATATTTTTAAAGTTTTCAAATAAATGTAAGCATAATTAAATTGAGATATTTAAACATATAAAAATGAAATTATTTAAAGATAATGATAACATTGTAGGACAGGTTTAGGAACATAACAAACAAGGAAAAATAATTATTTTTCAATTATACTATTTAACTAGGGCATAATAGAAGGAAATAGAATTTACACACCAGGTGAAACTCTAAGTGATCCTAATATGAAGACTGGAAAAAGAAGTAAGTAATTTATGAAAAGCTGGCATTCCTTTTTTCCCCCAATCTTTAATTTTTAGTTAATTCAGATATTTACAGACATACGATAGTAGCTACACTTGATAAATTTCCTGATTTATAGAGCTAAGTTTCTGTAGTTTTTTATTAATGGGTCCTATAGTTTTACTGATGAAGCAAAGCACATGGATGTTTAATTTCCATATATTTTAAGCAGATTCAAGAAGATCCTCTCAAATATCTTTGTGTGTATGTTTTTTTTAAAGGGAAAGGGTCATTTGGTGCCAGAAGATTCTAGTAAAGTTATGTTTCTCATTTATGACTTACAATACAACTTATCCATGAAGTATAACTATCAACGATCTAGTTAAAATAATTGTTTCCTACAACTGGCACGTATGCTACATAACAAAATATTGGAGTCCATCTCTTTTATATTATCCTAGGACCTCGCATGGGATGAAGCAAGGTTTCTCAACCTCAGCGCTATTGACATTTGAGACTGGATAACTCTGTTGTTGGAGACTATCCTGTGCACTGTAGGGTGTTTAGCCAGCCTCCCTGGCCTCCACTCTCTAAATGCCAGTGGAATTCCTCTTCCCTTCTTAATGTCCTGACAATTGAGGAGTGTCTGCAGACACTTACCAAATATCCCCTGGAGGACATAATCTCTCCTGGTTGAGACTACTGGGTTAGGGGTATAAAATATCTGACCAAAGTAAACTTTTCTCTGTGCCTCTGATTCTTCACTGTTTAGGTCATGTACCCATTTACGAATCTAACTGTTCTCAGAATAATTTCATGCAGAAACAGCATTTTTTGTATTACATCTTGGTGATAAGGACCCTTCAGATCCATCCATGCTCTTTTGTTTAAAGTATCTAGTTTGGACAATATTTCTAAATAATGTACTTGAGTGAAAACAAAGAACAAATTGAGAAAATGCATATTTTTAGGCACCTTGCATATTAAATCTTCTTACAAAACACTTTGGTACATCAAGGATTCATTTTAACTGCCAGTCAAGTCACATCCTACATGCCTTTAGGTAAGTAAATCCTGTCTTTCTCATAGTACCATGGAAAGTTCTATGTCAGGCTGTTATTTTTTTCCCTCAACATTTATATTAAGTTAATGTTCAACTTTAAGTATCTATCTCCCAGGAACCAGAAATCTGAATGTAACACTTCCAGTGCCAACCAATTTTGTAGTAAACCTAGGTATGTCCATACAAATAAACCAAAGAGAAGAGCTATGTTATTTGGAAGCGATTTGGAAGATGTCAGTTCTTAAAATAAACCACACCTCTCCCTCCCCCCAGAATGATATTCTAAATCAGTACTCTTACATTTCCAGCTGCTTGAAAATATCTTAAACTATATCAACTATATTAACTATAGCTTCAACAGAAGTTCACTACAGTCAGCATGTTGATAATGGAATTAACATTTCTCTAAACTCAAATCCAAACCTCTCTTCTTCTAAATAATCTTATTTCTACTAATGACAGCTCCATATTTTAATCTCCTAGGTTTCAAGTCTAAAAAGAGCATTTCACTCACTTTCTCTCACTACCTACCCTTGTTCACTCTGTTCCCATAGTAGCATGAGTTTTAGATTTTGACAGTCTGAGAGTGAGTTCAATTTCTGTCATTTGTTGGCATGCAGTTTTTGGCAAATTATGGACACAGTTTCCTGAGACCTTCCTTATTTGTGAAATAAAGATAATAGTACCTGTATCATAAGCTTGTTCTGAGGATTATCAAAATTACACCAATTCCTTGGATATTCCTTTACCCAATATCATAATAACAGTTATAATTATAATGAAAACAGGACAAAGAAACAAATATATGTCTCAACAAAGATTAGCTATCATTACTTATTCGTTTTTTATATTTCTGTCACAGAAATACTACATCTTCCTTTCCAACAACCAATACTCTAGTTTTGGCATATATTTGTGATTTATGTAGAAATTTGAAGTTTGATTTTATTTCATAATGAATCGCAATTACATCTGTTTTTTTCCCTTCCTGACATGGATTTAAATTCACTCTATAAATGCTTAGGAAACCCAGAATATCATAGCCATATTTCTCTTAAAACAACTTTCCAGAAATAAATGAAGCAAAAAAAAATCCACATCTATTTAACCAACAAATAATTTATAGTATAAAATCAGCTACTTTATGAAGAACTATAACCTTGTTAGATTCATAAAGTTAATGAATTGCTACAATTTGATTTGGATCTTAAATGTGATTTTTTTTAGCTTTTTTCCTTAATATATTAAATGTCATTCAGATAGAATGATAAATGTGCATATATCTAAAGAAGTTTCAGGTAAATGTGCAAAGAAACACAGAAAAATTGCTTGGCATAGGAAAAAGCGTTTTTGTCCTTCATTTTAAAAAATGCTTATTTCAGGGGTACTTGATGACACATGGGAATATTAATGGACATGAGCCTTTATGCCTTCAATTTGTAGTTCCCATCTAAGTCAAGAAAAACTTCAAAGTAGTTATATTTTAGGGATATTAGTTGTTCTAAATGGAATGACTTTTTGTATCAATTCAACTGAGTTGCAAATAGTTTATATCAAAGAGGATGCTAATGTGCAGGTTCAAAAGAGAAAGAGAGCAAAACTCTGTTGTGTGATAGCCAGTAAAGGGCAGAGTGGAAAAAATGGGAAGAGAGAGGTGGGCAGGGCCAAATCACAGAGGATTTTGTAAACCAGTGTAACAATCTGACATTTTATTGTGCTTGCAGTAAAAGATTGTCAAATAGTTTTTTTTTTTCTTTTAGCAGTGAAAAATTTAATGTAATTTACATGTTTGAAAGATCACCTTACAAAAAGATCTGATGGGTGGACCTTGGTGGGCAAAGATGCCAAGTACTACTGACAATTCTAGTAAGATGAGGGCAGAGAATTGAAAAATTTTATCTTTCCACACTTCTAAATTTGTCTGAAAAAAATTTTTAATGTCTGTAGTTAAATCATGCATACTCCAGATCATCACGTGCTCTATAAGTCCCCACACATTTTTTGCCACCTTGATTCACAAAATTATATTATTGGAAGGTTGCTGGTGTCATTTGAGTTTGCAATCTGGATAAATATTCAAACCCGTGAAGACCATTCTATTGATTGTAGCTTGTATGCACCCAAGCTTCTAACTTCTTCTCATCTATCTTGTCTTATTATTTGTAAAATAATATATCCACATGATGAAAAGTCGTATGCACACAATTTATACCACAGAAAATTATAATTTAATAACATTAATATTTTAATATTTTTCTGTCATTATTTAGTCCCTTAGCCTATCTCCAGAAGTATCCACTATCAGCAGTGTCTTATGCATCTTCCCCCAAAAGTCTCAGGCATATATGCATATATGTAATTACATATGTATATTCCCTTTACTTTGAACACAAATAGGACTGTAATAGTCAGATTGTTCTGCTTATTTGCTTGTTTTTCTGAACAATATATACTTTTTGTATCTATTTTTAAATTTTTCTTTATGACAGTTATCACTACATTGCATTATATGACATGTTATATAATTGTTCATTTTTCTGTTTAACACCTGCTTCTCTCACTACATTGTAAATTTATAAGGCAGGGACTTTGTCTTGTTCATGGTTGCATCACTAGTGCCTGGAACTTAGTATGAGCTCTAGTATTTGCCGAATATGCTAATGAATGAATCATTTATATTGTCCCATGTCAGCCCATATTCTGCTATCCTGTTCTTCTTAATGATTACATGGCATTCCATTGTACAAGTAATATTCATTTATGTAACCATCTTTCAATTGCTGGTTATAAAGGCTATAATGTGGCAACATATTTTTGTATAGCTATCTTTATGTGTATGTGAGTACATTTGTTACATATGTATTTTGAGTACATTTATTAGATGAATCCTTAAAAAGAAAATTGTTCAATCAAAGTGTGTGTGCTTTTAAATTGCATAGGTAGGGCCAAATGATACTCCTAAAAGGGGGTGCTAATTTAGAATCTAGTAAAACAATGTGTTTTTCCATGTCCTTTCTGATAATCATTCTGAGCCCTCAGATGCCAGAAGTAAACTGAACACATCAGAGAGAACAGTAGTAAGATATTTTACCTCTTGGAGATATGGGTTTATTCATCTATAATGTAGAGATGATAATAAAGCCTACCTTGAGTCCGTGGTTTCAAAGACAGGAACTTGTCTTTGGATTTGAAACAAATAATAAATGAAAATGAGAAAATTGCCTACATGAAGTTACTTATCAAATATACTAATATTTTAGTGGCAGTTTTTTTTCATTGGCATAATTGAAAGCAATACATTTTCCCCCATGGGAAAAACTGTATACTTCTTTTTTTTATAATAATATTTTTTATTATACTATGTTAGTCACCGTACAGTACATCCCTCGTTTTTGATGTAAAGTTCGATGATTCATTAGTTGCATATAACACCCAGTGCACCATGCAATACGTGCCCTCCTTACTACCCATCACCAGACTGTATACTTCTAACATTTTAAAGTGTCCCGACCTGGACTTTTACATAAAAGATAGCTCATAATTATTCTAGATTATCATTTTTTATTGTTGGATTTTTTTAGAAGAAAAAGCACTAGGTGATAACAATACAACAACAGCAAAAAAACCCTACTGCTGTTTGAGCAGTTATATTATAAATGATCATCATGCTAAGTGCTTTCCAAATATTTATTTGTTATTCATAGTGCTCCTTTTGGGTTATGCATTATTTCCATTCTATAAGTGAAAAACAAAACAAAGCAAACATACACAAAAGTTTTAAGTACCTTATCCAAGGCCACAGAGCTAGCTTAGAAGTTAAAGAGCTGTGAGTTCTAATCCTTGCTGAACTGCTGAAGTGAGTAAGCAATTTGATTTCTACGTTTGTATTTCCTGATATAAAAAAAAAGGAGAGAGAGAGTGGTCGTATGTTCCTTTGAAGTTCTAGTATTTATAAATGTAATTGCTGAAAAAACTATTCTAAACCTTACGTGATGAGCCCATCCTACTCTTCATCAATTAGATAATTAACAAGTTCTTCATGTATGACTGAATCCTTCTCTATTTCATTTAGCCCCATTTTCCTTTTATTTGATCTTCTCCAGACAAAACAGTATTCCATTCAAAAACAACTAATTCATTCTTTTTATTACATTTTCTGAGTAGGCAAAAACTTTACCTAGCCTTTTAATACAACTAGATTTCTCTCTTTCAGTATTTTAAAAAATTCTTTGGCACACACTTTAATTTCTTCATATCCTTTATTAAAATAGAGACCCAAATTAAACCTAATGCTCTAATAAGGGTTTCACCAAGGTAACTAAAGCCAAGTACCTTTATAAAGGAAGAATGATTTCTTAATACTTTAATATCATTGTATTTTTAACATGTTCCAGAATCATGTGGACTTTATTCTTATGTATATTGCAGATATAGTTTAAAGATGACTCTGTTATCTTTTTACTTAAAAATATTTTTAATACTAGTATCTAGTTATTTTCTCTTGCTATCCTATTTTGAGGTTATGAATATCTCTTTGTATTTTTACTCATTCAGTTTTATTCATTCTTAAACAAGTGTTTGCCCTAATTGTTTAAGTATGTTTTATTCCATAAATGGGGATGTGATCAAGAAATTTGATAGTTATATTTTATTTCCTGTTATGGTTATTTAATATAGTCATTGAATGAAATCATCTTGTGGAACAGACTTAAAATCCACAAATTATTTATTTCTTCACCCCAAATTATTGTCAAACTCTTGACAGATATCTCCTTGGTGTAGCCTGCCCCTAGTGCTCTGCTTATTTAAAAGTGATAGAAGCAATACCAAACTTCCTTAACTAACCACTTCTGTTTTCCTATCTAGATTATTTTTTATATATTATTTTCAGTTAGAAATTGGAAAACAAAAATTCTTCCTGATTTATTCATGAGACATCAAACGGAGAACATGAGGTTGCTTTATAATGCCCTCAAATGCAGAGAAAATACCGCGACATATAAGTTCAGTGCACAACACTGCTAATATGGCTATTACATCGTGTTCTAAAACTGATTAGTTACATTGATTCCAGAGAAGAGTGATCAGAGGGTCCCACCAAAAAAGGATGTCAAAGAAAGCATGACTTTGTAATTTCAGAAGAAAAATTTAAGAGGAAACTAGCTACTAACTCCAAATATTATAAGTAGAATTATTGGTTGAAAGTTACAATGTTTGTAATTAATCAGGCCTACAAAAGATCACTAATCATGTGAATAAGTAAGCTTGCATCACTGAAATGGTGAAAGCAAGTCTGTAGAATCAAGTGTAAGAACTCTTACATCTGTTTCAGATACATAACTTGGACTAGATGATTTATGCAATTCTATATATTTAACTCATATCAAAGTGTGCTATCACATAAAACATTGTATTAGGTAGAACTATATGAAATTGATTACTTTTTTTATCATTTTGACCAACATTAATGATGCATAGTCCCATCTAACATAATATGATTCACTATTAAATTCTGAATGTCCTAAATGTAGCATATTTATGGCTCTGACCTTAAGGGGATTTTACTTGCCATCAGGCAGTCTCTGGACTGGTGTCTCAACCTTCCTTTTTATTGTCCACCTACGAACTTCATTCATTTTTGCCATTCTGAGGCCTACTTTAAGTGGGCATAAGCCAGTCTTTGTAACTCAAATTTGCAACTATTTATTAAGTTTTAATACATGTAAAATGCTGCAGTAGCCTCTCCTGATGATAAGAGACACTAGGATAGAACCTGGAAGTGTCTGTTGTGTCTCAACTGATGAGATTCTGTGGTTCTGATGCTCAGAAAACTGCCCTCCTTCCCATGCTGCTTCCTCTTTTTTTTTCTAATGATAGCTGTGCAGATCCTACCTGTGGTCACATTTGTTGTTACTTCTTCTCTTCTGGCTCTAGATATTGTCAGATATTTGAAGTAGAGATAATGTCACTGTCTTTTTTTTTTTTTAATCATTCTCGTACTTGTTATAGAGCAAGTATTCATTGAAAAGGTCAGGCAGTGACTGCAAAGAACAACTCTGATTCTTAGTGTTGCTACCAGGAGTAGATATTTGGCATGACAGTGAGATCTCTATTGTAGGTGTGTCTTAAGTTAGACATAGACCCTGAAATGAGGTTGTCTGTTAAAATAATTTAAGAAAGTGCTCCTGGAGTTGAAGGGGGGGCTGTAAGAGATAGTGAAGGCCAAAGAAGGGTGCATTTTCAGGTAAAAGCCTCTCACATGGTAGCTTTAGTCTGGTCCTGCTGGGGAACTCTGGAGAGTAAGTTATGTCTCAGGTTTATCCTTATCCCAAGCATGGGAGCTGGCCTTTTCTGCTGCTACACTGTTCAATCATTGGTTAAGGGCACCCCGACGGGTGGGCACATTAACTCCCAGATGCTTCAGAATCTGTAAGCAAAAGCAGCTTCAGTAGCTTGAGGACAGAAGAGTTGCATACTGGTAATGGTTTAGAAGGAAAAGGAAAGTGAATCGTGCAAAAATAAATAAATAAATAAAAAGGGATTTGAAGGGATCTAGTTGGAGCATGAACATTTGTAGCCACAGGGTGTCAGGGCGCCTGGGTGGCCCAGTCGGTGAGGCGTCCGCCTTCAGCTCAGGTCATGATCCCAGGTCCTGGGACCGAGCCCCTTGTCGGGCTCCCTGCTCAGCAGAGAGCCTGCTTCTCCCTCTCCCTCTGCCTGCTGCTCTGCCTGCTTGTGCTCTCTATCTCTCTGTCAAATAAATAAATAAAATCTGTAAAAAAAAAAAAATAGCCACAGGTGTCTGTAAACTGATTATTGGAGGGCTTTGTTGCCACTGCATATGCCACTAGAACCTGAAATAATAAATACAAGTTTAAGAAGTTTGTAGAAACCTAATTAGGAAGGTGAAACTAAAACTGAAGTCATGGTGAACAAATGCTATTCAGTTCCCAAAACTTGCTGGTCAGAAAGCTTGACTCTAACAGTTGCCACACACCACTCCGTGCCTATTAAATGAATAATCTGGAGCACAGTGGTGGAGAGCAGGGACTGCCAGTAGAAAGGTCATTGGAAGTTCTCAATAGCCACCACTGGCAAATCAGCGCACCTAAAGCCAATTGCCTTTCCATTTCATGTGTGCCCCCCCCCAAAAAGGTTGGCCAGTATAAAATCAAAATCTTAGATGTGCTTAAAACTAGGATGACAGAATATTATAGAAGGACTCTATCTTCAGCTAGTAACTAGTCCTTTTTGAGACTTTAATGTCAAAGAAGTCTCATATGTGATTATAATGATCTTAGGACAAACTGTTACATGTTACATGTGAGATGGGTCTCATTGTAATAGCTGCCAGTTTGTAAAGACTAAAGCTTTAAAGGTTATTCAAATGGAGCAGTGGCACAACTCAGAGCCTTTTATCCAATATCTTGTGGCTTTAACAGGAACTATTAAATATGTCAGGAAGACAAAGAGTCAATATAAAGTACATAAAACTTTACAGGAATTTTTCTTGAGAAATACAGTCTTCTTCCTTTAAATAAAGGACTCTGGGAAGACTTGTGGCAGCTTCGACAACATATAAAAATACTCATTTTGCAACATTGTGAACTTCCATTGATCTGAATCACAATGACCCATAATCTTCTGTCACATGGAAATTTAATCTCTATTATCCACAACTACAAACAGTAAAATTCCATTATACAAATTAAATTAGTGATCAGGTGTATACTCATTAAATAAAGACAGAAAAGGTTTTTTTCAAGCTGATCTATCTCAGATAAAGAAAGTCACTCTAAAGTAAAAGGCAATAATCCATTTTTACTGGGCACTTTTTAAATAAATTATTGTTATTTTGTTAAATGCTCCTCCCCTGGAAGCCTGCTTCTTCCTCTCCCACTCCCCCTGCTTGTGTTCCCTCTCTCGTTGGCTCTCTCTCTGCCAAATAAATAAATAAAATCTTTAAAAAAAAAAAAAAAAGAAAGATTCAGAGTAAAGGCTTAAAATGTGGATTACGCCTGAAAGATACTTCAATAGCAAATTGTTCAAGGAATTGATAAACAATTTCAACTATGATTATAGGATTTTAACTCAATCATGTAAGTTAAATATACAGCTTATTTTAATAAAATGAATTACTAATGACTGATATTTTTTGTATGGTGAAAGGCTATATGATAAAGGGTTGATCTGACTGAAATCAATGTACTGGAATTTTTTTTGTCTTCGCTTTGCTTTAGTTAATGGGACTTAATTTTAGACTGGACCTCCCAAAGAACAGGAATGCAATTCAGGATGGTGCAATTCTAATGATCTGGTTGCTTTGTAACCCCATTGATGAGAAGAAAAGTAGTGTTTCACAATCTAGGGATACATTATGCCGGGACTATTCTGTCTCTACTCCTACTTATTGTCTCTGCTTTTGCAACCACTCCATCCTCCTTCCACTCTTCATTGCAAGGTTTATAGTGATTCACTGCTTCTGCTAATTGACATGTGTGGAGTGTGTGTGTGTGTGTGTGTGTGTGTGTGTGTGTGTGTATTTCTGCCTTCACTATGACAGCTATATCACTCCCATTCAATCTTACACAAAGGATTCCCTTATTCACTGGTGAATACAAAAGTTAGTGCCCTGAGTACAAGGGAAGTAGCCAATTTACAGACTTTAAGACAGGATCCCATCTTTGCATATAAACTTGGCTCAGTGAAACTGTTGCTTCTCTTCAGGCCCTGCTTTACTGACCTCACCTCCCCAGGATATGTTTCTAAGTAAACAATGAGAATGCAGATTTAACCTTCTAATTCCAGCTATTAGTCACCTGAAACTGACTAAATCAAGTTTATTTACACAGATAAAGAGTTCTTAAATGTATTAACAGCTCAAAATGTATTTCCACTTGCTTGGCAATGTCTGAAATTTCTCTATTATGAGACTTTACGATTGAAAGCATTAAAGTACAAGTTCTTGGCTGAGATAATGCAGGGAGGTCAATTAGCCAATTGTTCAACTGCTCTAAATGCTCGAATTTTGATACTTCTCTGTTTCAGAGAGGAACTAGACACTATGGATTAGATGGATAGAAAAACAGAAAAGGGAGTAGATAGCCTATGATGTGTAGGAAAAAATGTTGAAAAGAAAGACTAAGAATCACAAAAATTGAATACAATTTCCAGTGTTTAAGAGATTTTTTTCATTATTGTTTACCTCTGTGCAAAAGGAAAGACATGATTTATAGAGTGTTATTATTGGTTTTTCTCATAAACTTTCTTACTTAGGCTTACTTTACCACTACTATTAAGACCCTGCATGACTGCCAACAGTGGTATTGGTGCTTTATGAAGTTTATTTTTCTTAACTCAACCGCATTCATTGTAGATCAGTTTTATTATCCTGGGATCTGCAGAGCAGGAATAAACTTTCATAATCTTGCCATAGAGATAGGTCCACTCTTAAGTTCTGTGCCACTGTTTAGTCCATAGGGACCTCAAGTAACTCATCTTCCGTAGGTCAAGATAAACCTCTCCAGTGAAGGCTTCTTGCAATAGGATCTAGGAAAAAGGAAGGAAACAGTGCGCTAGATGCCTGAGGATGGCACCAGAGACTGGGAGAGATAGGTTTTTACTACCTAGGCAATTTGTGGGGAGTCTCAGTGATCTGGTGCAAAATAAAGGATATGTTTATACATCTTCATTTTCTTTTTTTTTAATGGAAATTACTTTATTTTTTAATAATAATATTTTTATTATATTATGTTAGTCACCATACAGTACATCCCTAGTTTTTGATGTAAAGTTCCATGATTCATTATTTGCGTATAACACCCAGTGCACCATGCAATACGTGCCCTCCTTACTACCTATCACCGGCCTATCCCATTCCCCCACCCCCCTCCCCTCTGAAGCCCTCAGTACATCTTCATTTTCTTACTACTAAATACGCTTGGACAATCTCTGGAGATATTTAAGAAATATACCACATTATGTTGTTCTAATTAGATCTTCTTACTGGATAAAGCAAAAACCTGCCATTTTTAGTGGAGCCCTGGAGCAAAGAAGGGCTTTTCTGGCTGGTCCAAAGTACAGGACATGTGACTTTGTCAACTGGTGTAGTGCTTTAAAACAGTACATGCTGTGGTGCTTTAATGGTCAGAGGCAGATGGGGATGTGCAATGAAGCCTACTGTAAACCCATGAAAGAAGAATCATGGAGGAAGATCCACGACTTCTAGAGCAGAGTTATGCCTGTTTTACCATGGAACTATTTTCTTCTTGAGAAGAACCTCTCGGCTCTTAGCTCACATGGATCAGCTCACAGAGACTGAATTCCTAGCCCAGGGAACTGTGGGAATATCTGACCCCAGACACTATGCAGAGTGAAATGGAGTCTCTCATGTCAGGCAGGAGCCTGTGTTAAGCAAGGGCCTGTGTCAAGCAATGACGAAAACAGTTAAGGTACTGCAGCTAGGAAATATTGCCAGGCCAACGTCAGCTGACACCCCAGAACTCATAACAAGCAGAATCAGAGGAGGCTGCAGAGACCCAAAACTGATTAAATCCCTTTAAAAAGGGGAGGATTTGGGCAGCAAACTGTCAGACTTTTCAGACCTGAACGGAAGAGAACTGCAACTCCGAACAGAACCAAGAGCCTTCCTTGCTTGAACATCAGAAGCAGTAAGTGCGAGACTTGACCCGGACCAGACCGAGGCCTTATCTCAACTGTGTTCTCACAGACTGACTTCCTGTTTAGTTCGTTCACTTCCCGCACCTTCTGTTATCTTGTTTGTTGTGTGGCTTGTCTTCTGTCCTGTTTTGTGTGCTGTGTAAGAAGCCAAGTTTAATCACCTGGTGAATTGTCATGGAGTTTGGAATCCTGAACCTACTTTATCATTGTGATTTAACCTTATTTTATGATTGAATAAAGCTGAAGTTGTGGAAAGACACAACTCGTGTGTGTGCCTTCATAGCGTGCTCATGACATACTATCATTAAGCAAATGCAATCATTGTACCGAGCCATAAAGTTTGGTACACGTAGAAGCGCTTAAATACCAAGTGAAAATATTTATGTACGGCACTGAGGCTGAGCAAGTTCTAAAGGCATAAATAGTTTTCATAAGCGTATAATTCATACTTTCAGAGTGCCTAATCCTGCTGAATGACTTCTCCTTTTTACTTCTTCTTCAAACCACATCTGTGGCCTGATGGAGAATTCCCTATGACAAATTAAGTGGAAAAAAAAAGCTCAAATTGGAATTACAGAGAGCTCTGCCTTATAATAAAAATGAAATACTACATAGTAGTACAGCCCCAGGAGGAACCTTTAAGATAAGTGAGAAATGGAATCCTTCCACCAAGAGGGACTCAAAAAGTGATGAAACAGTATTGACCACTGGCTCCTGGAAATATTCTCTTCCCTTAACTTCTCTGATATTCTCTCTCAAATTTCTAGTCACCCCTTTTCTGTCCCTTTCGAAGATTATCCTTCTCTGTGTATAGTTAATATATGAGCTCATCAGGTTTAGTTATATACTCTCTTTTCTTTCTATCCTACATTCAAACCAGGCAACTTTACGTGGCTTCGGTTGTCATAGATGCCTCAATGACTCCTTCATTTACATCTCTAACCTAGGACTTGAAGATCTAGATCCATATACATTTTTTTTGGTTGTGGCAAAATATACATAACATACCTTTTAAACATTAACTCCTTATTACCTTCTCCTTCCTGCCCCTGGAAACCACCAATCTACTTTCTGTCTCTCTGAATTTTCCCATTCTGTGTACTTCATGTAACTGGAATCACACAATATTTGTCCTTTTGTACCTGTCTTATTTCACTTAACATAATGTTTCCAATGTTCATCCATTTTGTGGCATGTATCAGAATTTTATTCATTTTTGAGGCTGACTAATATTCTAATAATATGCTATATGTATATATAACACATTTTGTCTATCAATTCATCCATCAATGGACATTTGTATTGTTTCCACCTTTTGGCTATTGTGAAAAATGTTATTATGAACACTGGTGTATAAATACTTGTTCAAAGTCTCTTCTTTCAGTTTTTTTGGGTATAAACCCAAAAGTGGAATTTCTGGATCACGTGCTAATTCCATGTTTAATTTTTTAAGGAAACTCCATAACATAAACTTTTGATATACTTTCCTCTACATTTGAGTGTGACATAGACTCTTAAAAATAAAATAAAATATTTTGTCTTTTCCCAAAAATATGATCCTTCACAGGCATTCCCTTGGAGAATAGCACTGCCAACCAGTCAGGTATATAAACTAGAAAATAAGAAGTCACCTTTGATATAAACCTCTTCTTCACCTTTCATATCATTGTCTTGTCAGTTTTAACTCTGGTATATTCCTTAAATCCACTTATTTTTTTCTATTCTAATACCATTTCTGTAGACAGAATTCTCATTGTCATTTTGATTATTGGAATAGTCTTCTAACTGGTTTACCTGCATCCATTCTTACCTCCTTACAAATACTGCTCCATAGTATGGTCAGAAAGTTCATGTACAATCATGTTACCCACTTGCTGAAAAATATTCAACTGTTTAGTATTTTTAGGATAGAGAACACAATTCTTGATATGGCTGGCAAGGCCCTGCATCCTCTGACCTCCACTTCCTAAGCTTCACCTCACACAACGCCTACCTCTTTCTCCCATCTCCCATCAGGCTGAATGTACTTGAATTTTTAATGAATCATCTCCTAACCAGAACAGGGACATGGTAAATGATATTCACTTTAACTAGGAACCCGCCATTTGTTATCATCACCACATGGAAGCTATCCTTCATCTCTAAGATTAGGGTAAATTTCTTTTTGTAGGATCTCACTAATACATTTCTCTTTTTCCTAACAACTTCTCATAGAAACATTTCCAAATTTTATTTGTTTGGTTGTTTATTAAAGTCTATCTACTTAGAAAATAAGTCTCAGTAGCTCATCACCATGTCTCCTTTTTCAAACCTTTATATATCTAACAGATAGCATAGTTCCTGGCACAGAGTAGACACTTAGTACTTGAGGGATCAAGGAATGAATGGAGTTACATCTCTATGTCCCTCATCAGAATTGAAGCTCCTTTACCAGGCAAAGGTCTGGCATTGCCTTATGCATGTTAACATCCCCAACATCTAGTGCAGTTAGGGATCAGTCATATTTACTGAGCTGAACACCGTGATTCCAAGTTCAACAGAGTCTTTAAAATTAGCTAGAAGCATACCCTAATCCACAGTTGCGTTTCTACCCCTCTCTTTAAGAAAATTCCATAAACTATGTCACCTTTCTTTCGTAGAGTAGTTGGCTTACTTTTTCTCCCCTAGAGGAAGAGTACAGCATTTTGTTTAGGCAGGAAATTAAGACAAGCAGTGAAAAAGAAGTCTAGGGAGAGCTGAGAAAGAGAGGAAGTCTAGACAAACTTGTCCCAGGGTGAATGCAAACTATTTCTGGTTGCTCAATTTGTTGAAATGGAGAAAAACGCATTCACAAAATCAATAGATGAATGCTGAATGCCAAGAACTACACTGCTTTTCTCTAGTTAAGAAAACACATCTGCAACAGCAGCTACATTTGGAGTCATTGCCTCATTAAGGTCATGTTAATCTATTACCCTTCTCCAAGTCTATAAACATTCTGTGCTGACCATACTGAAGAAACAATGTTATGTGCTGACAATTACCACTTCTGCTTCTTTTGATTCATTCATGGTGGTTCTAACCTCTGCCGTTCCCCTGAGGATGTTATATTCACTATTTTAGCAGGAACCAGGAGGCTCAAAGATTCTACTTGAGACTTCCTAAACTAACAAAGCATTGATGTTAAGATTCTACTATTTTATAAGTAGTTGTGCATTTATGTATATATATATATATATGTACACAGATACTTATATATACTTCTATATCAAAACACATAGACTTTAATCGAAACTTCCTTTGAAATTTCAGCACTGAAGATTCCTACTCCAGAGTACAGTGACATTTGTGTCTTCCAAAATAAGTTTTAATCAATATATTCTACAAGTGTACCTGAAATATTTGGATTTCACTTTCTTAGCACCTAATGACTCAGGTTAATCAGTATAAGTCACTTTGGGAAGCCTAGGAAGAGATATATAGTACTCTTGGTGTTATAGGAGAGACTTCAGTGGTATCCCATACTGCTCTGGGCTCGGGAACTGACTCAAGGATGGAAATAGGGTGATAAAATGTGACTCTCTTTCATGTTGTCTTAAGGCAGGACTAAAGTTGTTTCATTTTGCTCTACATTTGCTTATGTAAATTATGGCAGACATAAGGTATTTTATGACTAATTAGGCATAACTAGAGACCTTTGCAAGCCAGGGCATCCTTTGACAGGTGATTACCATCCTTTCTTTGCTGCCCGTTGTGTTAATTATGTCCACTTAGTTTCTTATGGTTAACTACATTCTGCAACCTTTTGATCTCTTGGAGATTTGGAGCCAATAAAATTGCATTTCATCTACCAGCATCCTGGCCTAAAGCCAATAAAGCACTCTTTAAATATTTGTGTATTGTTATCATCTGTATCTTTCTCAAGACCTTGGTGAGCAAGGCTCTTTGAGTTTGAGAATGGGTATGTGGATCACATGGTAGGAGTACCACATAGCATTCCTACTCCTCAAATATCCTGACTGTTGTCTCTACTATTTCAGTGTCATTTAAGATGTTTAACATAATTGCATGGAATTGCATTAGTCACCCAGAAAACTATTAAAGCTTCAGCCATCTGCCCAACTAACACATTGGATGCACAACCTCTACTAGATTAATATGTGTAAAATAATCAGTTTGATCTAAAGATATATTATACCTTCCTTTGTCTAGCAGTTTCACAATTTATTTCCACGATTATTTAGCAGATTATTGATGTTCTTAACAAACTCCCTAAAGTATTTTTACTTGAATGCTTCTTGTCACTATTTTTACTCTACACTTCACTGTCTCTCCCCTCATCCCCCAAAGCCATGTTGAATATGGATGTTAATACCCAGGCAAGTAACAATAAGGGATGAAAAGGGACTTGTTAGTGTCCTCTGCTAAGAGATGGGGGACTGCTTCCTGTGACAAAGGTTACATAATGGGATTTTGGAAGGTGTTTTGGATGGTCTGAGTCTTCTGAATCTTCTAAATCTTACCATTACATTGACTGAAACGTTACTCTTTTTCAGATCAAGATCCTACATTTTACATTTGGAGACTTTAAGTGGCAAAAAAAATAGTATTTGGCGCAAAAGAGAATCACATGAAATATTCATAAAAGCAATTCCATGTTTGTCTTCTTCAGTACCTATAAACCTGCTCAGTGCAGGTGGTCCTCTTACCACAGGATGTTAAAAAGGGCAGGTTCCTTGATTTCTCAGCTTTTCAGAGGTGTAAAGTTCTGTGCTCACTCCAAGTAAAAAACAAAGCCTTAATTCTACAATTGAAAGCATCCAGTCCAAAATATTATTTAACTCTTCCACCTCAATTTGTAGATAAGTCTTCTTATACCTTTCTACAGCCTAACATTTGTACTCCTACTCAGATTCCTTAAATGTTGCCAGCGTCAAAGCATTGATAGAGACAAACAGTAAGGGAAATAAGAAAGGTCTTTCCTGATGGGCATTATTGTGCAATGGCTGCATGCTCTCTCAGCCTGAATGTGAGAAAGTCCATGTGTGCATTTTTATAGGTTCTTCAGAGGTGCTCCTGCTAGGTCTTTATCTTTCCTTTGGCAGAGGTGATACATTCTATTTCTCCAGCATCTATTCCCTACCTGAGAAGCTGATTTCCTAGGATTACATTCTTTCTAATTTTGCCTCAGCAAAGAAAGCCAATATAATTAATATTTTTGACTAACGTGGCTTACGTTCTTCCTGGAAATTGGCAGAAAGGGGATAATAAATGAAATCAATACCATCTGTTGAAAATAATAAATTCTTAGAAATGTGATGTTACACAAGCACACATAGACATACAAAAACATACCCATTTATACATATATATTCTTTAATTAATCTCTTATATAATAATAAATTTTATTCCAATTTTATGGAAAATTAAATTATTAAACCAAGGCAAAGAGAAGTTAACTTGCTGAATGGCACTCAATATACTAAGTGGGAAAGTATGTCTGACTCAAAGTCCATGCTTTTAACTACTATGCTAGACTGATTCAATAAATAAATAACCAATTTGATTCTAACGAGCATCCATATTTGGAAACATTTGGAAAAATTTGTGAGTTAAGATGGGTGACTCAGGGTGTGGGGCTATATTTAAAGTCTTCTACTTTCTAATTGTGCAATCTTCAGCAAGACATTTAAACAGTATGCCTCAGCTGCCTTATCTGAAAAACAGGAATACAAATAGAATGTTGTATCTCTTGAAGGGCTGGTTATGAAAAATAAATTAGTTAATTAAATGTGGTGCATTTAGACATATAATAGTGTTGTAATACATATAGAGTGGTTCAGAAGTCTTTGGCATATGGAAAGGATTCAGTAAAAGTAAATATTATTATTACTACCATCATTGTTATTATGATTACTAATCTTACTCCTACTCCAAAGTCTTATCTGAAGCTCAGGTTGATCTTTGGATTCTTTAGAACTTTCCAGAAAGTAAATTATAGTCCTATAAATATAACTGATGTGTATGAGAATACTTCCTGGCTGTGTTGCTTGAGGAATGGCATGTGTTATATATGTGAGTGTGTGTCTGTGGGGGCACGGGGAGGGGGCAAAGTTACCCAAAACTTCTCAGGGGCTTATGGGGACTTTTGATAGGCCTCAATTGTATATTTAAGTCAAGATATCCTGAGAAGAAGTTTCAGCTCTCTTCAATCTAAACCAGTATAAAAGCAGTTGCTAGCTTTGTAACTAATTCAAATAATATGCAGAGACCTTTTTTGTCCTCATCACTCCAACTTGAAATCCAAATTTGACTCAGAAAAGGCAACTTGAGAGATTTTGAGGAAATAACCATGAATTACACTTTATCTGAAATTTAGGGATTTTATTTATCAAGTATAAAGGTTTACCCTGGGGACACCTGGGTGGCTCAGTCGGTTGAGTGTCCAACTCTTGATTTCAGCTCAGGTCATGATCTCAGGTCTTGGGATCAAACTTCACCTTGGGCTCTGTTCTCAGCAGGAAGTCTGCTTGAGATTCTCTCCCTCTCCCTCTGCCTCTCCCTTTGCATTCTCTCTTTCTCTCAAATAAATAAAAAATAAATCATAAATAAATAAATAAATAAATAAATAAATAAATATTTACCCTGTAGTTGTCTTGGCCTCAAGTCTTCAGACTGCATTAGTCAGAAGTACCTTTTTGCCAACCATGTTTATTCCTGCTGTAGGTGAAGGCCATTTTCTCAAAGTGATTAACTGGCAGTAGTATTCAATCCATTTATCCTTCTTAGGTTCCCCTGTTGTAATGCATTGCAATACTCTCCCCTTTCTGTAAAGCAGCAAATAAGCAACAGCTGTGAAAATTTGAATTTGTAGTTTCTTAAAAATAAAAGTCTGAGATCTAATCAAATTGCTCCAACATAATGTTGGAAGTCTTTGAGAAAATGTAGTGTTCTTCATCTTCTTGAGTGGTTTGCTTGGCAGATGTTGTATTTTAACCGATCTCAAGCCAGGGAAAATGATGTAAATGTCACTGAATAATTAATTAGGATAGGCTAGAAAGCCTAGCCAAGGCAATCTTTAAAAGTGATTGCCCAAGTAACCCAGGCCCTGTGGTTTGTGTTACCTCAGTTTCATGACTACCTTTGATAAACCAACCTGTACACACTAGAGCTTTCAAAGAATGTTTCCACACTAATAACAGATTATTTTATAGCAATTCAAGCAAAAGCAAACACTCTATGTGATACGGAATCTTTATACATGTTGAAGTTATTTTTATATAATATTTCAGCATGCTTTTCCCTAGGTCTTGTCAGTTTATAACATCGTATACTTAATTTTGTTTTCCCTTAGGTAGTTACTTTCATTCTGAAGATTTTAGTCCTATGTTAAGATAGATAGTTTATGAGCTCACTAACCTTCTTTTAGTATAGCATGTAAAATTCACTAGCTCATTCTGGGTTCATTGTTCTAAAAATTGACGAGTTTTGAGATTTCAGTGAGCTCAGTTCGTGACATTTTGAAAATGATGCTCCCTAAATATATAACACTACTGAGTAATTGTATATCTCAGAATTATTTCAGTTGAAAGTAGTAGAAAACAACCAGAATTGGCCTTAGCAAGGAGAAATGCATAGTCTTAAGAACGTGCAAAGCCCAAGTATGGCTTTTCAGGGATTCAGAAATATCGCTGGGCCTCGGACTCCCTCTTGTAATCCCTTTGTTCTCCTTCCTCAGGGTGGGTACCACTGAAAATAGGTTCTCACCCACTGAGGATGAGAAACTATAATCAAAGGAAGCTGGAATAGATGCCAGGTAGATATAATGTTTAGAAGCAGATTATTTTTTAAAAAAAGATTTTATTTGTCAGAAAGAGAGAGAGAGACAAAGCACACAAGCAGGGGGAGAGGCAGGCAGAGGGAGATGCAGGACTTGATCATGACCTGAGCCAAAGGCAGACGCTTAACTGACTGAGCCACCCAGGTGTCCCAGAAACAGATTCTTTTTTGTGTACTCAGGAGTGTTTCCCCTTTAAGGCTGCAAATTTGGAGTATGAAAGAGAAGAGAGGCCTAAACTTCAAAGCATCCTAGAAATTGCACATAGATAATTCTGACTAAAGGGTCATGCAATGTTACTTAATGTTATCTAAGGATTTAGTAAGTAAATAGGAAACACATAGCAGTGTTTGAGGCAGGATGAGGATGATTTAGGTGAAAACATAAGTTATCAGAAAAAACAGAAGGCTTAATTTTATTTTTTAATAGTTACAAGATGTAGTGAGGTTCTCCAAAGTAACGTAATAGTAGAGTTTGCTCTGCTGTTGTGGTGTGAGCCAAATTAGTCTGACCCACTTGGATTAGTTTGCCAAGTGGCCATGTCTGAGATTATGGTAGTACAGTAGAACCCTCTAGACTCATGACTGAGAACATTGGGCAAACTCAGAACCTCACACTTCCCTCTCCCCAGTGTATTTGATCTAAAGGATGGACACATGAGCCAAGCTGGGCATGTATATTCCTTCTCTGATATTCTTCAAACTGGTGTTGTGAAAAAGAAAGCAATCCTTTCAGCACCTCACAGCAATAACGGACTGTAAGCTCAAAAGAGCCTACAGCAACATCCTGCTTCAAGTGGAGATTGGCAGGGATAGAGATGGAGGGGAAGCCCATTGGCGTTTCACTTACTAATTCCAGTACTCTCAGGTCAGCTCGATCTCCACCTTCCCCGGATAGTCTAGCCAATAAATATCACTTGGGCACAAGCATGTTTCAGTCATGTGTTTGTTCCTTGCAATCGAAGTCCTGACTAAAACAATTTAGAAACAGGCTAAGACATTAGGAAAGATGTTAAGAAGCATTAAACAAACAAACAAACAAACAAAAACCAAAACTCAGGAGGCTTGGTAGTAACAAAGCAAACAAAATTTTAAAAACCATTATGAAACAAAGATGGAGGAGTTATGGAATTGAGGGAGAAACTTGCTTCTTAGTTTCTTTTTAGAGATATTAGTTAGGTGATTTACACTAAGCAACTCTGGGTCATTTAATAATCATTCTCTAAGAAAAAAAAAAACAAACAGTAAAGTGCTCTGAATGAAGCTCATCATTGAAAGAGACTCCTACACAAAGTCACCAATAACTTTTGGGATGGGACGG
Source organism: Ailuropoda melanoleuca (assembly GCF_002007445.2). Classification (NCBI taxonomy): domain Eukaryota; kingdom Metazoa; phylum Chordata; class Mammalia; order Carnivora; family Ursidae; genus Ailuropoda; species Ailuropoda melanoleuca. The sequence continues at coordinate 23,029,885 of NC_048238.1, read as the reverse complement.
TCCAAGACCAAAGATACGTTGTTACCAGAAAATTGTAGATAAGCAAAATTATGCTAAACAGTAACTGTAAATGGTTCCCCTTACTAATTTGGCACATGTGTATATTTTCCCTTTTTGTTTAACAATATCACCTTCTTTTGATAGACTGAGACAACAAAAATATTAATTTTTAAAAATTAGCATTTCTCTTATGGTCTCATTTTGAATAACTGGAAAGGGAAGACTATTCTGTGTTCTGCTCATGTCCTATCTGCCCCTTTTATTATTTGTGTGCCCATGGCTTCCCGGTGAGCTTTCACTCCTGTCCACCCGCACCTGTGTTGTCTGGAAACTCCCCTCAGGCTGCAGAACTGCTTTGCCTGAACGGAGAGAACCAGAAGTTCCTGGCAATTCATGATCCCCAAGGCACAGTCCTTAAGTACTGAAGGCTGGTCAGCTAGTCGCAGGGGTATAAATACTCCAGTTTCTTTCCCTTCTTGTTGAGACGACCGGAGGTGTGATCTACAGTGTGTCCCAAGGACAGTAACTTTGACACTAATTCAGCTACCCTCTGTGGGACTTTGATATATTTCTTTTTGATACTTTTCTTTTTGGCTTTTATTTTTCCCTGTCCCACTTCTTTCTATTCACTTATTTTTTCCCCCTATTCATGTGCTTGTTTTTCCACTGAAAAGACTTCCTAATAAACCACTTTCAAGCAAATTCCAATCTTGGGGTCTGCTTTTGGGAGACCAAACTGAGAACAGGATGCATTCTACAGGCTGACAATATGTTAGCTGTCAGGACATATCCAAGATTTGGTTGTTTTTTTGTTTTGGTTTTGTTGTTGTTGTTGTTGTTGTTGTTTTCTCATGGTAGTGTTTTGTGGAGGCTATTTGTCCTGAATAAAGATGAATAAAGATATTTTTTCCCACATGTCCAGTAATCTTGTGATTTTTATATTGCTAAAAATGCAACGACTGATTACAGGGATGAGGACCTTTTTCTCTGCTTGGGAAGGAGCCTTATGGACTGGAACCACTTGTTTATCTTGAAAGCTTTGAGAGTCACAGTCATTGCCTTTAGAAAGACCACTCCAAACTGGTAAGATATGCCTTGCAACTCTGTGCTTTTTCAGTGGAAAACATCTTGATTTCTATCAGTTCAGTTTTATACTCTGGAGCACTAATTCATGCCACAGAAGTCTGTATCATATGTAAAATAACCAAACAGGAATATTTGAAGTGAAACTTAATACATTAACAAATTTGGTAATAATTATTCAAGAAAAAAATTCCTGGGAATTCTTTTTCATACCATAAAATGCTCACAGAAGAATAAAAATAATTTTTAAGTATTTTGACAAACAAATATCCTCCTTTTCAAACTGCATTGTTATTCAGTGTTAAAAAAACATAACACCAAACAACTACTTACTAGCAAAATATGTGAGTCTGTCAGAATTTGATTTGCTCTAGTTGAACTAGACTTTGCCACTCCCATGTGGTCTTTGCTCTCTCATGGCTGCGCGTAAGGTATCTAATACTGTGTCCTTCTCTGCCTGACTCTCCTCGATATTATAAAACAGAACTTTGAAATTATTGTTGGGCTCATTCTTTTTCCTATAATTAATCTTATTTTCCTCTCTCCTTGCTTAGTTCATTTGTTTGTTTATTTTTTTGAGGTTTTTAAAAAAAGGTGGCTTGCTTCCACATTCACTCACTGAACCTCATGTACAACTTAATCTAGTTGTAGTTTACCAGCTTATTTGTAATAATAAAGTAATTAAAAACAAAACAAACAAGCAACCATTCACAGAATAAAAATCACCAGATCAATATCTGTACCTGTCAAAGGAAAGCGACAAATTTTTTTTCAGTTGCCTTGTGTCTTTCCTTTAATACCCTTCTCCTCCCCATTCTCCCATCATGGACCTTTTTTTTAAAGTTTTTATTTTAATTCCAGTTAGTTACCATACAATGTTATATTAGTTTCAGGTGTACAACATGGTAATTCATCACTTCCATATGATACCTGGTACTCATCAAAACAAGAGCCCTCCTTAATCCCCATCACCTATTTCCCCCATCCCCCCCATCCACCTCCCCTGTGGTAACCATCAGTCTGTTCTCTACAATTAAGACTGTGTCTGGATTTGTCTCTCTTTCTCTCTCTTATTTTTTCCCTTTGCTTGTTTATTTTGTTTCTTAAATTCCACATATGAGTGAAATCATATGGTATTTGTCTTTCTCTGATGCTGGCTACTCCACGTGTAGCCTTTGGACCAGTAGCATCTAGAAGTATTGTCAGGAAACTGCTGGGCAATTCAGACTTGTTCCTTCTCCAGACTTACTCAATCAAGATCTACATTTTAACAAGATTCTCCAGTAGATTCATATGTACATTAAAGTTTGAGAAGCATTGGTGTAGAGAACAGGCTAGTGTTTATTGTTGAAATCAATTAGTTCTTTTTATCTCTTGTATGGATAATATGTTACAATAAAAAGAAATAGCATTGGACTTATATTCTTTCTAAAATGGCATTCATTTAAGGCATAAATACACTGTAGAGATAAAAGGTGGCGCATGCCGAAAACAATTATGTCTGTTACAAGTTGAGTAGAATTTTTGCTTCACATCATAGAACTGTTGTAAACAAGATTATATTTTAAACCAGAACTCAAAAAAGATTATCATCTTCCAGTTGCCCATATAGCATATTCCACAAAATAATACTGAGAAACAAATATGCTGTGTTACCAGTAAGGTTTGTCTGAGTTAGAAAGATCTAAATTATTCAGACTATCTTGACACTTTTACACTGTAGAATATTTTCCATCCAAGCAAAAATATGGCATCTGTTACCTGGATAGATATGACCTAAAATCATATAAGCTGTTTACTTGTAAGGTTAAGTACCTACTTCTTATACTATTTTATGAAGTAGTATCTCTTAAAGCAACCAAATGAATTCAGATACAATGTTGGCCTTTCCAGAAAAAAATAGTTGTAAAATAAAACTTCCAATTTTTTTCTGAGGCTCTTTATTAAATAAAAGCTGTATTTATTCTTATTGTCTAAAATGTTAGAGGCTCTACAGAGGTTGCCTACTCCTTAAGAGAGATTTTTTATTGCAAATTTTAATAAATAATTTTATAAACATTCACAATTTTAATATTTCTTTAAAAGGACACTAGAGTCAAATCACAATAAAATATAAAATTATTGATAAAAGTGGATATCACTCATTTTTATTATTTAATTATTTTGAACACATAATGCATGAATTTTTTTCTTTTCTTTTTTTTTAAAGATTTTATTTATTTATTCGACAGAGAGAGAGACAGCCAGTGAGAGAGGGAACACAAGCAGGGGGAGTGGGAGAGGAAGAAGCAGGCTCACAACGGAAGAGCCTGATGTGGGGCTCGATCCCATAACGCCGGGATCACGCCCTGAGCCGAAGGCAGATGCTTAACCGCTGTGCCACTCAGGCGCCCCTGCATGAATTTTTTTCTTAATAGTACATATTTCCCAAGAACCCCTACCTTTAGTGAATTTTATTGTTCTTGCTGTTATATTTGCTTTAAATGAATAACTTTCACCCTACGGGAAACCGCTGTGACATATTGGTAGATTGCCATTATCTGCTATAATTTGTCCTATTCTAAGTCCTGAAGGTTGGGGTGATCAGAATTATTTTCATATGCAATTTGCTAATATTTCTTCAACAAATATTTGAATGCCTATAATATGAAGAATGTAGGTTTTTTTTAAGAATGTAGATTTTATATTGGGAATACAATAGTAAATAAAATATGGTCTCTACCCACAACAACTCAGACTCTAATTGGAGATGAAGGACAAGTAAAAATGTAATTGTTACTAGAAAAGCACCCTTGCTGATCTGAAGCCTCAGATCATTATAAGCAAATAAGAAAGCACATGAGAGGGACACTTGAAATTCTATGCATCAGATCAATTTTTCTTTCCTTATTCTCTGTAATACAGTGTTAGGAGTAATCTCTCTTTAAAATTTGTATTCAGTTCAGACAGATTATAAATTCATATAACCATGTTGTAAGATAGGGACACAATATCACAAGCGTTTTGAATTGACAGTTCAAATCATTTGTTTTGAACCAGAATTTCCACATCTAGGAATTTCCCTAAATAATAAATGTGTGCACAAAGATACATGTACAAGAATATTCACTCCAGCGTTGCTTCGATAATGAGACAATGCTACAACTACATGATAGTATGCTACCTTTAAGATGATGTTGTGGAACATATTTAATAGCAATGAAAGGTATAAATAATACATCAAATGAAAAAAATTACAAATTAAAATGGACATCTCATATTGAAAGAAAAGGTATGTGTGTGCATGTGCGTAGAAAATGTCAAACTGTGTGTGCGTGTGTGTGTATTCAGAGTGGTTACCCTTTGATGGTAATATTGATAAAAAAATTGAAAAATTATCCATATTTCATTACATATCTATATATCCATTCTTCTCGACAATAGTCTTTCTTAATGTTTTGATATTTTGTAAAGGCCATTTTATTTCATATTCCTCCGTAGGGTTCCTTATAAAGTTGTTTATAAATCTGCTTCCCTACAGAGGTAAATATTTACAGACCTTAAACTAACTTTCCCTCTCCTTCCCTTCCCCCTTTTCCTCTTCTCCTCTCCCTGTTTGCACCTCTCTTTGGCCTATCATGACATTAGTCAAAACCCCCAAAATGGGTCATAATATCTAGCTCCAAGTGTCCTAAATATTTCTTGCACTTGATTTTGGAGTTGTGAGAATTTGAAAACATTCATTCTATTTCTGGTATAATTAAAACATTCCCATGTTTTACTGGTCGTAAATGCAATTTAATTTCCCCACAATGTCTTAGTTAGAAAACACTCTTGCTGATTTTATTACAGTGTAATAAAAATTGAGTTTCATGTATGTTTCCAGACATCCCAGGAAGTAGTTATTTACTCAAAACCTTGACAGTATTTCTCTGACCCTCTTGCCACACAATCAGTGAAACATTTCCCATTGATATTTTCCTCTATTGTATGAGAAATGGTTATTATTATTTCTCTAGATCTAGGACAGATTTTTTCAATGTTAATTGACCAGTCAATGAAACTTTCTACTTTCCCAAAGTGAAGTACTTACAAATTTCTTTTTATGATTCTCATTCTGATTTATCATATCTAAATATTCTCCTTAATTTTGGTAGTAATATGGACTTTAATAACATTAAATCAACAAGCATTTATTAATCACCTATTACAAGAACACCACATAATACCAGAAACATTGGGGAAACAGAGATAAATAGGAAAAGCCCACTGTATTAGATAAAGCTGATTATCGTTTAAATTCTAAGACAAAGCCTTGTCAGTAACTCTTCTAGCAGTCTGCCCACCATGGCTACTCCCTCTTCTGGAGAAACACCCAGATTTACTGGCTCTAAGTCAATTATCCTTAAACTAGATTTCAGGGTGTTCACAGACACCTGACATTTTACTAAAATTATAAACAAAAGCAAATACACATTTTATGTGATAAAATAGGTTTTTATCGGATTCTCGGAACAAGTGATTCTTAGCCCTGAGCTACACATTAGGTGTTTCTTGGGAACTTTGAGAAATTACTGAGGCCAGCAACTGATCCCAGACCAAATAGTGATCTTTGGGGATGTTTTAAAGGGCCCAGATTCAGAAAAATCTTAAAGGAGCCATTCTAGATGATGGAGTCCTTATTAGTGGTGTGCCACAAGGCACCAGGTATGTAAACCCCTGGCCCAGGGGTCTTATTTCCTCCAAATAGTCCATTCCAAAGGGTTGTGATTGGCAGCAAGATGTGAGTTTCCTCTTCTCATGTATGCTAAGATCCAACCTGGAGGAGGGAAACTTAGGGAGATTAGGAGGTGTTGTGTGTGTGTGTGTGTGTGTGTGCGTTCGTTTGAATTAAGTCACCTGACCAGAGATACATAATAGCACAATTTCTGTCTCAGATATTGACTTCCCCTAGCTCAGCAACTTGATTTGTAATTGAGCTTTAGAGAAAGAGGGGCTGCAGGCTGACAGACAAGGATGATCCTTTTACTTGTGCATTGATTACGTAGAACCTTCAACTCAGTGAGGACCCCAGAGAACACAGTGTCCTTTGGGTACTCAGAGAGGCTGCAACATCAGAACAAGAAATAGCAACATAGGATTCGGTATCAGCATTTCCCTGAGGGTTAAGTGGCAGCTTCGGCTAGCTGGGAGAGAGTGGATCCTCAAGTGCTGTTACAGGCCATGAGCATCAGTGAAAGGGTTTGAGGTGGAGTAATGGGAGAGGGCCTCTCATGAGCACATTTGAGGGACATTCAAATATAACAGGGAGAGATTTAGGGGGAAGGAACTGAAGTTCTGCCTCAGCAGGTGGGGACCAGAATTTTTAAATTCTGAGTTAATAGTATGATTCCATTTTAAGTCATCATAAGTTAATGAAGGTTGGGGAAATTTGGTTGTAAATAAATGTTTTAATTTCCTCCTCTAAACAACTTTGTGACACAGGTAGATTGTATCACTATTTGTATGGATAAAAACAAAACAAAACATGGCTTTGTAGTATTAAATAACTTGACCGAGGCCATTCAACTATTAAGAACCCAGTTCTGTTTGAGTCTAGTGGTGTACAAACTCATAATACTGCATTCTTTAAAAATAATTGTTGAGTATTTATTATATACCATATGCTTTCCTCAGCAGAACAGAAATGCTCTCAGCTTCCTAGCTTCCAGTCTGCATTTAATGAAATTCTGAAATGTTTTTGGTGTGAAGTAAGGGAAGTGACCAAGTGTGAGATTCAATACAACTATTAATCTTGAAAAACATAATAGTGTCTAAGACAAGGAGTCTATGTATTATTTCACATACTACACATAGATTTTCATTTCAATACATTAGTATTCCAGTTTCTATGAATGCTGATCTTGCTCCCAAATAAAATCCATCTTTTCTCTGTGCGTGGCTTAACCTTGGGGAGGAATCTTGTGACATGGAGGTTGGATTTATGTCAGAGTCCATCTTATTTAATTTTGCCATGTTGTTTTCATGCTTATTCCGGAATGTTAATAATTTGTGGTATTTACTAAGCCAAACTTTATACAATGAGGAATAGTAGGCAGACAATACAGAATTATCACTAAGTCCTATTGTATACACTTACTTTTTTAATTCAACTGAACTTCTTCAATTTTCTGAAAACAACTGTTTTTGAATAAAAAAATGAAAATTTGCAAAATCAAGAACCCAGTGCAAATACAGACATATTCTAAGACCACATTGTTATTGATTGCCAAGAAGGCAATTAGGAAATACTTTAATTAGGAATGTACTTACATTTCTGCTGGCACTGACACAGTTAACTTCCAGTCACTAAAGTTCTGTGGTTATTATAGCCATTTGTGGCTTTTGATTAATGGTATTTGAATCTACAAAATATATTTGTGTGGTACACATTTTTAAATAAAATAGAAACAGTTATAACTTTATATGTGGTGCTTATTGTCAAAGAAGAGGATCTTTCTTGTTTTAAGGAATAATTACAGAAGAACTATAAATGGAAATTTAATTTATTAATTTGCCTGTGGTTCTTCCCTGCTGAGGATATTATCTTTATTCCGTCTCATGTATAATGAATTTTGAGGCTGACTTAGAAATGAATAGTATTATCCCAGCAGAATTTTTGTTATGTCTTATCCTTAGTCATTATCATTATAATGATGACTGAATATCATATCCCATATCTTTATAATCTCTATACTAAATATAGAAATATTCTTTGAAACCAGGTAGAATGGAACATTTGAGAAAATTGCATAGTGTTTAAGATCTTCTTAGATGTCTATCACTGCTTTATCATTTACTGGCAGTGTGGTCCTACACAAGTTACTTAATCATTCTGAACCTCAATTTCTTATTTGTAAAATAATGATAATAATACATGGGACTGCCTGAAAACTAGATGAGATGATATATGTAACATGCTAACAAAGGAGTCTGACCCATTGTGTGGATAGGAGATTGTGTTATTGGCTTAAATTTTTCACCCCTCCTTTTGTCGTGTGACTTTTCAGTCTCTCCCACTAAAGAAAAAAATGTGTATTTTCCTGACACTTGAATTTGACCAAAAGAATAAAGAGGAGGTGAGTGTTCTGGATCTTAGTGTAAGCTTGGAAGCCTCACATGTTCTGCTTGTACCCTTGTGCCTCTGCTAACCCGTGCATAGAGTGTTCCCTGGTAGGTAGGGTCTAATGAGGATTAAAATAGTCACTCCAGCCAACTCACAGACCTGTGGTGAAAAGTAGGGTCCACACTGGATGCCAGAGCCTGAAACAGAAATACACGCCAAGCCTAATCCCCACCCAGATCAGCCAAACCCCAGACAACCCATAAACACATGAACAATAGTAGTTTATTGCTTTAAGCCACTGATTTTAGAGGTAGTTTGTTATGCAGCAAGAATTGACTGATACAGTGTACAATCAATAAAGATCAGCTATTGCTGTGATTATTGTTTACTATCATTTGAAATGAAGCCCAATAAAAATAAATAAGGCAAAGCAGTATGATAATCAGTAAGGTACGGAACTCTATTTTCGAAACCTGAGGTGGTTTTTAAAGAAATACTGTTTTATCTACTTCTGTTTGTTTTCTGAAACTGCTGTTGGCAGACAGCACCTTCTTCAGGAAAAGGAAATGCAAATGCTGGGGAGAGTTTTGTCTAATCTGCCACTTCTCCAAGGAAAATAGAGTCCTATAATAAACAATCTTGTGATCACAGATATATAAATGTAATGGCGATGCTACAAATACATCACACATGCAAACTTCAAATACATATCTTCCTCCTACATATTCTTCCACAAATATTCTGCTGCATCTCATGGAATGAATTGGAGCATTTCTTCCGGAAGCCTCAATCTGTGGCTTTCTGCAGAAGCCAAGGCAGAAATATCCATTTGAGCTGTGACAGAAGGTGGGGTCAGGAGACAGAGGTTTTTACAAGAAATTAAAGGGCAGGGTAGGGAGAAAAATTGAAGGCAGAGGTGCTTAACTATCCGAACTTTTAACTGCTTACAAATTTGAAGCTTTTAAAAGCATATAAAAATAGAATGTCCTTCAGGGGAATGCAGGGTACAACTTGGATTCCTCTTTTTGGGTAGAGATTTAGCATGTAAACTGGCATAGTTTGTGGGTTTTGGTGTAAAAGAAGACTGCGTGATCAAGTCTGGTTTAAAATACAAATAAAAGATGTATTGTAATCCTGTACCGATCTAATGAGATACTCTAAAAAATGGGGAAGAATCTTGTGATAATAGGTGAAATAACAATAATAATAATAATAATAATAAATGATTTAAAAAGGTGTCCACCATTAAATTAAATTGTGAAATCCAGAGGGAAATTGCAGTTTGTTTCTATATATTGCTTTGCCCTTCAGCTCAGCTGTTGGCTCTACATTAATATTCAGGCAGCATCAGTGCCAGTCCTGGTGATTCACTGAGGTATTATGAATATGCAAATGAGCAAGAGCTTTTTATGTCTTTTTTTGTCTTTCTTAGATGTCTGAAGGACTAATTGGAGCCAATCAGCTACTGATAATTTGTACATAGATAACTGTTGCTCTGGAACCTAAAACCATTTAATAGTTATTCTTATACTAGACCAAAGGTTTGATTTCAATCAATCTCTTCAAAAGAGTGTTTCCAGTATTCTTTCAAATTGATTGACTTAGAGGTTGAACTGTCATATTATTTTAACTCCTTAGATTATAATGACAGCATTTTGGAGTGAGCTGTACACAGAGTGGAATTTGTATTAGTCACTCACTTTTTATTTTTCCTTGAGTCTTTACTAATTTTCCCTGATTATTTGAAAATCAAGGATGCAGGGGTTGGTGGAGTGTTCCGAGTAGATGAATTCTAGAGCTTCTGAAGTACAGAGATAGAATAAACAGAAAGGAGGTTGTAGGAGACAGAAAAAATAATTTCTCATATTCAACAGTGGTTCAAGTTTGATTTTAAAATCACATTAATGTTATCTTAATGATATACATTAAGGAAAAAGAATAAACCTTAATATTTCTGTAAAATTCAATTTAGCACAAACAAGAATAACTTACCAAGAAAAATAAAAGTATATAATAAATGACCTAAGTAAATTGTAGTTGTTTAGACACCTACACTGATGGGAGCTCCAAGTTCACTCATGCCTGCCTACTTGGCGTGATGGAGGAGGAGAAGTCCTGGAGGGTTTTGTAGCAATAAACAATAACTTGATTAATTTAAGCCTTGTCTTGCTATATAATTCTTCCCTGGACATTTAATAAACAAGCAGTAAGCTGGAATCTATGGGGAAAAAAACAATTAATAAAACAACTAAATGCTCACACCCTGAAGTGGACACATGTCATTCTGTCTAGGACTCATTGACTGCAATAGTCATATAGCCACACCCAACTACAAGCGGTGGAGAAACAATAGAATATTCTCATGTGCCTCAAAGAAAAGGAGTATTTATGCATATTAATAATAATTTCAGCCATATGACACAGCATTCCTGCATTCTCAATAGAAAGGGCACATTATTTACCAAAGTCATATTTCAAATTAAAGAAAAAAATCCATGACTCCCCAAAATACTCAATAATTGGTAAAAGCTGAGAATATTAAAACTTTTCTAGAAAAATATTTGTGTGTGTATTTTATTATTTATATGCCCTATGACTGACTAGAAAATAATGTATATATATATATAAAATATATGAATATTATATATATATATGTATTCTATATTTAGTGCTGGATTGAGTTGAGGCTAGACATGCAAGAGCTCAGCAGAAAACTCTATTACAAAGGGGACCTAAAATGTCAATGAAAATATAAGGAATTAAAGAAAAAGTATTTTTCAGAACTCTTCTTTGGAAGTATACTAAATGCAATGCTTTATTTTTGCAAGCCATTTGGAGTCTTTTTTTTTAATTTTTTTTATTATATTATGTTAGTCACCATACAGTACATCCCTGGTTTTTAATGTAAAGTTCGATGATTCATTAGCTGCGTATAGCACCCAGTGCACCATGCAATACGTGCCCTCCTTAATACCCATCACCAGCGTGTCCCATTCCCCCACTCCCCTCCCCTCTGAAGCCCTCACTTTGTCTATTAAAGTGTGGGTAGAAAAAGTTCTAATCTTAACCTGAGTTTAGAGTGCTTTTTGCACTCTAATTTTTTAAAGCTTTTATTTAAATTCCAGTTAGTTAACATACAGTGTAATATTAGTTTCAGGTGTACAATGTAGCGATTCAACACTTCCATAGGTCACCTGGTGCTCATCACAAATGCCGTCCTTAATCCCCATCACCTATTTCACCCATCCCCCCACCCACCTCCCCTCTGGTAACCATCAATGTGTTCTCTAGAGTTAGGAGTCTCTTTCATGGCTTGTCTCTTTCTCTCTCTCTCTCTCTCTCTCTCTCTCTCTCTCTCTCTCTCTCATACATTTAACTCTTTAGTGAAAGGTGACAGAGAGCACAGGAACGGACTGGATTAGATTGATTTCCCTGGAGAGGTTCTGGGCCCACTTCCTGCTGCTTGAGTTCTTGCTTCAGGAGAGATGAATAAATGGGAGAGTTCAAGCTGTGAGCTCACTATTACTTTAAAAGGAAGAAATAGCCTTCAAACCTACATTTAATTTACTTTATTAAAATAACATAATTGAGGAACCATCAGATAACTGTACTTTGTCAGGCATAATAAAAATAAAATCAAAATCCAGATTATCAAGAAAATCAAGGGGGGAGGCAACTGTCTTTTTTTTTCCTTTCATCCTCCTTCATTTAACATCTTTATTTTTTTCCAGCTTTATTGAGGAACGATTGCCAAATAAAACTTCAATATATTTAAGGTGTGCTATGTGATGTTTTGATATACATATACACTGTGAACTGATTACCACAATGAAGCTAATTAGCATATCCATCACCTCATATAGTCACCATTTTTTTCTGTAGGGAGAACGCTTGAGATCTGTTATCTTAGCAAATTTCCAGTATACAATTTACTACTATTAACTACAGTCACCATATTATACATTAGTTCTCCAGGACTTAATCATTTCATAACTGAAAGTTTTCATCCTTTGATCAATTTCTCCCCTTTTCCCTAACTTCTTAGTCTCTGGTAACTACCATTCTATTCTCTGTTACTGTAAGTTCAACAGTTTTTATTTGTTTGTTTTAAATTCCACATGTAAGTGAGATCATGTCATACAGTATTTGTCTCTCTGTGTTTGACTTATTTCACTTAGCATAATGTTCTCAGGCTTATCTATGTTGTGACAAATGCCCGGATTTCCTTTTTTTTAAGGCTGAATGATCCATTGTATATATATGCTACATTTTCTTTATTCATTCATCTCTTGACAGACTCTTGGGTTGTTTTCATATCTTGGCTACTGTGAATAATGCTGCAATGAACAGGAGAGTGCAGTTATCACTGCAATAGTAATTTTCTTTCCTTTGGATGTTTACCTAGAAGTGGAATTGCTAAGTTATATAGTAGTTCTAGTTTTAATTTTTTGAGAAATCTCCATAATGTTTTCCATAATGGCTGTACCAATTTACATTCCCGCTAACAAAGTACAAGTGTTCCTCTTTCTCCACATCCTATAAGGGACATCTGAAAGTAATAATAGAGGATCATTAGGTTGTTTACTAAGAGTAGGTAAAGCCAATTAATAATGATCTGACTGATGTCGGTGAGTGGGGTATAGTAATTTTAAAGTCAGGGTTTTTGACAAGCAGATTTGTCCTTCTGACCCTTGCACACAGCAATCAGCTTGTCCTCCAAATAAAAATTGAACAAATATTAAAAGAGTAGTGGTTTGAATAAGCCAAATTGTCAGGGATGTGGCAGAGACATGCTGCCCATTAATCTCCAGAATATGACTTCACTGATTAGACTCTCTAGATGGCAGCTACCTCCTTTCTCACCACTCCAGTCAGAGCATCCCATCAAATATCAGGCAACTCGTCCTAGACAAAGGAACATTATTATTAAGTGAGTGATATTGTGAATTATGCATTAAGTCTATATAAGAAAATACAACTATATAAAATGCAAAAGAAGTTAAAATAAATGAGCTTAGTTTCTCTGCATTTATCCCTTATTTTTCATTTCTTAGGAACTGAATTCCTAATCATAGTAAAAAAAAACTTTAATGATGGCTGTAATTTGCTTAAAAGTAACATGGTCTAGGGGTTCCTGGGTGGCTCAGTGGGTTAAACCTACAACTCTTGATTTTGGCTCAGTGTCATGAAATGGAGCCCAAGTCAGGCTCTGCTCACCTGGGGATATGCTTAACATTCTCTCCCTCTGTACCTCCCCCCCACTCATGCTCTCTCTCTATATATATCTATCTCTATCTCTCTGAAATAAATAAATATATATATATATATATATATTTTAAAAAGTAATTCAGCCTAGGCAATTTATGCATTCTAACTAGGAATCGACACTCCAGGGAAAGTCAGATATTACTTTTTCAAAGAGGAAATGATTCTATCCAGAGACAATGAATACAAACACATTAGCTATCTTTGTCTTTGGTCATATCCATATTTTTTTTCTAATCACTGTATTTCATATCAGAAATGGGTTTCCATTGGTTAAGTCAGTGGCTAGCTTATTAATTAGCATGGCACCTGTTAGAAATGGATGGTAATTGATGTAACTAAAAGCTTTCAACTTACACAAATTGGCTAAAATAGTATGAAGACACTCCCCACCCTTGAATAAACTGGACCTAAAATCTAACAAGATTTGTAGCTTTTACCCTTGAGGATGGTGCCAAAGACTTGGTCTGTAAACTATCTTGTATCCTGCCTTTGGGTTAGAGGGATTCTGATGGTCTAATACTGAGGATAGAGTAGCTAAGTCCTACTTCCAGGATGTGGTCCAATGTTGAGTCAATATTTCTTATAAAGGGAGGGGGGCAAAGCTCCTAAAATGACAGAAAGCTAGGACTTCATCAAGCTTATAGAATAGGCTCTATGAACCATTTTTTCTTCTTTGCTAATAAGTATTTCTATTATGAGAAATCTTGTTGGTTTCATAATAATCTGGTTACAACGTTTAAGGCAAGTAACTAATCCTTATCCATATAAAATATTTTGTTGGCTACTATTTATTAAAAGCACACAAACAAAAACATCCTTCAGTTTTGCATGCTCAAATTTGCTTAGAGTCATCCCCAACAGAATTAAAGATTAATTGTATCTGTTTTTACTACTCAACATTAGTAGAGCCTGTCTACTAGAGTGATCTTTAAAACAATACATTACTCTTGTTCAATTTACATTGACTAACTAAACTTTCATAACTGCTAATCACCATCTTCATCTCAAAACTTAAGCTTCCATGAAAAACAATCAAAGTAAATCAGCAAACTCTATAAGATAATAACATCATTTTAGATGATGAGATTATATAGTTTTTCATTTTTATTATATAAACCAAATTTATTTTTGAAAGATCATTTTACATACAAGAAGGCATTGATTTAAGGTTTTAATAAATGTTATATAAATAACAGCTGAATAAAATTTGTACATAATAATTAAAAATGGCGAATTCTTAGATAGCTGTAGAAAATGTTAAGAAATAACATTGTCCATGGGGCACCTGGGTGGCTTAGTCGTTAAGCGTCTGCCTCCGGCTGGGGTCATGATCCCAGGGTCCTGGGATTGAGCCCCCTCATAGGTCTCCCTGCTCAGCGGGAAGCCTGCTTCTCCTTCTCCCACTCCCCCTGCTTGTGTTCCCTCTCTCACGGTGCCTCTCTCTGTCAAATAAAAATGAAGGAAGGAAGGAAGGAAAGAAGGAAGGAAGGAAGGAAGGAAGGAAGGAAGGAAGGAAGGAAGGAAGGAAGGAAGGAAGAAAGAAAAATTTCAAAAACAAGAAACAAAACTGAAACTTTATGCCTCTTAATTAATACCTCTGTATTTCCCCTTCCCCTCAGCCCTGGTAGCCACCATTTAAGTCTTTGATTTTATGAATTTGACTGTTACTGATAAATTTTGTTACAAGGATTTGAAAAATCAAGAGACAAAACCTAATTATTTTGCTCAAAACTAACCCCTAATTAGATCAAGAATCATTCAAATGAGTTACTATCTGAGTAAGTTAATGTTTCCCTAGAGAACACCGGCACCTATTTTGTGCCGGCATCTACTGTGTTGCATTCAGGGGATCCACTAATGAAAAAGACTGGGTTCTGCCCTTAACGAATTCCAATCCAGCTAGACACCAGTAAGTGACTATTGATCATTATATGGTATAATCAAAGCTATATTGGAGAAAGTACTGTTTTTAGAGACAGTACTTTTTAGAAAAAGGTTCCAGTTTTAGTTTGGTATTTATTAACTGGGAAGCTTTGGGTAAAGCATTTAACTTTACTGAGACTCAGTTTCTTCATTTTAAAAATGAGATAATAATGTCTATCTCACCAAGTTCTATTGTCGTCATGAGGATTTAAATACACTAATGTCTTTTAAATGCTTACTTGAATGTCTGGTATACTTTACAACAAACAACTCTTAAGTACTTTTTATGCATTAATTCACTGGGTTGAGCAATTGTCCTCAATACCTCCATAAAACATACTGACAGACGCTCTTGATACCTTGAATGCTCATGGCTACAAATGTACTGTCTACCACACCCTTGGACGTCCATCTCCATCAATTGAGTTATTTGCTTATTAAAGAGGCACTTATGCTTTATCCCATCAAGTTTGTTATGCCATTTGTACTTGTTTTAATTATGTAATTTAATTCAGTATGAACAAAACATTTAAGTGGTGAAACAGGTTTTGTCTATAAAAGCTAAGTCAAATTCTTTTGTTAACACTTGATAAATGTGAGCTGCTTAAATATGTGAAGGGACACGTAAAAAAATCTTTAAAATCACATTCTAGAAATATTTTTTATACAAAGTACTTCCCAAGTGTCTTTGGGCTTCCACTCTATTAATAATAATAACAAAAACCCTAAAACTAAAATGTGTGGATGATGCATATAACTGTATGACTTCGATTTGCAAAATCAAACTCAGAAAAAGAAAGAGAAAAAGAAACAGTCTTGGCACCACATCAAAAAAGTAAATGAAGGTATTTTAAAGTTAAAATGAAGCATTATAAACTAAAATATGTTGATATTTAAGTTAAATGAACATTTTAAAGTATACATTCACATATATATATAGCTTATATATAGTTATATATCGTTCTATAGTAACTGTTGTTGTTTCCTCTGTATTGGACTTTTTCGATTAACTGACCAGTTAATGCTTCAGAAAAGAGTGTTCCTAGTGTTAAGTGAAAAATCATTGGTGGATATGAATGCATGAAAGCTGGTTTTGTCCAGGGTGAAGGTTAGGGAATTGTTCTTCTTGAAGAATCTCACAAATATAAGCACATCGTGTGTTTGTATTATGAGCATTCATTTAAAAACATAGCTATCCATTAGCATAACCAAAATATTAATTGGATGTTTAAATTTAAAAAATGGCTTTCTTTACTAAGAATTATTTTATTAGGATTGTTTTTATAAAACGTTAGAATTGGTTGCTGGAGGGGAAGTGGGTGGGGGATGGGGTAACTGGGTGATGGGCATTAAGGAGGGCACTAGATGTAATGAGTACTGGGAGATATATGCAACTGATGAAACACTAAACTCTACCTTGGAAACTAATAATACACTATATATTAATTACTTAAATTTAAATTAAAAAAGGATTTTAGGATTATTTGTGTTGTTAATTCTAGTTAGAGTTCTTTTGTAAATAAACATGATTTAGATAATTTCTTCTCATAGCATTTTGCAGGGTTAATTTGATAAGATACATTTTTAAAATGTGATAAAATAATATTTTTCTAGGAACAAATGAATATCTGGAAATTACTGCTTTCCAGCTACTAAAATGAAGAGTGACCCTTTTAAATTTTATTTCCAGAGTACTCAAAAAAATAAAGCATATTATTTATTCCTAAACGCACAGGAGACATAAGTCTCACAGAATGTGGCTAAGTTCTTTAATAATGCATGGTCATTTTGCTTCATAGACTAACGTGTCAATGAATTGATCTCACTCTGCAGAAATGTTACCTAAGATTTTTTTCATAATTTTCTTCAAATTTTGAGGAATAAAATTGTATTAGAGTGCACATTTACTAGCGGATGCTGCATAAATCCTTATTCATAAATATTTAGATCTTGAATTGACGAGAAAAATATAAGATTACAGTATACGTCACAGTCTTTCCACCTAAGTGTATAACTGTATTCTTGAATTATTCCTAGTGCAGATGTAACGTCTTTAAAAGTATTTTATTATAGCAATGCATTTCCCGGAGGAGGAGTGTTTATATATACATGAATCAAGGTGATGCATTTTGTTGGTATTATTTTCTTGCCTTCTCCCTGGATTTGCTTTCATGACTTACAAAATATTTTACAACAAAATGAACCAACAGGAATTGCCATATTGAAGTAGACAAAGGATCTAGTTATGCTGGCAACTATTATATGAATGTGTCTTTTACAATTCTTAAAACTAAAGAAATGTGTACTTGCAACAAAATTGCTTTAAATAATTAACCTCTCTCCCAAATAATCTAAAAGTAAAGCTAATCTATTTAGAATTCTTCAGATTATGGTCACCCAGAAAACAATTTTTTATTGATAATCTTTTTTTTAATTTTTAAAAATTTTAATTCCAGTATGGTTAATGTACAGTGTTATATTACTTTCAGGTATGCAATATAGTAATTCAACAATTCTATATATTATTCAGTGCTCATCAGTGTAAGTGTGCTGTTAATCCCCTAGGAAAATTTTCTTTTTTTTATAACATTTTTTATTATATTATGTTAGTCACCATACAATACATCCCCGGTTTCCGATGTAAAGTTCCATGATTCATTAGTTGCGTATAACACCCAGTGCACCATGCAATACATGCCCTCCTTAATACCCATCTCCAGCCTATCTCATTCCTCCACCCCCCTCCCCTCTGAAGCCCTCAGTTTGTTTCCCAGAGTCCATAGTCTCTCATGATTCAACCCCACTTCTGTTTACCCCCCTTCTTCCCTTTCTTCTCCTACTGATCTTCCTACTTATGTTCCATAAATGAGTGAAACCATATGATAATTGTCTTTCCCCTAGGAAAATTTTCATCCTAAATTGAACATGTACTTGATCTTCATGTCAGTTTAATCCTGTTTCTGTTTTTCTGACATTAGAAGTATGTATAAAAATTATTTTTATCATTGTAATTGTGATCAATTTAGATGAATAAAACAATCTGAAATTCTAAAAAAAATTGTAATCAATTTGAAAATCTTTGGTCCTTGTATTTTCTTTTAACCTTTAAACTGGCTGAGATTTTTGTCCTTGATTTTGTTTCTTTTACTCAAAGTTTCAGTGGTTCTATTTTTTTTTAATCTCTCTGCTCTGAAATAATGATAGGCCAGGTCCTCATCATTCTGTACAACTACATATCTATCCTCATCCCTGCTGATGCATGATTGAGTGGTGGAATGATGAAATGCACTCAGGTTGTTGGAATTGACAAAATGGCTGAGCAACTAGTTGGTGGGTCTCAGATGCTGGTACTTGTTTATCTTTTCAATTCTTTTGCAGATGACTAAACAGATCTAATTGAATTTCTTTTCCTTGAAATTTCAGTTTCTACAGGTCCATGAGGGCAGGGATTTCATCTGTTTTGTTCACAGCTGTGTACCCAGAACTCAGTCAGTGACTAGCATATAGTAGACATTCGATAAATCCTGTTGAAGGATTGAATGAAATAAATTGTAGTAATTAGTTACTTTAATTAGCGAATCAATGAATTAATGCTCACATTTTGTACTACATTTTAATTATCTTAAAAGTCTTTATATGTAGTAATAGTTAGATTCAAGGGATTCAGAGTTAGAAAGCAGGCTATGTGATCTCATATCAGTTATTCAGTCTCTGAGTGTATTTTTTTCTCATTTTTAAAGGAAAATAATAATGTTGTGAAGATTAAATAGGATAATATATATTCAATGATTATGTCTGTCACATTGTAGTCACTCCATGCATAGTAATTATTATTTTTACTTTGGACAGGAATTGAATTTTTTGGGGAATTCACTCTCAGAAGTAGTATTAAAATGGTATTTTAGAGAAACTTCATGTAACTGTTAAAAACCACTGTAAATTAAAAAGCAAAACCTTTAGTAAGGATTATGAAAGGGCTTGGAAATGGAAGAAAAGGAAAAATGGGAGTTAGTTGCCATTTTTAGTTTTTAAGAAGTGTTGGGGTACCTGGGTGGCTCAGCCGGTTAAGCGTCCACCTCTTGGTTTTGGCTTGGGTTGTGATCTCAAGGTTGTGAGATCAAGGTCCGCATTGGGCTCTGTGTTAGGCATGGAGCCTGCTTAAGATTGTCTCTCTCTCTCTCTCTCTTCCCCTGTCTCTGCCCCTTCCCCGCCCCCCGACTCATGCTCTCTAAATAAATAATAAATAATAAATAAATAAATAAATAAATAATAAATAAATCTTTTTAAAAAAGTAGCACTACCTTGTCAAAGTTAGGTTTTCAAAACACAATACTTCTCCAGTTTCTGAAATTAAAATAATTTTCTGGCATTAAAAAGTCTACTTTTAATCCTAATATTTACACTATTTTTATCAAGAAAATACTTATAGTGATTTTATACATACCAGTGAAGACAATAACTTAGGCAATTATCATAAGCAGCAAAAATAAATTGACTTATTTTGCCTTAAAATAACACAGTGAACAATGTGTTACATGCTAACATTGGAAGGGTTTGAATTATTCAGTGCCGTCCGATAGAATTTTCTGTGATGATGGAAATGATGTATATCTGAGCTGTCCAAGACAGTAGTCATGATTCACATGGGGCTATTGGGTACTGGAAATGTAGCTAATGCTAATGACAAACTAATTTTTAAATTTTATTTAATTTTAATGAAGTTAAATATAAATAACCATATGTAACTGATGACTACCATATTGGACAGCATAGATCTAGATATATGTCACGATATTCACTTCCTTTTTTTGGCAAAATTATAAATGTGGGGTCATGTTTGGTCAGTTACAGAGCTTGCATATTCAGAAGTCAGTAAATCTAAAATAAAATGTATTGTGCATATTTTTGCTATATAGTCCAAAGTATTTTATTCATGAGGTCCTTTGTTCCCATTAAATAAAACTTATTAATTTAGCAAATGAAAGTGCACTGGTATAAAATTGTATAAATTTGGTATTTAGTTTTAATTTCTATAAAGATAAAAGTAGTGAAAAAAGTCTTATTCAAAACTGAGGATTTTTTTTCCCAAAGATAAAACACTTCTCCCTTAGTTTTCCTGCCTATGTCTCTCCTTACCTCCATTATTCCTATTACTCTGGGGAAATAGATCTTTTTCTTTTAGGTACACAATGGCAAACTAAATTTACAGTGTAGCTAATTATTCATTTGTTTTTGGTGAAAGACACTGCAATTTAATTTATTACTGTGTCGTCTTTATTATTTAATTTAGGAAAGGTAAACACACACACACAGAACGCACTACTGTTGTTTTCATATTTCTCTTTTTAATCTCAGTTCTCTGTCTTTATTTTTACCCTAAGATTTTATCTTTCATAGCTTAAAATTATCTTTTTAAGGGAGTATATTACAAATTATATTGGATCCTAGAGTATCCAGAGATCCAAAATAAGGTTACTTAAACTCATATCTGAATATATGAGTCCTGAACACAAAGGGATAAGAATCTTCCAATATTCCTCATTCTTTTACCTCTATCTGAAAGCATTCCCTGCAGTTCTTGCACAGAGATAACAAAGAGGTTTCAAACTATATTCAGTCTAATCAGAGCAGTTGACACTGACCACTCAGAGTGCTATATTGATTCTGAAATTGCAGCTTCATTCTCAGAGTTTCCTGGAGATGCACGTGCCAACTCCATGCTATTTTGCTGAAGGAAAACAGTTCTCAACTCTTGGTTGCAAATTAGAATCATATGGGAAATTTTTAACAAATACCATTGCCCAGGCTCTACCCCAAACCAATCCAGTCAGATTCTCTAGGGCTGGGGCCCAGGCATCAGTATGTTTTAAACTTTCTCAAATGATGTTAATGTACAGCTATGTTTGAGAACCTTGGTTCCAATATGAGCTGATATAGTAACCATCTGCCACCCAGTAATCTTATTTTCATTCTATCTTCAAGTCAAATAGGTATGAAATATTAAAGTAGCTCTAATAGAACCATTTTGATTTGCAAGTTCTGACCAATTCCAGGTTACATAAATTTTACTTAGGATCATTATCATACCACTCAATTGTACTTTGTCCATCTTTTCTATCTATATACAACTTATGGTCCTAAAAAGAAGGTGGGCATGAGGATCGGGGGTGTGCAAAACGACATGGTAACTGCCTTGAATACCTGAGACCCCTAACATCATTACTGTGTCCAGTCAACTGAGAAAGAAAGACATTGTAAAAATTGTACAATCGTGCAATTGTAAATTCTCCTTTTAGAAGAGTTTGAATATTTCTGTCAATGATCTAAATTTTTTAATAACTGAATGCAATTCCAAAAGGTATATCACAGATAATTTAAAAATTATCCCTGATCAATTGGGAAATATTAATACTGGCCTTTGAAATTAGTTCTCCTAACATACAAATTATGCCTCTATCAAGATATTCTCTGATATCACATTACTCCTTCTTCTCCCTGCCTCTACTTCCTTCACAGAAGTATCATTTTCCTGAATTTAGTGTTTATAATAATGTTTTCCATTTTTATTACCATATTTATATATCCCTTAACAGTATAGAATATTATTTTGTATATTTTTGTGTTGTAATTTCCAAATGTGAAAATTTTCTTCAGAAAGTTCTCAGGCATTTTTATTTCTTTAAACATTTATACATACTTATTTTATCATTTTTACTTGCTAATAGTAATATCACAATTTCTTGATCATCAAAATCTTTTTCTTCCCTCCTCACTTTTGCTATGGTAACTTGTTTCTTCTTCTGCTATGTAATTTTTATTTCTGAGCTTCAATTCAGGGAATATTTATATGAGGTCAGTCTATGGGCCCTTTTTGAGATTATCTTCTTCTAGAAAGGCAATGTGTTTACCTTTGTGAGGTGGCTCAAGTTACTACCAACTCAGAGATCTCTTCAAGTTAATTTTGTGGCATGGAGCATTATAGACCACATGGGTACCACAAATAGGACCTCATATCCTAAGTGAAGGTAGGAATGAAGTTGTGAAATCTCAGTAGAACCTTTTAAAAAATTATTTCCCAGATCCCAAGCCTCGATAGATCATTTTACTTGTTATTGGCCTTCGACAGGATGTTGGTTTTTGTCTAATTCATGCTTTCAGTGAAGGTTTAGATCGTGGCTTGGTCTGGGTCTTTTTTGTTCCACTTTTTCCTGTTCCCTGTTCCAGTCCATGCTAGGAGCCAAGGCCTTATCTCCTTCTTTTTCCCCAGCTGTGGAGGTGCAAATGTCTTGGATTCTGAGAAACACAAAAAATCCCCCGAATAATATAGTTTCAGCTTCATTGTACTACTTGATTCCGAGCTTCCTCTTCATGTTTGCACGGCTCCTGGGGATTTTCCTTAATTTCCCAAGAGCTCAGCTATGTAATTAAATACCTATTGGTCATATTTATCCAGCATATCTAGATGATTTCTAACAGGCAGTTGTTCATAGGAATGCCTGCCTTATCCCTGAAAACAGATGTGTCCTACATTACTGAAATCTTGATGATGAAGCTCCTGGTAATGAAGCGTACCATCCACTTCGTACTTCATCTGTTCATTCACTTGACAAATATTAATTGAATATCTCCTCTGTGTCTTTCACCCTCCTGTACCTTGGGGAGAAATTGCTTATCAAAAACAATTGCTGTCAAGGAGCTTACATTCTAGTGGAAGAGACAAACAACAAATTACATGTATGTGTGTGTGTGTTTCACAAATGTGCATTATACACTATATGCACACATATACATGAGAACATATCATATTCTTAAGTAGCTCTTAAAAAAATAGAATCTTGGGTCAGCATGAGTGATGGGTGATATTTTAGATATAGTGGCCAGTTAGTTAAGGCTTCTCAGAGGAGGAGACATTGATCAGGTAGAAAAGTAGTGAGGGAGCTAAGCAGATGGACAAGGGTCATATAAACAGTCTGGGCAGAGACAACATTAAGTGCAAAGACCTAGGAATGGAAGTTGAGATGTCTTTATTGAGTTAAATAAAAGCACAGGAGAATGTAATCCTTTTAAAGAAAGTAGAATTTTCGGAACATTAAAGCAGTCATTTGGTCATTGAGGAGCTAGAGATTTCCTAATCAGTTCATTTACAGTCCAATCAATCATCTAGCCAAATAAAAACTTACTGAGTACTTCATATGTTAAGTGTTGCATGAGACATAAAAGTTAAACACCAGTAACTCAATGTGTGCTCACAGTTTAATAGGGAAGGCAGGGGATAACCTCATGGAAAGTAACGTAGTCACAAGAAATATTTTAATTATTGTCATCTTGTTGCTTCCAGAAGAATAACATAGGAATCATATTTTACTTTTTTTCAATTTATTAATCATTTATAGCTTTAAAATGATAACTATACCAAATGCATATGTAAGCACTAATGTTATATGTATGTTTATAAAACTGATGGAATTTGCCAAAATTTACTTGGATTCTTTTATCAGATTCTCTTAATATCTGGTCTCTCTTGCATCAGCATAAGCAAATTTGTTTTCTGAAAACAAAAGAGAATACAAAAATAAGAATAGCCCTTTTAAAAATGAACGACAAACTTCAAAATACCTCTAAAATAATTGTATGGAGAAAAAGGAGAAGTACAGTTTCCCACAAAATTCATGATGAGAGTTAGGGGCACAATTGTTAATAATGTCCAAAACACTTGCCTTAACAAGGCTCTGGATCCTTAGAGCCCTTTCTTCTACTAAGTAATAAAGATATCTCCCACTATAACATCAGTAATACATTCCTGAAATGAGATGTTTTAAATGGAAATGCTAACTAGGAGCTGCTTTCCCACTGTTTGAAATGGGAAATATATTTCTCATCATCCTAAAACCCAATCTGATTTATTAAAGTTTAACAGAAGCACAGTAAAAGCATATACATATAAATAACAGACGTAACCAAAAATGGTTAAGACATAATTTTCTGATTAAAAAAAGGATACTGTGGTAGAGTTAATAAACAATGGCATCGTTGTAATAATGCTGTGATGTTTTTCTTATCACCTACAGCACCCAATTTGTGCATTACCTTTATGGAAGCTATATGTTCTTTTCAAAATGACTAAGTGATTCTGATGGTATACCGGTTATATTTGGAAAATATTTCCAAACTTACCCTACATATCTTTTTGTTACAAAATATAAAGGTTTAACGAGTTTGACGGAAGTAAAATTAAATTTTACCATATGAATATTGGCTGAAATAAATTGTAAAAAACACACATCGCATGAAGTTCATACATTTGAAAACAAGAGGCATTCTATGAGGAAAACATTAGCCAGAGAGATAGTCTATAGAGTGTATCTATCCTGTTTTTATTTAAACTTATTCTAAAAACCTTGAACATACTTTTCCTTGTTCATGTAAGGAAATGGAACTAAAAGAGAATTAAAACATGAATGATCATAAAAATCCATATACACACAAATACACATGTATACATAAATCTATAATGGTAGAAGTTTATATAATCTTCTTATACAAATGGTATAAACAATTACATGACTAAGGAAATATTTACTGAATGTTATAAAAATTGGATTTCTTGAGTATAAAATTCAATTATTATAAAATATGTTTATGTAGTAATATCTTTCTAGAGGCCAACATTCAATAGGGAATCTCATTATTTGGGAATCAATTTAGAAAGTTTGTAATGCAGTATATTTTGAAAGTCATATTTCAATTGCCCAGATTTTCATATTTTCAAATGTGGAATAACTTGTTTATACTTTTTAAAATGATAGCTTGGAAATAAGATGAATTCCTTATTAAATAGTAGGAATATGATTGAAGTAAGTGACAAAATAGAGATGAAGAGATTGTTTCCTTTTATAGTACTATGCCAAATAGTTTACATACATTATTTTATATAGTAGTTATAACAACCTGGTGAAGCAAATATTACAACAAGTGTTATAGAAAATAACAAAGTAAAATAAGAAGGAAATAAACAGTTAAGCTTCTAGTCGGAGGGGGAAAAAAGTACCAGATTTACCTTTCTTTTTTTTTTAAGATTTTATTTATTTATTTGACAGAGATAGAGACAGCCAGCGAGAGAGGGAACACAAGCAGGGGGAGCGGGAGAGGAAGAAGCAGGCTCCCAGCAGAATAGCCTGATGTGGGGCTCGATCCCAGAATGCCGGGATCACGTTTAACGACTGAGCCACCCAGTTGCCCCCAGATTTACCTTTCTGCCTTAAAAAACTTAGAGTAGAAAAAATATAGAACATTAGTTTTCAGATGTTGGACAACAGTCAATGATCTCTGAAAGAGGGGAAACAAATGAAGTGAGTTTTATGATCACCCAGAATAATACCTGGACAGAGTTTTCAGACCAGAGCACAGGGTAGTAAAAGCCAGGGTGAGCCCAGCAGTGTCCCTGAATTGAAGAGACGAACTTGAGAATTTGGGAAGATGAAAGTATCCGGAGTTAACAGAGCAGAGTAAAGGAGACGACAGAGTTGCAGAGAGAAAAAGCTGAGATCTGCAGAAGGTCCCACTTCTCTGAGCCTTCATCTGAGCATTTATCAGAACATGCATGTGAGGAAGCTGAAGCCAAGGAAAGAATAATGTGAAAGAAACAGGCTTTTTATAAAAATCTCCACAGCTCAAATGGAGCAGGAATTATTGGTGGTCTCAACAACCTAAGTAGAAAACATTATAATATGTGAATAATCTGGTGCATTGTGCAGAAGGCTATTGTGTCACTTTAGGGACACGATAATACCTAGACCAAAGGCTTATCTGGTCCTGCTTAACAAAACTTAAAAGCAAATTTAAAAGGTTCAAACCCCCAAGGAAAAAAATTAATAAACCTTCACCAAGACAGTTCGTAATGAAATTGCTTACAATCAGTGATAAAGAGGGGAGAACACATTTTGCAGAGAGAAACAAATATGAGAATTCCAACAGACTTTTTTTGGGGGAAAGTACCTATGAGAAGACAGTGGAACAATATCTTTCAAGTACTGAAATAACTATCAAACTTGAATGGTATAACCAGTAAAAATCTATTTCAATAATAAAAGTAAAATATTTTATTCAAACATACAAAAAGTGAAGTAATTCATCACTAGCAGACATGCAATTTTAAAGGAAGTCCTTCAGGAAGAGTGAAGTGAACCACATAGGAATCTTCATCTATACAAAGGAATGAAACACCAGAAATTAGAAATATGTGAATAAATACAAAATGATTTTCTCTTATGTGCTAAATTACATTAAAAGATAATTGAAGGTTTAAATAAAAATAGCAACAAAGTTTTGTGATATTTATAACAAATGTAAAAATAAACTGTATGACAACAATAACACAAAGACAGAAGGGAAGTAAATTGTACTATTTTAAGGTTCTACCATAAGTGAAGTGATAAAATATTACTTGAGAGTAGACTGCTATAAGTTATCTATATAAGAAACACTAAAGCAAAATTTGACCAAAGGTATATGGATTGCAAGAATGGCTAAAATTAAAAAAACAATAATAAACTGACAATATTAAATTTTGGCAAAGATGTGTAGCAACAGAACTCTTAAGCATTGCTGTGGGAATGCAAAATGGTGCAGCCACTTTGGAAAACAGTTTGGCAGTTTCTCATAAAGTTAAACGTACATTTGCCATATGACCCAAAAACTCCACTCTTAGATATTTACCTAAGTGAAATGTTTATATTTCTGAATATTAACAGCAGCTTTATTTATAATGCCAAAACTTGGAAATATGAAAATGTCATTAACCTGGTGAATAGATCAACATAATGCAGTGTATGCATACAATGGGATCCTACTCAGCAATACAAATTAATGAAATACTGACATTTGCAAGAATGTGCGTAAATGTCAAATGCATGTTTATAAGTGAAAGAATCCAGGTTTCAAATTCTACACACTATATTTATCCATTTATATAACCTTCTGGAAAAGGTAAAACTATAGGGACAGAAATTGATGAGGGATTGCCAATGGCCGGGGGTATGGGAGGTGATGAATCCAAAAAACAAACAAACAAACAAAAAAGCCCAAGAATTCCTATATGAAACCCACACTTGCTTGAAACAAAAGGTCCTGTACTCTTAATAATAATTCTATGATGACACATTCAAAGTTAACTAAAGAGAGAAAATTATGAGAGCAATTATTTGAGTAACTCCTATTCTAAAAAAAACCGTTGTTCTTGTATTACTTTCTTGGTTCTCCAAGTGTGTTACTCAAACCAACAACATCGGCCACATCTGGGAGCTTGTTAGAAATACAAATTCTCAGACTCCATTCCCAGACCTACTGAATCAGAAACTCTGGGGGTTGGAGTGGATCCAGTAATGTGTTTTAACAAGCCTTCCAGATGATTCTGATGAGCACTAAAGCTTGAGAACTACAGATATACATTAACTCATTAGCCCTCAAAAGTAAACAGTAAATGCAAATGAATTGGGTTACTCTCAGTTAATCTGCATTGGAACACTACTCACCTGTAAAGTCTCTTATGAAATGCCAACTCTTTGTGAAATCTCCCGTTCCTCCCTACCCCTACACAATACATTGTTTACACCTTTATTAAATAATCATTTCCTTTCACCTTGTCTTATATTTCATTGCTGACATGTCTACAGCCTTCACTAGAATGCCAGTTCCATGGGGCATGGATTCCCATTTTTCAAGATTTATAAAACTCATTGCCAGTATAATCAGAGTAAGGGCAAATCCAGCTGGTCATGAAGGTTAAAATAATTGGGAAGTGTCAGTTTCCAAGGTACATAAAGTTTCAGGCTTGGTTCAAGTAAATTATTTACATTTAGTAGTCATCGTATTTTCAGACCAATCAAAATGAGGGTGGGGGTGTGGCAGCCATGAAAACATTGCTCACGGATCTCTTACTGCAGGGAGCATAATTGATCAGTGGCCCAGCTGTTACATTCTGAATCTATCATTGCACTTCCCACAGGTTGCTTCTAGCCAATGATAGTATGCAGCAGAGATACTAAATCAGGGGTATTCCTACAAAGTACAGGACTTCTCTAATGAGCAACTTTGGCTCAAGGACTACCCATCAGTCTTGCTGAAACTTTCTTGAAACTGAACTGTGTCTAAGACTTTTCCTACCTAACCTTCCATCCTTCTATCTCTCCGCCGTTGTAGTTGAAATTGCACTGTGGTCTGATAGTTCTCTAAGCCTCTTTCAGTTCCCTCCACCCTTTCCCTGACAGCCATTTTCCCCAAATAGATCTCTGCCTTGTTTAATCTGTCTTAGTGTCTGTTTCTCCCAGGATCTGAACTAACAATGCAGGGATCATGTCTAGTTTGAGTTTCATGAATAGTTTTGCTTCCCATAAGCAATTGTTTTGTTTTTAATATATGGACATTGTTACCTGGGTAAATGACCATGTCCTGTTTGCAGATTGGATGCTAGAAAATTGAAAACAAAAGGATGATTCTAGGGGTGCCTGGGTGGTTCAGTCAGTTAGGCATCTGCCTTTGGCTCAGGTCATGGTCCCAGGATCGAGCCCTGTGTTGAGCTCCCTGCTCAGTGGGGAGACTGCTTTTCCCTCTCCCTCTGCTTTCTCTCTCTCTCTCACATAAATAAATAAAATCTTAACAAAAGTACTTTTTAAAAAAAGGATGACTATTTTATGGAGCTAATAATCTTTTCTTTAAACTTTCAATCCATTTTAAAAGTTTTTTAAAATTTCATTTTGAATTTAATTGCATAAATTTTTATAAACTATATGAAATAATTTCTGAAAAAAAGTAAAAAAATAATCCAAATAGTTATCAGATATTAAGGGGTGGTGTCAGGATTGCCATGTTCAGCTAGTCTCATAGGCTATGTACTCCATGGCTTGATACTGGATGCTCAATATGATTGGTTCCATCTGAAGTTGTGCGTTGGTCCTGGGTGGCATATGCCCAAAGATGGAAAGAACATGATAATGGCAAACCCAGACAGTGGCATGGGGAAGCCCAGTTAAGCAGACAATTTTACTGGGTAACAATATATAGCTGGATAATGATAATCCTATTAAAAATTTAGAAGTGGAGCCCCATTCTTCAAAGTTAATCTAGAGTGCTCTTTAGGTCTCTGGAATAGGGCTGCCCCCAATGGAGAAAATTTAGAAACCCTGAGTACTAATAAGAACTCTTTAGGGCAAAAACAACAGATTAATTTGAAGGAAAGTAGCCTAAGCCAAAATGTTAATCTAATAAATCATATAATCACTGCACAGAAGAAAACAGCTTTAGGTGAGGCTCTACATGTGTCTTGTTAGGGAGGAAAAACTTTTCCTCAACTCTTTTAGATTCTGCACCTGGGGCCTTGTTGATGAAACCAATGAAAGACTAACAGGAAAAAAAGCACACAATATTTATTAATATTTACATGCACGGGAGTTCAGAAAAAAGAAGTGAAACTCTAAGAAGCGGTCAGAGTTGGGGCCTATATACCCTTTTAACAAGGGAAAGAGGGTTAGGTTTCAAGGGAAAACATGGGGAAGTGACTAGGAAATATATATGATAGAAATAATGGAAGTTAAAGGCTATTTTAGTAAGATCTGCTTATGCAAACTCGTATTAATGTCAACTCTAGTCTTTGGTAAGAGTCCTTCTTCTCTCCCTCTTCTCTCCCTAATGCTGTGACTGTGGGAGGGAGCACCTTCCTCAAAGAGAAATTCATGTCCTGCTTTTAGGAAGATAAGGGGAGGGCAGAGAACTCTCCCTGCATTGGTTGATTGTCAGTTGCCCTCAGCTCAAAATAATCTTTATGCCATAGTGACATACTTGGGGCAATATATTCTGATTGCCTTCAGCTTCAAACAATACGAATGGGACCTTATAGAATGTACATTTGTCATTTTTAGCTGCTCAGAAAATGAGGAGCCATTCTGTTTTTGGGGAACCCTGCTCTGTGTTTCTCAGTGTTTCCCATTAACAGAAGCTTAGAAGTAAAATCTATTGTCTTCCCATCTCCTGGTGATCAGAGCCCAGGAGCTAGGGACCTGAAGGAAAGACTTTCATTGTTTAGTTGCCTGCATCTGGCTATGGTGGCATCTGGCTATGTGAAGGAGATGGGGAACAACAGCTTCAGATACATTTGAAGATCAGATTTTTTTTTCTGCAATATAACTCAACTCTTTGGTTCCTTCTTATTTCCTGAGCATGGTTCTCCAGTTCTCCCTTTGATTCTTTGAACTATTAATATTCTTCTAATTAATTTCTCCTCTATTTAATTTTACAGAAGTGATTTTAGGTGTATGTAGCTAGCCCACCTAATATAGCTGGTTTCGCTGTATCTATTTGTCAATTACTCTTCCTTAATCTTAGAACCAGTATAGCTGCCAGCACCTCCTGGGGCTACATGCTTCCTCATTCAGGTTCAGCAGGAAACATGTCTGATTTTCCAAGGAGTTACATTAATGAATGAATAAACATGCCACTTTTTTATATCTTTGAATCAGTTTGAGATAATTTACTATAGCTAAATGTTAGTGATTAATTTAAGTTGAAATAGCAGTCTTTTAGGTATAATAAAATTAGGTTAATAATAAATTATCATTATAAAATTAAATCTTTAAGGGTCAGAGGAACATGTTGTTTCTAAACATGGACAATGGACCATGAACACAGATGAGGTGTAAGGCCCCAGCTGTCTAAAGTAATTTATTTCAGCATTAAGGTTTTCCTGCAACACAGTTCATTAGGAAAATAAAATTTTTCAAACACCCTGTGTTTCTACTGACATTAATAGAAGTTGCTTGCATACATCAGGTGTTGACTATTATCCAGACATATTGAAATAATACTTCAAGAAGTATCACTTTCAATCTGAAATACTGATGATTGAAGAATTTTATTTTTCTTGTAAGTGGTAAATGTGAAAGTAGAATGACCAGTTGAATGAATGTGGAATTGTCAGGAAACAAGGTGTTTGCTATATTCTTGAGTTTCTCAATGCCAGTGAAAAAATTACTTGACCCTTCCGTGTCTCAGCTTCCTCATGTCTTAACAGTATCAATTTCACAGGGTTGGTTTAGAAGAAAACATTATATTGAGTACAGTGACTAGCACAGTTCTTAAAACTGATGAAAGATGACTATCAACACAGCTCCTTAAGCATGATACTTTCAAATTATCATGAATTCCTTATTAGGAACTAATCATTAGAGATGCTGATTGTTTCCTTAAAAAGATAATTCAGTTTATTTAGTCACTGTAAAAATATTTATTGTGCTCTACTGAATATTCAGCACTGTGCTAGATCCAGCAGATGACTGAGTGAAAGTATTTTACCTCAGTGAGCTAATGGTTTTGTCAGGAGGCAAAAATAATTAAGAATTGTTAAAAAACAAAACCAGAAACAAACCAAAAAATCTGAACTTCACACAGAACAGATTGGGGGTTGCCTGAGGCAGAGGGTGGGGCTAGGGAGGCAAAATGGGTGAAGGTGGTTATAAAGTACAAACTTCTAGTTATAAAATAAATAAGCCCCAGGGATATAACATACAGCATGGTGATTATAGTTAATAATACTGTATTGTATATTTGAAACTTGCTAAGAGAGTAGACCTTAAAACTCCTCACAAGAAAAAAATTGATTTGTAATTATGTATGGTAACGGATGTTAACTGGACTTATTGTGGTGATCCTTTCATAATATATACATATGTAATGTTCATGTTGTATACCTAAAACTAATATAATGTTATATGTCAATTATATCTTAATAAAAATCGATGTTAAACAGCAATAATAAAATTATGTACTGAACTCTGCTTAAGGGACCAGAGTGATAACAGATTAGCAATGTCAATATACCTACTATACTACTAATAAAAGCTAACATTTATGTACTACTTACAATGAGACAGGTCCTGTTCTAAGTTCTTTATGTGTATTAACTTACTTAATCCTTACACCCCCATGAAATAGATGCAATTATTTTCCTTACTTTACAGTTGAGAAAGCTGAGGTACAGAGAGGTTGAATAACTTTCCTTAGGTTATTCAACTTGTAAAAGGCAAAATAAACCAACCCAAGCCATCTGATTTCAGAGGCTGAGACCTTAACCACAAGGTTACAGTCCCACCTTGAGGCATCAGAAGGGCCTTTGTAGAGGAGGTAATGTATGGATTGAATCTGGAAGGATTGAGCCAGGCAGATATGGGTGAAAGACATTCCAGGGAGAGGGAATAGCATGTGTGTTGGCAGATAGAACAGGTTAGATTCAGGCTACTTATAAGTAATTTAATATGTCTCCACCCCAAGTCAGTTATGAAGAAACCAGAGGTGAGGAGACTAGTCCAGAAGATTATAGCTCTAGTCCAGGTAAGAAAGAATGAGAAACCAGGCTATGTTGGTGCTACCTGGAATGGAGCACCTGTTATGTGCTAAATTCTGTAGGGAATACAAAAAGGAAGGAGACATAACCTTGTCCTCAAAGGGTTTGTACACACGTGGGACTGGAAATGGGATATAGTAGATAGTAAATTTTGCTGGAAATAGCTTTTGACAAAGGTTGTGAAATAGCCTTTCCAACAAGAGGGAAAATTGACCTTCACAAGTAGAAAGAGAGAAAAACATGCTAATTTTAACATTGATAAGTATAGGATAATTTTAAGGATAAAACATGATTTCCATGACTACATAATCAGAAATAACCAGCTCTGAAGCAGTTGCCAGAAAAATATTCCAAGGCTTATTATGGGCTCAAAGTTAAATTTGTCAGTAATATAATTCTTTTAAGAAAGGAGGGATGGAAATGGGATGTGTACACTGAAGCAGAGTCTCTAAAAACAGCAAGTTTTCCTCCCACAGCTGTCAGCAGTGGTCAAGTGTTATGAGAATACTAGGTCTGCTTTGGGGCTTTGAAATCAATATCAGCAACTTAGAGAGGATACAGAATGTGATAATGGGTTTAGGCAATAGGCACGCCGAGCAAAGGTTAAAGGTGTTCTGACTATTTATTCTGAGATACGTTGACCTGTGCAAGCATGCCAAGAGCAGTCTCGCATCTAAAAATAAATGGTCTCTTTTTAAAAAGACATGGGCTTACTTTTTAAAAGTTTCAACTAGTTTAACTGGAAATTGCTTTGAATACACATACTTCTTTTATGCTCTGAAATTTCCTGGAAAATTAAATACAACATGCATTTTAATGAAGTGCCGTAAGTATTAAAATTAAAGATGGAAGGACTTGGGCATCAAGAAAATTAGAATTTTCTCTAATAACATTATCTTAGCTCAATTGAACACATCTAGGATTTTATATCACTATTAAAACACTCTGAAACAAATTAACATTTACTAAAGAAACTTTATGACATGTCATTTAAAAAATTCTGACATGGCAATTTTCGTGTTACATTAACTAACAATCAAATATATTTACTCACAGAAGTTTAATTCATTAAAATCATTAAATCATTCTATATATATGAATCATAGATATGTGATTATGATTAATAAACATTTGCTAATATATTTAATATACTTTTATAAAGTGCTTATTGTATGTTAGGCACTTTTCCAAGTGTTTGAGGTATATCAGTGAGCAAAACAAGCAACATTTGCTGCCTTCCTGGAGTTTCTATTCTACTGGAAGAAGGTAGACAGTGAACAATAAACATAGTAAATAAATAAATGCTCTAGTATGTTAAAGCTGATGAGTACTGTCGAAAAAGTGGGAAACCAAGAAAAACAAATTTGGGGAAATCAGGAGGGCTGGAAAGTACTGGAGATGGGGGAAGAATTAAATAGAATGTTCAGAGTAGCATCTTTGAGGAAGGAGAATTGAGCAAAAACTCAAAGGAGAGGAAGAAGACAGTCATGGAGAAGATAGACAATACTCTAGCTGAAGAATGTTGGAGGCAGAGGAAACAGCTTGGCAAAGGTTCGAAGGCATGAGGGTGCCTCGTGTTTGTGAGTAAAAGCAAAGAGGCTAGCGTGGCTGGAGCAGAATGAACAGTGGGAGGAAAAAGAAGGTAAGGTCAGAGAAACAGTGGGTGGAGACGATGCAGGACCTCAAAGTCCATTGCAAACGTTGACTTTTACTTGGCATAAAATGGAGTCACTGGAAGGTTTTGAGCAAAGAAGTGACATGATCTAACTTTTGTTTTAAAATATCACCTTTGGGGCGCCTGGGTGGCACAGCAGTTAAGCATCTGCCTTTGGCTCAGGACGTGATCCCGGAGTTCTGGGATCAAGCCCCACATCAGGCTCCTCTGCTATGAGCCTGCTTCTTCCTCTCCCACTCCCCCTGCTTGTGTTCCCTCTCTCGCTAGCTGTCTCTATCTCTGTCAAATAAATAAATAAAATAAATCTTAAAAAAATAAAAATAAAAAAAATAAAATAAAATATCACCCTAGCCACAGTATTGAGAAGAGACTGTAAGGAGGAAAGGATAGAAACAGAACACCAGTTAGGAGATCACTGCAATCATCCAGGCAAGAAATGAGGATTCCAAAGTGGCAGCGGTGGAGATGGGGATTGTGGCTGCACCTGAATGAATGGAAATGAAGGGAATGAATGGAAGAAGCAGCTTCTATATTTTAGTTGTACTTTGCTTTCAGTCTCTCACTACAGATTTTAATGGAGTTTTCTGGGTTCTTCAAAATGCTATCA
The DNA here is from genome assembly GCF_002007445.2 of Ailuropoda melanoleuca. Classification (NCBI taxonomy): domain Eukaryota; kingdom Metazoa; phylum Chordata; class Mammalia; order Carnivora; family Ursidae; genus Ailuropoda; species Ailuropoda melanoleuca. The sequence continues at coordinate 22,994,856 of NC_048238.1, read as the reverse complement.
GAAAATATTTATTTAGTCCCCAATTTTTATCATAGCTTCCTAGCAGACACTAAAGAAAATAAAGTAGGTAACAAATGCCCGTCCTGGCCCTAAGAAGTACCTGCACTCTAATTCTAAATAGAATTCTATGTAGAATAGCTATCAATTTAGAGGGTAGATAAATATGGAAAATTTGACTGTGAACTCACTAGGGATAATTTAGCTATTCTGATTGGTAGAAAGGAATCAACTTTTTACCTCAGTGCTCCCAAACTGTCCTTCTTGAAGTTACTCATTGTGAAAGGAAAACATTTTTCTATCAAGTTTGAACAATGACATTGCTCTTTGCTGCCCCAAAATGTAGTCATTGGTTATATATGCTATTAAAATTTCAATGAAAAGTAATTAAAAATTAAATCAAATGTGAAATTTAGTTCCTCATCAATGAGAACCACATTTCAAGTGCTTAATAGTCGCATGTGGCCAGTTGCTACTGTACTGGATAAAACAGATACAGAACTCTTACCTCATCCCATAAAGTTCTATAGGATAGACCAGGCTAGGTACTTACAAGGAAATTTATGTATAAAATGTTTGGCAGATGTTTCTGGTATCCCTCTTTCTAGATTTTATCAGTATGGATAATTACGAGGAAAGAATTGGAAAGAAAACACATACTTTGTATCACTTATGTACTCTAATGAAATACCAGCCCCATATTTTCCCCATTTCTTTTGCATTTGTCTGTCACAGCTTCTTTCTTTTTTTTTTTTTTTCTTTTCTTTTTTTTTTTTTGTCTTGAATTTCTTGGTGCTATCTATTTTTTCTACCACCTAGAATTAGAAATCAATTCTTTTGTTTCAAATGTGAATTCCCCCCTCTAATTATAAGCTGCTACTTTATATAACAAAAGAATTGATTTCTGAAAGCACTATTCAGACATTAGCAAAACCAACAATTGGAATTATCATTCAAATCAATGTCCCTTGTGAACATTAACAGGCAATCCTAAGATATAGTCTTATTTTTAGACTCTTCTCCCCATTTGTCTACTTTATGCTTTTTAATCAATCTTATATGATAGCAGGCATCTTTCTTTGCTTGTTACATTTCAGCTTGCTTTAGCATCCTTTTTGTGCAGCGCTATTTATTTAGATTTCTTGCTAACTGAAACCACAAGTATGGATTTATTCAAGTAACAAGATGATTTACTTTCTTGGGAAACAGAATAAATACTATATATTAAATTAATTATTCTAACGTAAACCTGCTTGTTTACTTTAGGTAATTTCTATTCTCCATCTCCCCTTAGGGCTGGGTTGATTTGGGGTAGGCTAGAAAGCTAGCGCTGTGATTTGACAGTTTTTCCCCTTCACTCAGGTGCACCCCCTCTCCCATTTTGCTATGCTCTCCTCTATATCGCAGACCACAGACAGAAGACTTCTGCAAACTACATTTCCCAGATCCTTGCCAAATTGGTTCCTTTTGGGCTCCACCAATGCGAGGCAATGGCTGAAGACTGGAGGTGAGAAGCCAGGGTTTGTCTTCCTCCCTTGTTTTGGTTCTAGAGGTATCTTTATTAGTGTCTACAGCAATTCTGTGGTTGCAGCTCCTACAAACCATGCTTTCCTCTCCAGTCCCCGCTCCCACCTTGCAGCTCATTCTATGACTCCAGCTCCTGCCAGATGAGCACTCCTCCATATTGCCAGATTCCTCTTGGTAGCCAGCTGTGCTGCCTCTCAAACAGAGCCTCCTCCAAGTTTCCAGCTCCTGTCAAAGAACTGAGAGCCTGGGCTCTGGTAACATGAGCTCCTTCTATTGTCCCTGCAGCCCCAGTGATGGTAGGAGCTTCTTGTATTTGATAATCTCTGGGCTGTCTCCCCTTTCCCTGTTGTTTTGTCAGCTCTTCTAACAAATTGAGACTAGCTTCTGAGATAAAACTATCTTTATTGCATTACATGACACGACTTCTGTTGCCCTAATTGCCCTGACAGCATGGTATCTGAAAGTAGCAGGTAGGCACAAAAACAAATGATCTTAGGGTCAAAAGAACTGTTTAAAATCTGAACATTCCAATTCCTTAGTGTATGAAGACAGAAGATACTTATACTTTGAGTTTCAATAGCCTCAACTGTAAAGTTTAGAAAATAATTCCCATTCCATTGGTGGATCATAAATATTGAATGAGCTAACTTAAGTGAATACACACAGAAAATATCTAGCAGGAGATACTCAATGAATATTCAAATTATTCTAAAAGTGTTTTCTTCATTTTAGGAAGCAACTTCTCTGTTGTACCTTTAGCTCTTGATCTTTATCTAATTGGCAGACCTCCAACAAGATTGGTCTGAAGGAAATCTAATCCTCTCAGATTCATATGTGTTTAAATCTGCATTGCTGTTTTCTCAGAGGCTGTGTGAGGGATATAGTCTTACTATTTAAAAAAAAAGACTGTAACTAATTCATCATAAGAGAAATCATACTTAGGCTGCTGTGCAGTCTTTTATGCTGTGATAGATATTCTAGGGTTCTTGAGTTTTTCTGTCCCTGAAGGTCACCAGGAGAAATCTATCCACAGTTTTTTTAAACCCTCCCTTCCTATTGTCACCAAGACATCCATTTCTGGTAACCCAAAACAAAACTAAGTGGTATGTCATGTAGACCATAATATAAGCAAAAATCTTCCAGCAGTGATCACAATTTTCAGCCACCTCTCACTGAGGCCTCTCTCTTGTCATTGGCAAGTACATTTATAACTTCCTTGTTCTAGACAAAAGTGTTTCTCTATAATTAGAGCAATTCCAAATATTAGAGGATTATGTTTTAACCAACTATTTTGCATTTTAGTCATTTTTTTGTTAACTAACATACATCGAGGAAAATGTATAAAGGAGGAATTTACAGCTCAGTTTTTTTCTTATATAGTGAACTTATGTTCAATGACCTTCAAGATCAAGGAATAAAATAAAGCCATCAACCTAAAAACCTCATTCAGACCTTGTCATAATCACTACTTCTCTCCTCCAAAGATAATCTCAGTTTTACAGTAGCTATTTCCTTCTTTTCTTTATAGTTTTACTTCCTAAAAATGTATCCTTAACAGTATGATTTATGTGTACCTGGTGTTTTTATGTTGTTTGAATGGAATAATCTAGAACTCTAGCATTATATTTATGGGAAACATGCAAATGGTTCTAATTCATTCATGCTTATGTTTCATAGTATTTCGTTGTTTGACTTGCCACAGTTTATTTATCCATTTTACTTTTCAGTGAGTTTGGGATTTTTCCAGTTTAAGATACTACAAATAATGACACCAAGCATATTTTTGTGTATGTCACTTGCTACACTTCTTTTGGGTAGAGATATACGAGTAGAATTGCTTGAGTCATAAAGCAAGAATATCGTCAACTTTGGTAGATATAAAACTGTATTTCAAAGTACTTTAAACAATTTATATTCTTACCAATACCTTAATAGAATTCCCAGTGCATATATCCTTGACAATACCTGGTAGTGTGTGTGTGCGTGTGTGTGTGTACGCACACACACATATATTTTTCTTAGTTAGTAGTATCTCATGATTTTAATCTGCATTTAGTTGATTACTAGTTAATTGATCATATTTAATATGTTTACAGGCCACTTGGACATTCCTTTTGGAGGGAGGGGAGATTTAAAATGCTGGTTCAATTTTACCCGCTATTTTCTATTTGGTTGTTGGGATTTTTGCTACTGATTTTTAGAAGTTCTTTATTCAGTAAGCTCGTCTTCTACCAGCTATATGTATTATAAATGTCTTATACAGCTCTATCCTTTCTGCCACTCTGCACCATTTGATAACAACAAAGTAACCAGTAAAAAATGAGGCAAAGGACTTGAATAGACATTTCTCCAAAGAAGATACACAAATCACCACAAGCACAAGAAAAGATGCTCAACTTCTTTAGTCATTAGGGAAATGCAAATCAAAACCACAATGAGAGACCACGTCATACCTATCAGGATGACTATAATTTTTTACAAAAGTTAAAAAAAAATGTGTTTGTGAGGCTGTGAAGATGTTAGAACCCTAGTGCATCAGTGGTGGGAAAGTAAAATGGCATAGCCAGTGTGGAAAACAGTTTGTCATTCCCTCAGAAAGTTAATCATGTAACTAACATAAGACCCAGCAATTCCACTCCTAGGTATATATCCAGAGAATACAAAGCAGGGACACAAACAGATATTTGTACATCAATGTTCATAGCAGCATTATTCATAATAGCCAAAAGGAGCAAACAACCCAAATATCCATCAACAGATGAGTGCGTAAACAAAATGTTGTATATATATTGGAATATTATTCAGCCCTAAAAAAAGAATGAAATTTTGATATATGCCACAACATGGATGTACCTTAAAAACATTTTGGTAAATGCAAGAATATTTACTTACACTTATGTGCAGACTCCATCCCTGGCACTGTGGTTATTCTGATTATAACCCCATTGTGCAAACATTTAAGTGACTTAGGGCAAAGGCTGGCTGAACTCCACTAAATGTGTGAAGTTAACCATTTGGTTTTTCAGTGTCTCTGTAGTGTTGCATGTTTTCTTGTGGGCATGAACGTGAGAAAAAAATCAGCCTACTTTGTGACCACCCCAGTATGTCAATTTACATGCTTACTTTTTAGAACCCCTGGACAGGATCTTTTATTTATACTCCTTCTAGATACCTTTCTAACCACTAACATATTTGTCACTGCACAGGATTCTATGCATATTCTAACCTCAGGCTGTTTCTTCCCTCACATCAAGTTGATGACCAGATATACTGTTTGAAGCTATGTTCATTAGGATGGTTTCCCCTCACCACTGTGTTTATGGGCCACCATTGAGTGAGGGGGTAATATAAGGTAGTAGTTGTAAACTTTCAACTTGCACCAACATATTGAGCCAACTCGTCTGTGCATCAGGTCTGTAGTGAATTCCCCATAATTCCATTTGCATGAATTGAAGGAGAGTCCTCAGTGCAGGAACAGTAGATATAAAATAGGTCTGTGTTACCTGAGTACTTTGTTTGTAACCTTCCAGACTGGCCCAGGTCCATTATGAACATACAATTTTTTATCATTTAATGGATTCCTGCTATGCCTTATTCTGCAATTTTTTGATTTGGTGGATCAGAAAATACCCAGTTTATGATGAACAATTCTGGTCACATAGTCCCTTGATGTCCCATGGTTAGATATATCATTTCCACCAGGGCCCAGTAACATGTCAAGAGTTGCTTTTTGAACGGTGACTAGTTCTCTGCTACAAATGACATGTCGTTGTTCCAGAATCTTAGCAACCTAAACAGTGAATATATATGGCATCCTTAAATATTGGTACCTCTAGCACCTTGGTATCTGCCATTTATGATAGTCTAAACTTGTTCCAGAGCAGTCTCTTGCTCTGGGCCCTACTCAAAACTGACAACCTTCTAAGATCAGAGTAGCATTCTCACATGTGTTGTATTCTGCCTGCAAAGTCTGCAAAGACTTTTTTTTTTTAATGATAAAATGTTCAAGGTACAATAACATGTCTTTACCTTAAGGGGGTGTCCTGGCATATACCAGATCCCTAGACTCCTAAAAAATTCATTAAAGTGGTCGTCTCCTGACTTTGTAGAGTTTACTTTCTACCTTCTTGCATACATGTCTTAACCATGACATCTAGATTATTTGCAATATTTTGCTTCAACTTCTATTAACATGATGTTATCTCCCACAATTTTATGACTTGGTGGATCAGACAGTATCTTGTAATGAAAAATCATTGTTGCCTCTATGATGTAAGAAGTGTACAGTATTATCAAATTGGACCAGCATTATGTTCTACAGAATATACAGATGATTGATTGAAGTCTTTTGGAATTACATTGTGACAGAGAGCAGATGAATGCAGATACCTCTGGAGCAATACTATGAATACCTACTGCTTCAAGTGAAAGCAAATCACTTCTGCTCCTTCTTCCTAACAGGGTTGAAATGAATGTATTCGCCATAACAATAGCCACATACAAAGTCCAGGGTATGTGTTGACTTATACTAGTAAGTATACTATATTAGGCGATATAACTGTGATTAGGATTACTATTTCTTAAAGTTTACAGTAGTACAATGATATCTATCATATTCCATCAGTTTTTTGCATGAGATGGGTGATGACTCTGTTTCCTTTAATTATCTGAGTATGTGCTCATCTCTGCTGGTTCACCTGAGTTGTACTACTTCTGAATTGCTATTCTGTTTGGATAAGACCATTTCAGGCATTAGACTTGACCTTTGCTACTGTTCTAACTCTTAAAGTGAGTGTTCTAACAAGTAATAAGTGTATTCACACAAATTATGCACTCAGGGATTGGGGAAATAACCAGAGTTGTTACATAGCCCCATTGGATCCATGGTGGAATAGTCTTGGGCCAGAACTCCACCTATCATCTGGCCTATGTAGCCTCCACTTTAATAAGGGACTATGATGTTGTTTTTGTACTTCTTCTATCAGTATAAACTCATCCAACAACCTTTGGAATTTCTGAGCATTCTCCTTTCCTCAGCGTACCTGTGGGTAATGGCCATCTTTTTCTGCAATGCCCAGAGAAGTTGCTATTATATATACTTAGTATGACATAACCTCCCCTTCAAACTCTGGGCTCTGGATGTAAGAACTGTCTCAGTTTTGGAAACTGGGAAAGGGATTAGGATCTTGTTTTGCAGCAGCTGACATCAGCCTTTTGCTCTCCTGCTTTGGCTTTTTGTTGGAAATCATTTCAATGTTACTTAGACATTATGACTTTTTTGCCTTTAAATGCTTCACAGTGTTTTTCCTAAGAACAAGAGTCTTATTTCCCTCAAAGACAGTACGATTACCAAAATTTAAAAAATTTAATAGTGATTCATTACTGTTATCTAATCCATAGTTCATATTCAAATTTCATCAATTGTCCTAATAATGTCCTTTATAGCTCTTTTTTTTTCTAGTTCAAGATTCAGTTCAGTCAAGAATCACATACTGCCTTCAGTTTTCATGTCTCCATTCTTCAGTGTTTTGTTTTTGTTTCTTTCATGGCCTTGACAATTTTGAAGAGTACAGGACAGCTATAGAATGACCCTCATTTTAGGTTTGCCTAACTGTTGTACTATCATATTCATGTTACACATGTTTGGCAGGAGCACCTCAGAAGTGATTCTGTGTCCTTCTCGGTACTGCATATCAAGAGCACATAATATCTGTTTATCCCATCATTGGTGGTGATGAGAACATTGGTCATTTGGTTAAAGTGCTGTCTGTGAGCTTTTCCACTGCTAGGATGGAACATTTTCCACCTTGTAATTAATAATAGTGTATGCAGAGATACTTTGAGACTATGTAAATATCCTTTTCCTCATCAAACTTTTACCCACTATTATTAGTATCTATGTTTGATTCTTGCTTCAATCAATTATTACTAAAATAATGGTTTTCTAATTTAATCATCCCTTCTACATTTACTAGTTGGCGTTCCACTGTTAGGAAAATCTTTAGCTCTCCTACACTGATTTGTTTTTTCAGTTATTATTCACAGCATTAAGGACTCAGAAATTATTATTTTATGCAAGGGCTTATATTCAGCTATTATTATAATTATTACTTTTGTTGCTAAAATTGTCCCAGATGTGGCCAGAGCAAGCCCTTTTGAACTCATTTATGTGTTCTTCAGACATGTCTTTGCCATGTCTTAGCTATTCATTGTGGACTTACTCCTTTCTATCACAATAAAACGTTCCTGGCTCATTCTGTACATTCCCTGACCCAGAGCTAGACTCATGATTCCTCCAGAAAGCCCAAATTCCTCTTAGTAGATAGTGCTATTTAAAAACCAATATTTGGGCTTTAAGTGTGCTCCTTTTTACTTTGAGTGTCATTGCTTTCAGCTCCTCTCATCTCATCTACTCTTATCTATATTTATATGTATATCTATATGTATAGGTATATCTTTATCTGTATCTGTATCCACATCTATATCCCCATCAATTTTCACAGACCTATACCACTACCTGTACCTATACCAACCTCTCTATCTCTATCTACATATTTAAACCATGAATTCAAACTGTAGTTCATTTTCAGTTCAATGCTACAATTTTTAGTCCTCTCCTTTTATGTATTTGTTACTCCCTTTTCCAACAGTGATAAACATGGCTTTCATTATCTTCAGTATATTTACTGATGTGTGCAATCCTATAAAATAGAGAATATAATTTCAGAAATATACATTGCAAAAGTCAAACCTATTAACTAGAATTCAATAATTGTTTGAAGTTAATAGTCAATATATTGTATTAAAAGTTGTTAATTTGTTTTTTTTAATAATTAATTTTATTTTATTATATTATGTTAATCATCATACAGTACATCCCCTGATTCTGATGTAAAAGTTTGATGCTTCATTAGTTGCTTATAACACCCAGTGCACCATGCAATACGTGCCCTCCTTACTACCCACCACCAGTCCATCCCCTTCCCCCACCCCCTCCCCTCTGAAGTCCCCAGTTTGTTTCCCATAGTCCATAGTCTCTCATGTTTCATTCCCCCCTCTGATTACCCCCCCTCCATCCCCCCCTTCCCCCACCGATCCTCCCAGTTCTTATGTTCCATAGATGAGAGAAATCATATGATAATTGTCTTTCTCTGCTTGACTTATTTCACTTAGCATTATCTCCTCCAGTGCCGTCCATGTTGCAGCAAATGTTGAGAATTCGTTCTTTCTGATAGCTGAGTAATATTCCATTGTATATATGGACCACAGCTTCTTAATCCAGTCATCTGTTGAAGGGCATCTCGGCTCCTTCCATGATTTGGCTATTGTGGACAATGCAGCTATGAACATTGGGGTGCATATGGCCCTTCTCTTTACTACGTCTGTATCTTTGGGGTAAACACCCAGTAGTGCAATGGCTGGGTCATAGGGTAGTTCAATTTTTAACTTTTTAAGGGACCTCCACACTGTTTTCCAGAGTGGCTGTACCAACTTGCATTCCCACCAACAATGTAGGAGGGATCCCCTTTCTCCACATCCTCTCCAACAATTGTTGTTTCTTGCCTTGTCTATCTTTGCCATTCTAACTGGCGTAAGGTGGTATCTCAGTGTGGTTTTGATTTGAATTTCCCTGATGGCTAATGATTTTGAACATTTTTTCATGTGTCTGTTAGCCATTTGTATGTCTTCATTGGAAAAGTGTCTGTTCATATCTTCTGCCCATTTTATGATTTGTTTATTTGTTTCTCGTGTATTGAGTTTGAGAAGTTCTTTGTAGATCTTGGATACCAGTCCTTTATCTGTGGTGTCCTTTGCAAATATATTCTCCCATTCCGTGGGCTGTCTCTTAGTTTTTTTGACTGTTTCCTTGGCTGTGCAGAAGCTCTTTATCCTGATAAAGTCCCATAAGTTCATTTTATCTTTTATTTCTCTTGCCTTTGGAGATGTGTCGTGAAAAAGGTTGCTCTGGCCGATGTCATAGAAGTTGTTGCCTATGTTCTCCTCTAGAATTTTGATGGATTCCTGTCTCACATTGAGGTCTTTCATCCATTTGGAGTTTATTTTTGTGTATGGTGTGAGAGAGTGGTCAAGTTTCATTCTTTTGCATGTAGCTGTCCAATTTTCCCAGCACCATTTATTGAAGAGACTGTCTTTTTTCCACCGGATGTTTTTTCCTGCTTTATCAAAGATTAGTTGCCCAAAGAGCCGAGGGTCCATTTCTGGGTTCTCTATTCTGTTCCATTGGTCGATGTGTCTGTTTTTGTGCCAGTACCATGCTGTCTTTGTGATCACAGCTTTGTAGTACAGCTCGAAATCCGGCATTGTGATGCCCCCAGCTTTGTTTTTCCTTTTCAACAGTTCCTTGGAGATTCGGGGCCTTTTCTGGTTCCATACAAATTTAAGGACTATTTGTTCCAGTTCTTTGAAAAATGTCCTCGGTATTTTGATCGGGATAGCATTGAAAGTGTAGATTGCTCTGGGTAGTATGGACATTTTAACTATGTTAATTCTTCCAATCCATGAGCATGGAATATTTTTCCATCTTTTTATGTCTTCCTCAATATCTTTCAAAAGTGATCTATAGTTTCTAGCATATAGGTCCTTTACGTCTCTGGTTAAGTTAATTCCAAGGTAACGCATGGTTTTTGGTGTTATTGTAAATGGGATGGATTCCCTAATTTCTCTTTCTTCAGTCTCGTTATTCGTGTATAGAAATGCAACTGATTTCTGGGCATTGATTTTGTATCCTGCCACCTTACTGAATTGTTCTATAACTTCTAATAGTTTGGGAGTGGATTCCTTTGGGTTTTCCATATAGAGTATCATGTCATCTGCAAAGAGAGACAGTTTGACTTCTTCTTTGCCGATTTGGATACCTTTGATCCCTTTTTGTCTTCTGATTGCTGTTGCAAGGACTTCTAGTACTATGTTGAATAATAGTGGCGAGAGTGGGCATCCTTGTCGTGTTCCTGATCTTAAGGGAAAGGCTTCCAGCTTTTCCCCATTGAGAATAATGCTTGCAGTAGGCTTTTCATAGATGGCTTTTATGAGATTGAGAAATGTACCCTCTATTCCTACACTCTGAAGGGTTTTAATCAGGAAAGGATGCTGTATTTTGTCAAATGCTTTTTCTGCATCAATTGAGAGGATCATATGGTTCTTGAGTCTTTTCTTGTTGATATGATGTATCACATTGATTGATTTGCGAGTGTTGAACCATGCTTGCATCCCAGGTATGAATCCCACTTGGTCATGATGGATAATCCTTTTAATGTACTGTTGGATTCTATTAGCAAGGATCTTGTTGAGGATTTTGGCATCCATATTCATTAGAGAAATCGGTCTGTAATTCTCCTTTTTGAGGGGGTCTTTGCCTGGTTTGGGGATCAAGGTAATATTAGCCTCATAGAATGAGTTTGGTAGCTTTCCTTCTGTTTCTATTTTTTGAAATAGCTTTAGGAGAATAGGTATTATTTCTTCTTTGAATGTTTGGTAGAATTCCCCAGGAAAACCGTCTGGGCCTGGAGTTTTATTATTTGGAAGGTTGTTTATCACTGACTCAATTTCTTCATAGTTAATTGGCCTATTTAAGAAATCTATTTCTTCCTGTTTCAGTCTTGGTAGTTTATAGGTTTCCAGGAAGGCCTCCATCTCTTCCAGATTGTTTAGTTTTTTGGCATATAGCTGTTGATAAAAGTTTCTAATAATCCTTGCAATTTCAATGGTGCTGGTCGTGACCTCTCCCTTTTCAGTCATAATTTTAATAATCTCAGTCCTTTCTCTTTGTTTTTGGACAAGTTTTGCCAGTGGTCTATCAATTTTATGGATTCTCTCAAAGAACCAGCTTCTAGTCCTGTTGATCTGCTCTACTGTGGTTCTGGTCTCTAATTCATTGATTTCTGCTCTAATCTTGGTCAACTCCTTCCTTGTCAGTGGGTTAGGCCTGTCCCTCTGTTGCTGTTCCAGTTTCTTGAGGTGAGAATATAGAAACTGCATTTTAGATTTTTCTATTCTTTTGAGTGAGGCTTGGATGGCTATGTATTTCCCCCTTAGGACTGCCTTTGCAGTATCCCATAGGTTTTGGACCGTTGTGTATTCATTCTCGTTGGTCTCCATAAATTGTTTAATTTGTTTTTTGATTTCCTGGTTTATCGAGTCATTCTTGAGCAGGATGGTTCTTAGCCTCCAAGTGTTTGAGTTTCTTCCAGGTTTTTCCTTGTGGTTGAGTTCCAATTTCAGAGCGTTGTGGTCTGAGAATATGCAGGGGATAATTTCAATCTTTTGGTATTGGCTGAGACCTGTTTTGTGTCCCAGAGCATGATCTATTCTTGAGAATGTTCCATGGGCATTTGAATAGAATGAGTATTCTTTGGTTCTGGGGTGTAGTGTTCTATATATATCTATGAGGTCCAACTCGTCGAGTATGGCATTCAAAGCCTTTGATTCTTTGCTTAGTTTTTGCCAGGGTGTTCTGTCTATTTCTGATAGTGGGGTGTTGAGGTCCCCTACTATTACTGTGTTCTTATCTATATGTCTCTTTATTTTGGTTAAGAGTTGGCTTGTGTATCTTGCTGCTCCCCTGTTGGGGGCATATATATTAATAATTGTCATATCCACTTGTTGAATACTTCCTTTAAGAATAATATAGTGCCCTTCTGTATCTCTCTCTATGGCCTCTAGTTTAAAATCCAGTCTATCTGATATGAGAATTGCTACTCCAGCTTTCTTTTGAGGTCCATTTGCGTGGAAGATGGTACTCCATCCCCTTACTCTAAGTCTGAATGCATCTTTGGGTTCAAAATGAGTCTCTTGTAGACAGCAAATGGATGGGTCATGTCTTTTTATCCAATCTGCAACCCTGTGGCGTTTTATGGGAGAGTTTAAGCCATTTAGATTGATAGAGATTATTGACAGATATGATTTTAATGATGCCATTTCTCTTTAAAGTCTTTGTATCGGTTGTGACTTGCTGCTCTGTATCACTCTTGGGGCCTTTTTACCTTTATAGAGCCCCCCTTAATATCTCCTGTAGGGCTGGTTTCGTGGTTACGAAATTGGTTAATGATTGGCGATTTTGGAACGTCTTTATTTCTCCATCAATTCTGAATGACAGCTTTGCTGGATAAAGGATCCTTGGCTGCATGTTTTTCTCTGAAAGAGCTTTAAAAATGCCCCCCCAAGCCTTTCTCTCATTCCAGGTCTCTGTAGACAGGTCTGACGTAATCCTGATACCTTTGCCTTGGTACGTGAGAAATTTCTTTGCCCTGGCCGCTTTCAATACTGTATCCTTGGATCTAATATTTGCGAATTGCACTATGACATGCCGTGGCGTAGGTTTGTCCTGGTTGAGCTTGGATGGGGTCCTCTCTGCCTCTTGGACACGAATGCTTGTTTCCCTTGCTAGATTAGGGAAGTTTTCAGCTACAATTTGTTCAAATATCTCTTCTAGACCTCTGTTTTTCTCCACCCCTTCAGGGATGCCGATGATTCTGACATTGGATCGTTTCATAGAGTCAGTAATCTCCCGTAATCTACATTCGTGGGCGTGGATTTTTTTAAGACCAGCTTCTATTTTCGTTTTTTCTTCTACTAACCCATCCTCCAATTCGCTAACGCGTTCCTCTGCCTCGGTGACCCTGGCCGTCAGAGCCTCTAGTTTTGACTGCATTTGGCTCATAGAATTTTTAATTTCTGTCAGATTCGCTCTCATTTCTGCCCTTAGGGATTCTATATTCTCAGCAACGCTTTCTCTGATGCTTTTTTCAAGTTTACTCATCATCTTGACCATTGTTGCTCTGAATTCCATTTCTGATAATTGGGATACATCCATATGTATTAATTCTGTGGCCGAGGCCAATTCTGTGGCAGAGGCCACAGACTCATTATCTTTTCTTTGCTGGGGGGGACTTCTCCTTCTCGTCATTCTGATGAAGAGAGATTGCAGGGTTGTCCAGAGCCCAAGTGTTGACTGGGACCCAGGCCGTGCGCCCTTGTTTTATAGAGATCTTAGGGATGTGGGCTTCTTCCTTAAAGAGTTTATTTATTTATTTGAGAGAGAGAGAGACAGTCAGCAAGAAAGGGAACCCAAGCAGAGGAGTGGGAGAGGAAGAAGCAGGTTCCCGGTGGAGAAGCCCGATGAAGGACTCCTTACGGAGCGTTGTGATCACACCCTAATCCGAAGACAGGTGCTTGGTGACTGCGCCACTCAGGCGCTCCGGGTTGTGGGCTTCTTGATTTTTCAGCCTGCCTTCTGGGGGAGGGGCCTGCCTGCAGGTACTCAGAAAACCCTGTTTGGGTAGAGTCTCTGTGTCCCTTGCGAGGGGGGATGGGGATGGGCACCCTGTGAGCCGGTATTTCCGGGCTTTTGTTCTCTGGCGGCTTTCCCTGGCGGTTTGCTATGCCTCTTCTGAGAGAGCAGCAGCGGCTGAAATTCAGCCTCTGTCTCAGAACAGAGGGATCGCGGATCGTTCTCCACTGATGTTCTGGCCACTTTAACTCTGTTTCTGTTGGTGCTGCTCAACCCTGCAGCATCCCGGGCTGTGCGCCCCACACCCGGCGTCCCAGCCCTCACTTCCAGGGCCGGCACGTCTCTGTCCTTTGTGTTTCCAACCCCGCCCGCCGCCAGCCGCCCCGCGCGGGCTCCCGGAGCTCCCCGTCTCAGTCTGGTGTCTCACGGGTGCTGACCGCGAGTCCGCCTGCTCCCCCGTGCAGGTGGCCCTCCAGCCGCCAGCCGCCCCGCGGACGCTCCCGGAGCTCCCGGTCTCAGCCTCGATCCAGTGAGCACACCGGAGCTCCGGAGCTCCGTGAGATGCTTGGTGGTGCACGCTCCCGGCTCACGGACTCAGTCTGCCGTTTCCAGAGTGCGGGTCCGCGGTCCGCCCGCTCCCCGGTGCAGGTGGCCCGCCAGCCGCCCTGCGCGCGCTCCTGGAGTTCGCGTTCTAAGTCTGTTGTCTCGCGGGTGCCGTCCGCGAGTCTGCCTGCTCCCCCGTGCAGGTGGCCCGCCAACCGCCAGCCTTCTCGCGTACGCTCCCGGAGCTCCCTTCTCAGCCTGCTGTCTCAAGCGTGCGGGTCCGCGGTCTGTCCACTCCCCCTTGCAGGTGGCTACCGCTTCCCGGCGCCCTGACACGGCGGCTCCCTCCCCCTTCTGTTTAGCTTCCGATATCTGTGCGCGGTTTCACGGCTCCCCGCTTCGTACCTCGATACTCAGCGCTGGAGATGTTCATTTGTAGAGATCCAGATGTATCTTCCTGCGTCTCAGGCTGATTCCGTGGATATTCCTGCTGGTCTGGTACCTATCCAGCTCAACTCAGGGGACCGGCTGAAAAAGGGGTCCCCTACTCCTCCGCCATCTTAACCTCCATCTAAAAGTTGTTAATTTGAAATATATTAGGCTCATTTATTTTTATTCAGATTCTATTAGAAACTTGCTGTATCCTTGTTTGTTTTATTTTGTTTTCACTCATTTCCTTTCATTTCATATTTCAAGTACTTAAAATGTCAACATGGTTCGAAGAGTCAAGACTGTATAAAAGGTATGACTCAGAGAAGTTTTACTCACCTCCACTCCCCCAGCTCTTCCATCACTTTCTCATCTCCCATAGGTAATCAGTCTCAGTAGTTTTAGCTTCACTTTTCTCTTGTCTGTCCTCCTCTTTTTCCCCCCTTTTCTTTGTCTCTTCTTCATACATGAAAGGGAGCATGCAATACATAAGCCCTTATATTTGATTTCCCCCTGATATGTATCCTGAAAACCATTCCATGTCAGTTAAAATAAACCTTCCGATGAAGAATTCCACTGTGTGTATGTACTGTATATTACTTATTTAATGTTCTCTGTATGGACACTTGCATCATTTCCAATATTGTTCAATAAGAAACAAATACTATCATGAATAGACAGGATGTTTTCTTTTTCCTTTACTTTTCTCTTCCTCCTCTTTCTCCTCCTGTCATTTTGGAGCATACCCTCTGGCTAGGTTTCTGAAAGTCTTAATGCTAAGTCAAAGGCATAAGTACACTTGTTAAATTTTACCAAATTCCCTTCCATAAAGTTTGTACTATTCTGCATTCCCACTAGCAGTATATGAGAGCACCTATTCTCTGTTCACCAACAGAGGGTGTGATTGAACTCATAAATTTTTGACAATGAGATATGTGAGAAATTGTCAGTAGTTTTAAATTACATTTTCCTTATTATGCACAAAATTTAGTATCTTTTCATAAGTTTAAGAATCTTTTTTATGTCTCTTTAAAGTTGTTTTGAAATATAAAATTATTCAGGTGTTTTTGCCATTTTTTTCTATAATTTTGGGGGGGCTGTTATAAACTTCATTGTTTAGATTTCGTTATTGGGATATTAATCATTTATCCATAACATGGATTACAAATATTTTCTCCCAGATGGTTATTTTTCTTTTGACTTTGCCCATATTTCATTTCTTCTTCTCTTTCTTTTCTTTCTTTCTTTTTTCTTTCTTTCTTTCTTTCTTTCTTTCTTTCTTTCTTTCTTCTATGAAATTTTTCTTTAATTTTAAGCCATAGAATTTGTCCTATCTTCTATTGCATCTGGACTTTGAGTCATAGTGGAGAAAGTTGGTTTTTCAGAAGTTTCGACAGGTTACTAGTGAATCCCTTTCTCAAGAGTGTTTGTTGGAAAGTAGAAGGAGAGAAGCAGCCATTGTGTAAATTACACATGCTGTTGCTGATCTACTGACTCACTTCATTGGGAGGAAGCAGAATCTAAACCTTCAATTGCTCTAGCTTCCTTGAATTTTCCTTCATTTTCTCCTGACTCCTGGGCCAGCTTGTTCTCATGGGTTCTCCAACCTGCATGTGATCTTCCTTCCCCGACTGCCTTCCTTGTGAACTTCATGCTCTAGCATCAGATGTAGACAAACAGCCTTAAAAAGATTGTTAATAACAGCTCCCACAATTGGGAAAGCCAATTCCCTGTAATAGACCTGCCTGCATATCTATCCCTCATCATCTATCATCTATCTAATTTTCTAGTTCTCCTTCTCTGGTGAACCACCACTGATTCAGAAACGGTTTCCATTTTAATTTATGTTGGAGAAATGTTGCAAGATTTATCCCTATTTGGTGACTCACAGTAGATGTTATCATGTTAAACTTTCTAAGACAATCTGGAGTAAAGAAACCTCACTCTATTCATCACAGATTTGCCACACTACTTGCCTTACTATCAAAACTACTCACATGAAATTGATTCATATCTTATAGAGCTAGTTTTCCAAATAAAATTTGAAATTGGTATAAAATAGATAGGTAGATATAGATATATCTTGAAGCATATATCTATCGATATATAATCTTAAAGCATATATGTGTGTGTATATATATGTATATATATAAAACCTTAGAGCAATATTCCAAAAAGATGAGATAGGTTTAGTCATAGAAAGCTATTTTCAGTCTTTCTCAACATTGAAACAAAAAACATAAGGCATAAATTAAAAAAAGAAAAGAAAACTAAGCCCTTCTCTACAGGTTTATTCCTTTTGGTCTGAGAGCAACAGAGCTGAAAAGCAAATAACTATTAATTTACCTCTCACTTTTCCATTAGTATTAATGGGACCCACAATAACCAGGTGGACTGGGCCCTGAACATGTGTTCCAATTGTTCATTTTAGTGGAAAACCAGCCAAGAGGGCGATTGGTGGTTGAAATCAATTCCCAAGCTCTTCTGAACCTCATTTGCTTCATGGGGGCCGAGCTGCATCTGCCTGGAGTAAGGGCCATCTTTCCTAATTAACAGAGACTCCATCTGCACTACAAAATGTGACTGTGGTGATGCGCACATCTGGAGATATGTCTATATCCAATCCTAACAAAGACACCATATTTATTTGTGTCTAATGCACCTAAAAAGTCTATGAAGGTTTTTATTATTATTTCCATTTTGCCAGCAAGGAAATTGTGTTTTGAAGAGGTTAAATATTCTGCACATAATTCCACAGCTAAAAACCTAAGTCCAGGCTGCATTTCTTTCTTTTCTACTCTAATAAACTGTCTTCTTACACTATATTGCCTCCATGCACTGCACTTCTTCACATGTCACAGTTTTTAATTCTTTGTAAGTTCCTTCTTTCTTGTGTATATCCTCTTTAAAATCTATGTTATGATTCCCCTATGACAAATGGGAAATTAATGTCTTTCATTCTACTGTGTATTGTTCAAATGCTCACTATATATCTATGTCCTTCAAAGTTAATTCTGTCATTTTATTTCGACAATTCATTCTGCATATTTTATTGAGTTTTCTCCAAGCTCCTGTGTTTTTCTAGCGACTTTGTAACTATGTGCAACTAATCGTGGAATAGAAAAATGTACCTAAGCATCCTCTGTGAAGTTTCTAAGCCATATGATATTAAAACATGGAATGCTGCCATATGTTAGAACTATAAATAACAGAAGATGTGCACAGAAAATTGTTTCATTTTTGAAACAGTGTCTGTTTATATTTCACATTAAGTAGCATTATCTTTTTTTTTAAAGATTTTATTTATTTATTCGACAGAGATAGAGACAGCCAGCGAGAGAGGAAACACAGCAGGGGGAGTGGGAGAGGAAGAAGCAGGCTCCTAGCGGAGGAGCCTGATGTGGGGCTCGATCCCAGAACACCGGGATCACGCCCTGAGCCGAAGGCAGACGCTTAATGGCTGTGCCACCCAGGCACCCCCAGCATTATCTTTTTTTAATAAACATATCTTGAATAATTATTTAGTTCCCTTGTCCCAAAGAAGGTGGTGATCCCTTTATTTATTGTCTGCATTATGAAAAGGCAATGCTTTTTTAAAAAGACTCTACATAGAAAATATTTAATAAATGAGCAGTCAACAAATGTGTGGAGTAGTCACTAGATGGCAGACAAATGGATATTTTGGGAATATGAAAACAATAGTAGATGGTTTGCAATAAAAACAAATAGAAAACTGTAAAAAGGCATAATACTAATGAAAGAGGTGAAATAATGGAAGGCTCTTTTTCAGCATGTTTTTATTTTCCCAAATATATCATGATACTCAGTAAGCAAATTAGGAAACCATGTTGATTGCTATGTGAAAATCTTAAATCATGTGACTCAATTCATGGCTTTTAAAACTCCATGAAAGAAAATGTTTAAACCATATCAGGCAAAGCACCATGCGGTACAGATATAAAACAGGATTTATTGGCAGAGAACTTACAAGCAGAGAACTGTAGAGCACACACATTCCTCTTGAATCTCCCTGTCCCTCAGTGAAGACTGGGCATAGGTCTGCACACATCACATTGTACTAGACAGCAGGAATCTTCCTCTCAAATCTCTAAATAGCTGTTTTACTAAGAAAACAGAGGAATTCTCTGATCAGGAAAGTGGAAATGAGAAGTTTCTGAAGCCCCGTAACTGTTATCAGCCTGTTTATTCTGATGAGCTAACTCAAACCACTGAGCAACGCTTCTAAATTAAAAGAAGGAAAGAGATGAGCCTGCCAGAACCCTCCAGATTTGTTGCTTCATATGTATTGAATTAGTGTAGCTCGAAACTTCAGTAGGATATTTCTATGGATTACAAATAAAATGGTGCCCTCATAATTGTAGTGTGTATTTTTTTTAAATTTTTTGCTTTTTTCCCACCTCTCCAAGATTTTATCTTTTTTCTAGAGGGAGAATGCATTTCTTTTCCTTTTAGGAAATAATTTATGTGATTTTAATAAGACTAATTCTGCTCCCAACTTTTTCTTCCTTCATCTTCTGGGCAACAGTGATTAAGCCAGGGGTTGCTGCGGGAGCAGTCATGTCCAATCAAATCAGTTTTCCCCAGGACAGTTTCCCCCATAGCCATCATGAACAAAGATCCTCTTTTTGATGGGGATGTTAAACTGTAGGTTATGCATCTAGGGCTTCCAGCAGCAATTCCTTCCTTCTAACAGAAGGAATCAACATAACAAGATAAGCATTGGCAAGATTTGAGGGAAAGAGGACAAAGAACTAGTGACATTGTTTAAGTTTTGTATTCAGTTATGACTAAACTCAAGTCCAGTTTCCTTTAGAGGTAAGTAAATTCCCATATTGGATTAAATTAGAGCTGAATTACTCTTTCTTATACATGAAAAAGCCATAACTGAAATAATTATGAAAAAAAACTGCTACTTCCATTTTTGCTCCAGAATTATTCAAATTCTCAAGAGTATGAGACCTATACTTCCAACTTTTAAGTAATTGATGTACTTTTTATTATACTAATATTATGACTGACAATTGATATTTTGGAAGACAAAAAACTTAATGTACTTTCTAAGAGACGATGATTCACTCTTGGGAAGGCCAGAAAGAAACTCTATTGCAACATTTGAGGAGAAAATTTTAAAACAAAAGTTGAGAGAATGCTAATAATGCAATACTACCAGAAATAGCAGCAACTGTATCCTCAACCACAAAATCTTTTACAGAAATTTCATATGTACCTTTTCATTTTAAAAAAATACTGTAAAAACCAAGCATTCAATCTTTTATGTCCCAATGAAGGGAAAAGAGTACTAATAATGTATTATTTACTTTTACAGCATATTCTAGCTGAAAACTTAAAACAATTCTCTTAGGTGGCTTCTCTTTACTCCATCAATCTAAGATATATATCCTCTATTGCATTATTATCTGTATAAGAGTTTTTTTTTTTTATTTAACAGGAACACTGTTAGACATGGGATATGAAGGAAAGTTTCTGGTGGCATTCATTTTATTATTTATTTCTAAGTTCATAAACTTTAAGAGGTTTTAATGACATTGTAGATCTTCGAATATTACAGACTTAAGCGAATTAGGAACTTAGTATTTTAATATTCTCTTCTGATCTATTTTTCAGTGACTCTATTCAGAGTTAATTAGAAAAAGCTTAAAAGTGGTAATGAACAAAAGTTTATTTTTATTAGAATTATACTGAAGAGTTAACATATAGTGGAGACTTCTTAAATTGCAAAGTCAGGGATCAGTGAATCGACTTCTTGGTCACTTTTTTAAATTAAAGATATTAATTGGATTGTGATCTGCTATGAAATATTTTACTTTATTTCTGGGTTTAATCACAATGCAGAGAAAAATTTCAAAAATATGTGTATTTTTATAAGCATTCCAATTTTGATCATATCTTTGATAAAATATTTCAACACATCAAAAATTTGAAAGCACTCACATGGCATGTGGTCATTTTTTTTAAACATTTAATAGCCAATGGATAGACAATGCTTTTAAAATTATGTTAATTCATTATGTTCAGTTATGTTCTAAAGTTTCAAAAGTGTTCACTAGGAAAAAAAAAATCGTCCTTTTTAGACATAAGCCAATCAAGAATCAGAGTCTTCAAAAGCACTTCAATAACTACAATAAGGATGGATTTGTTATCTGTTCTTTCATGTTAAGCATCTATTTATCCTTTTTAGGGTAACAGTACTTCAATTTCTTTTTGGGGGATGATATCTTTTTTCTCTCTCACATAGCATCTTTTCCCACCACTGATACTTCCAACATCATAGAGTCCATCCATATCACTCCCAGAACAGATGCTTACACCAGAGCTGGACTTGCTTCAGAACACCTTTTTTGCTGTGGACCCCACTTAAAGCTGGCAGTCTCTTGTCTCACGTAGTAGATGGGCTGATACAGTGTCCCTAGATATAGAATATGTTTCCTACAGAACCTGAATAATTTCACCAGGCATTACACTTCCTTTTTCTGGGAGGAAGTCCACAATGAAATAATTTCTCTTTTACTTTGGAGAACATGTCCTAGCATTGAATCCACTTCTTTTTTTTTTTTTTAGATATCGCAGGTCTGTGAATCTTCCTTTGATTTATATCTTGTACCCTGGATTGCACATGTCTTACCAAAGTCTCCACTAAGATAGTCACCTGTTGATTATCCTGCCTGATCAACATTATATCAGTGATGTAATGAATTGATGTGGTGTTCTGTGGAATATCTGGATAATCTAGAGCGCTTTAGACTTTGTTTTAACAGAGAGAACAATAGAGTTAACATAACCCTGCAGCAAAACTGCTAATGAATTCATTTGTCTGTTCCACATGAATTCAAACTGTTACTGATCTTTTCAGATTAAAATAGAAAAAAAAAATCTTTCAAATCAATGGTCACATACCGTGTACCCGAGGCCATATTCATCTGCTCTAAGAATGATACCATGTCCAGCACAGCAGCTGCAATTGAGGTTACCACTTTTTAAAATATGTCGTAGTCTACAAATCATCCTCTTGGATCCATCTAGCTTCTGCAGGGTCCAGCCTGGTCCAGACAGAAATATAACGGGACTGCCGTCCTTGTGGCCTTTAAATCCTTAGAGGTAGCACTACTTTTCAGCATCCCCTCCAGATACATTAGTGTTTTGGTGTGCTCTTTTGGCCAAAGAGGAGAGGGAGTTCAGAAGTTTCCACTTGGTTTTTCCCACTACGATAGCACTTACCTCAAAAGTACACTAAATTTGAACTAACAAAATATGGACAAACCCCATAAAAAGAAAAATATAATTATAAATAAATAATTGCCTCATGAAGCCTAGAGTAAATGGGAAAATCAGTGTTCAGTGCTGTAATTATTTATTTATAAAGATATCTTTCTTTTTATGGGATTTGTGTGAGATACATATATATATATATTACATATATATAACATATATATATAGTATAAATGTAATAAATAGAGAGCTTCCTTTGCAGAACCTGAACTAGAGACTAAGCCCATTATAACACTTGCTATGACACCATGTTTACACAAACAATATTGAGCACTTATTCATGTATTTTCTAGTTCCACATTTAGGCATATAAGTGTACATTCTCACGTATATTTTTCAACAATTTCGATTTAAGAGTGTACACTTATTGTGCATATTTTTTTCTTGTTTGATAATTTCAGAATATTTGGAATAACCTCATGACATTTAGAGGCATTATGTGAATAGTTTTTGATGATATGCGTGACTTGCGACAGTTTCAGAATGCCTGGTCTATGTTATCCATCCAAACACTTTACTTTATATGGCCTAACAATATTGCAAGCCTGATTTCATTTTAATGCTGCATTAGCTGGGTGAGCATGATTTATTGTGACAGAGTGTAAATTCAACTATTGAGTCTTTAACAATAAATAACAAATAGGGTTTGTGATAGGGAATAATAAAACATTATGTTGACAGAGGCAGAATTGAAATGATGACAAAATACAGCAATCTACTCTCAGACAACATAATTAAAGTTTAGCTGTGGGGTGCCTGAATTCTATTATTTTAAGGTGGTTTGGGTATGTGAGTGTGTAAGCTAGAAACAATTATTCTCTACTGGACAGCAGTGATTTGGTTTCTTATTATTAAGGAGTAACTATATAAATTTTGTTTAAAAGCATTAGGCATATGCATTAAGCTTTAGCACTAAAAGCAAGAGTCATTTGGCAAAGAATCCAGTGACCTGAAAATAAAAATCCTGTTGGTGGACCATAAGCATTAGAGGGGCCTGCTGGGAGACACACCTGGAAAACTGGGTTCTTGCTTCCCCTAAGCTTGCACCGTTCACATGAGAATTCATTTGGGTTGTTTCATACCAGCTGTTTTCTGGCTGGTGAATAGGTTGGCATGCAGCTAGAATTTGCAGAATAGTCCATTGTTGCCAAGAGACCTAGAGGATCTGAAACTGCTGAGAATGACAATAGTACCACAAGTGTACCTCCTTATCAAGAACTTTGGGTGATCTGGGAGGTAAAATCCTCCCTGGGATCATGTACTGTCCTCTGCTTTACATGAGCACTTGTTTCTTCTCCATTAAAGAAATTTATATCCTGCAACTTTGTGGCACTTTTTCAGCCTTTTGAGAGTTTGGACATAATATTTAGCCACTATTAATTTTTAGTTCCTTCACAGATAAACATAAAGACCTCGTGAAGAAAACATGAGATAATGGATGGCAAAGTTTGTGCATAGTTCCTGGTATACAGTAGGAGCACAATATCTTTTGAATATTCAGTATTATTACTTCTTCTGATTTACAAGTTTAACAGTATAGGTGTGGTAATAACTTTGGGGATGTCAGCTCAGTTTAAAAGAATACCCTTTATCAATGAAATCTTGCCCCAGCCCCTGTATATAGTAGTGTGGACCGCTGAAAGCACAGTAACAGTACAAGTTGTCATTCTATGCACTATTGATTGGATCAGTGTTGGACACCAGGTCTGAGCTGAGTTAATCAGATTCTCTCTCCTAGGAATGTGAAATTGCCATGCATTAGGTTCTGTGGATCCTGGAACTGAGGGACTCATAAATCTTAGAGGAGGAGCCTACTTCTGTCTTATTTGCAAAAAGTTACAGAGAAAAATGGTGTTCAAGATAGTAAGAATGGGGGCGCCTGGGTGGCACAGCGGTTAAGCGTCTGCCTTCGGCTCAGGGCGTGATCCCAGCATTATGGGATCGAGCCCCACATCAGGCTCCTCTGCTATGAGCCTGCTTCTTCCTCTCCCACTCCCTGCTTGTGTTCCCTCTCTCGCTGGCTGTCTCTAACTCTGTCAAATAAATAAATAAAATCTTTAAAAAAAAAAAAAAGATAGTAAGAATGAAGCAGATAGAGAAGCAGGGAGAATGGAATGGAAGATGGTCACCTACCTGCCTTTAACTTTTTAAATTCCTTGTTCTGGTCTTCCCTGAGCGGCTGGCTCCCTTTAAATTTTAGGATAAACCCCAGTATCCATCCTGTAAAGACACATTTCCCATTATGTGCATTCAAAAGAAATTGAACTAAAACAAAAAGTGAAACAATGTTTACTAGATAGTATCATTTACCAGCATTAACATTTGTTTTTTTTTTCTATTTTATCTTATTACAATATAATATCAAGGACTACATGATCGGTACATAAAAGACTTAAATAAAACATTTGAGTAACATTACCTGCTTAACTGGTTTTATTTTATATCTAAGAAAATAACAACCTTGAAAACAATTTTTCTGAAGACAAAAATTTATTGTTTCATTCTGAGACCAAGATAGTCTTTTCCTTGAAATCTAAATAAAAAGTAAATTAGAATCGCTTCAAAAATACATTAGCACTCTTGTTAAAAATAAAATAACTTTATATATTTACTAATGGAAAAACAAACAAGGTTTAAATTAAATCATTATCTGTAACATACAACACATAAGCTATTTTTTCCTTTAAAAACAAAGAACTTCTTAGTCACATTAAGAGCTGAATTATTTCTTCAAATTCTAACACATTTTTCTAAATTGTACTTCATATTATAACCATTATTTTGGTATAATTCCTGAGGTATTTAAATGGTGGTTAACACAAATGAAAGAAGAGGGGACAGAAACTAAAAATAATGCAGTTAAAGAAATAAGATTTGGAAAAAATGACCAAAAAATAATGCAGTGAAAGAAATACTGGAATAGGGCTTCAGAGAAAATTAAATTCAGTGTAGCAAAGAAAATCATGATTATAAATACATGCAGAGGACCACATCCACTGAGTTAAACATCATAGTTCGCATGCAGCAAGAGTGCTGGATCTTGCCTCTGTCATGGTAGGTTAGTATTCAAAATGAAAATGCTATGAAGCCCAGTTGGAGATTAAATAATTCTCTGTTAAATAATCATAGATCTTGTTCAAGAGACTCACCCCATCTTAGAAGACTATGAAAAATAATGACAACCACTGAGACTACTAAAACTCTGTTCTGGAAAATAACAGAGCAAATCTCATAAGAAATTGTATATCCCGTACAGGAAAGGATTCATAAAAAATTACTTGACAATAATTAATACTTTATTTTTTTCTGGTATCATGCAGTAATCAGGTCACACAACACTGTATTTTTAGAATTATTTTAAGTTTACTTTTATCCAAAACATAAAAACCACCCCACATTATTTGTTCACTATTCTGATATAAGCTGTTCTGAAATGTTTAATTCTTCTCTTTGCCTTCATAAACAGCATAGTAAGCAAGAGTATTTTGTCATAATTTAAAACACCATCAGTTGTATTGATTTTATATTACTCTGCTTTTCAAGTTCCTAATCTCTTCTTTCCAGTATTATTGAGTTATAATTGACATATAACATTGTGTAAGTTTAAGGTATACCACAAAATTATTTGATATATGTAAATACTGCCAAATTATTACCACAATAACTTCAGTTAAAATCCAATGTCTCACATAGTTACAAATTTTTTACCTGTAATGATAACTTTTTCATAAGATTCTATTGATTTATTTGAGAGGGAGAGAGAGAGAAAAAGGGGAAGCACAAAGGGAGGTTGAGAGGGAGAAGCAGACTCCCAGCTGAATAAAAAACCTGACAGGAGGCTCGATCCCAGCACCCTGAGGTCATGACCTGAGCCATAGGCAGATGCTTAAACGACTGAGCCACCCAGACAACTTCAGTGATGATAACTTATAAGATTTACTCTCTAGCAGCTTTCAAATATGCTATATAGCAGTGTTAACTGTAATCATAATGCTGTGCATTACGCCCCCAGAACTTATTTATCCTATAACTGGAAATTTGTACCTTTTGGCCACCTTAACCCAGTTATGTCACTCTCCGCTTTCTGCCTCTGGCAATCACCAGTCTGTTCTCTGTTTTCATGAGTTTGGGTTTTTGTTTGTTTGTTTTGTTTTAGATTCCACATATAAGTGATATCATACAATATTTGTCTTTCTCTGTCTGACTTGTTTTACTTAGCATAATACCCTCAAGTTCCACCCATGTTGATGCAAATGGCATGATTTCCTTCTTTTTATGGCTGAATAATTTTCCATTGTATACCTCATTTTCTTTATCCATTCCTCTGTCAGTGGACACTTAGGTTGTTTACATGTCTTGATTGTTGTGAATATGCTGCAATGAACAACTCAAAAACGAAAAACCCTAAATGATCCAACGAGAAATGGGCAGAAGACCTGAATAGACATATCTCCAAAGAAGATATTCAAATTGACAACAGGTACATGAGAAAGTGCTCAACATCACTAATCAACAGGGAAATGCAAATCAAAACCGCATTGAGATATCACCTTGCACCTGTGGGAATGGCTATCATCAAAAACATAAGAGATAACAAGTGTTGGCAAGTGGAGAAGAGTGAACTTCGTACATTTTTGGTGGGAATGAAATTGATGCATCTACTATGAAAAACAGTATGGAGATTCCTCAAAAAAATTAAAAATAAAATTACCGTATAAGCCAGCAATTTCACTTCTGGGTATATATCATAATCACTTTTTAAATATATTTCTGTTCTCCATCCCAGATTTAATATTGCCAGCTGCCATACTTTTTATACATGTGTTCCTACTGCTGAAACTCCCTTCATTCTCTAATTTGATGTTTCTAATATTCTGTAGTTTGTGGAATCAGAAAACCAAACGACTGTAATTAGAATGTTGAGTGCATATGAATAAATGGACCCTCTTCAGCATCTGAGAAGTTTTTTACAGTTAAAGTACATGAAAACAATTCAGAGAGAAAGTTTTTAAATTTAATTTCCCTATCATTGCTTGATTAGGAATAGTTTGCCAAAAAAAAACAATCGCTAGAAAAATGATGCACTAGTGTAGGAAATAATTTACCAAAATCTAGATAAGAAAGTCACGCAAAACATTTGAACTAGGAAAAATATATCACTGGGAATTAGAAATAGTGTGTAGTTCTTATCTGTGAATTTCCTAAAGACTATCTTCCACATGGTAATAATGCAGTAAAGTTTTAGGACAATTAATTCTTCTGTGTCTCTTCAAAAAGAAGAGCATACTATCTCTTTCTAACTTTGTTTATATCAAGCCCATGCTTGCTTTTCCTCATCTATTAAGCAGAGAATTTCCCTCAAGGAACTCAGAAGATGGTGCCAAATTAAGTCAGTTTGTGTCCATCAATGTTAATTTTGCCAGATCTAAGAGATCAATAACAGTGTTGGAAAATGCACCTAACCCCAGCCCCCTGGGACCCTATCCAGTTTCGGGAGTTTGAGATAGATGTGTAACATTCTCCGTACTTAAGTCTCCCTTATCATCCCAGTGTTTGCTTGTCAGAGCACTACTACCCCGGTATCTTCTATTCTTCATTGTTGATTAGCTCCACCAATGGTGAGAATTCAGGTATGTCTCTCTTGTTTGGAATGAAGTACAAAATTATTCAGTAAGTCCTCATTGTAAAACATGCCTGTAAGAACCTGGTCCCTTAGAAACCCTTTCTAATGCCCCATGGCAAATGTCTTACTGTAATACGTTTTCTGATCCTAATAGATGAGGGCACCACTGTTACTATTTTGGTAGTTGTACAAGGATACATTTAACTGACAAATTCCTGCTTTAGTGAGGATGTGCCTTTAAAGAGGGACATGCTTCCATGTTTCCAAAATCTGCAGGATTCCATATCCCCAAACCTCAAAATACTAGGACAATAAATAAAATAACAAAATACTAGTACAGTATATAAAATTATATACATATATATAATATATATAGAGAGAGAGATTATATATGGCTTTAAGAATAAAAATAACTTATTTTCAATTTCATGAAGATATTCGCAGAATTTTTTTTTAATTTAGTGGCCTCCATACATCTAAAATTTGTCATCAAGGACCAAACATTGTTCTCCATCAGTTACACAATATCTTTTACATGTTGGTTGTGTCCTAGAAAATGTAATATTCCAAGTATGACAAATGCCAGTCTTACAATAGTTTCCTTGCACGAGTGGGATGGTAAGACTGAATAATGTGAGAGCCTGTGTGCTGCAGGTCTCCAGGATAGTTTTCTTACATTGCAGCTCAGAGCCTATATTTTCCACATAGGTTATTCTCTGCTTTCTCAGGGCCCCATCTGTGGCCCTGATGAGCCCTGAAGAGTCCAATCCCTAGGACCAATCCAAGGGAACCTGCCTGTGATTTCAGTATGGGACAATTTTGTTCCAATACCCTGATCTTCTAAAATATCTGCAAGCCGTCGAGCCCCTGGGTGCACAGCTGCCACCACACCTTGCCCAGCTGTGTGCTCCCAGCCACAGTAGTGCACTGAACCTAGCCGTGCCCAACCATCATGGTGCAGCACGTCCAGCCTTGCCCTTCCAGCCACCCTGCATGCAGCCCTCAGCCACCAGAGTGCTTCAGGGGAGCTGGTAGAGGACTAGTGGCCCAATGCAGATTTTGCTAACACTGCCAATCCCCTCTCAAATTCTCCAATGGGTACACCCCTCAAAGCTGGCTTGACTGAGTCCAACTAACACCACAGAAAGCAAGCACAGCCCACAAGAGGCAGAGAGTCAGTGCAGATGGCTGCACTGAAAGGAAAAGTGACACAGACACAACAGTAGGGTGTAAGCAAAACACATAGGTTACTCTCTGAAGTGCCAGGTTCTGAGGAACAGGAGACACTGCACAGCAGGGCACTCCAGGACCTCCTCTTCATAAACCCACTACTTTCAAAAGCAGGAGACATAGCTGACTTCATTAACACAGAAAAAGAGACACAGAGAGACAAAATGAGGAGACAGAAATTTATCCCAAGTGAAAGAACAGGACAAAGCCATGGCCAGAGATCTAAGTGAAACAGATATAAGTAATATGCCTGATAGATAATTTAAAGCAATGATCATCAAGATACTCACTGGACTTGAGAAAAGAGGGGAAGAAATGAGTAAGACCCTTAGCAGAGAGATAAGGAATAACAAGGCAGAGATAAAGGTCTCAATAAATGAAATGGAAGAAGCAAAGGAAAGAATTATTGACCTAGAAGACAGAGTAATAGAAAATAATCAAGCTGAATAAAAGAGAAAAAAAGAATTACACCAAACAGTGATGCCTGGGTGGCTCAGTTGGTTAAGCATCTGCCTTAGGCTCAGGTCATCATCCCAGAGTCCTGGGATCAAGTCCCACATCAGGCTCCTTGCTCATCAGGGAGCTTACTTCTCCCTCTGCTGCCACTCCCCTTGCTTGTACTCTCTCTTTCTGACAAATAAATAAATAAAATCTTTAAAAAAAAAGAAAAAGAATTACACCAAACAAGAATAGAACTAGGGAACTCAGAAACTCCATCAAAAGTAGTAACATTTGTATTATAGGAGTTCCAGAAGAAGAAAAGAGAGAAAAGGGAGCAGAAAAATTTTTTGAAGAAATAATAGCCAAAAACTTGCCTAATCTGGGGAAGGAAACAGACATCTAGAACCAGGAGGCACAGAGAAATCAAATCCCATCAAAATCAATAAAAGCAGACCCACACCAAGACATACTATAATTAAACTTGCAAAATATAGTGACAAAGAAAAAGTCTTAAAGGCACATGACAAAAGAAGTGATTAAGTTATAAGGGAAAACCCATAAAGCTAGCAGGAGATTTTTCAACAGAAACTTGGCAAGCCAGAAGAAAGTGGCATGATATATTCTAAGTGCTGAATGAGAAAAATCTGCAACGAAGAATACTCTATCCAGCAAGGCTATTATTCAGAATAGAAGGAGAGATAAAGAGTTTCCCAGACATACAAAAACTAAAGGACCACTAAACCAATCCTGAAAGAAATATTAAAGGGGACACTCTTTGAGTACAGAGACCAAAAATGACAGTATAAAAGTAAGAACCAAAAAAGCAGTAAAAATGAACATTTCTGTAAAAAATCGGTGAAGGAGCTCACAAAAGAGGACATAAAAGATAATAACATATACCTTAAATGAAAGGAGGAGAGGAGAAAATAATGGGTTCAAACTTAAACAACCATCAATTTAATATAGATTACTATATGTGGAAGAGATTATATAAAAACCTAATAGTAACCATATATCAAAACCCATAATAAACATGCAAAGAATAAAGAGAAAGAAATCCAAATATATCACTAAAAAAATCAGCAAAACAAGAAAGACAAAGGATCAGAGAAAATTTTCAGAAACAACCACAAAACAAATAACAAAATAGTGATATATACATGTCTATCAATAATTGCATTGAATGTAAATGGACTAAATACTCCAGTAAAAAAACATAGGGTGACAGAATGAATAAAAAAAATGAGACCCATCTATCTACATGCTGCCTACAAAAGACCCATTTTAGACCTAAAGACAGCTGCAAATTGAAAGTAAGGGAATGGAGAAGCATCTATCATGCAAATGGATGTCAAAATAAAGTGGAAGTAGCAAACTTAGTTTGGACAAAATAGACTTTAAAACAAATAGTTTAACAAGAGACACTATATAGGGGCGCCTGGGTGGCACAGTGGTTAAACGTCTGCCTTCGGCTCAGGGCGTGATCCTGGCGTTATGGGATCGAGCCCCACATCAGGCTCCTCTGCTATGAACCTGCTTCTTCCTCTCCCACTCCCCCTGCTGGCTGTCTCTATCTCTGTGGAATAAATAAAAATTTTAAAAAAAATCTTAAAAAAAAAAAACAAGAGACACTATATAATAATAAGAGGGACAATCCAACAAGAAGATCTAACAATTGTAAATGTGTATGAGCACCCAAATACATAATACAGTTAATAACAAACATAAAGGAACTTATCAATAATAATATAATAATAGTCGGGGACTTTAATGCCCCACTTACATCAATGGACTGATCATCTAAACAGAAAATCAACAAAGAAACAAAAGCTTTGAATGACACACTGGAACAGATGGATTTAACAGATATATTCAGAACATTCCATCCTAAAACAAACACAGAGCATTCTCCAAAATAGATCACATTGTTTTCAAGTACACATGGAACATTCTCCAGAAGAGATCACATATTACTCCACAAAACCAGCTTCAACAAATTCAAGAAGATCAGAGCCATATTATGCATCTTTTCTGACCACAACACTATGGAACTATATGTGAACCACAAGAAAAAAATCTGGAAAGAACACAAATAACATGCCACTAAACAATGAATGGGTCAACCAGGAAAGAAAAGAAGAAATAAAAAAGTCCATGGAACCAAATGAAAATTAAAACATGACAATCCAGAACCTTTGGGATGCAGCAAAAGTGGTTCTAAGTGAAAGTTTGTAGCAGTATAGGCCTATCTCAAGAAGAAAGAAAAATCTCAAATAAACAACCTAACCTTATACCTGAAGGAGCTAGGAAAAGAACAGCAAACAAAACCTAAAACCACCAGAAGGAAGGCAATAATAAAGATTAGAGGAGAAATAAATGATAGAGAAACTAAAACAAAACAAAACAAACAAAAAACAATAAAATGGATCAATGAAACCAGGAGCTGTTTCTTTGAAAAAATATCAATAAAATTGATAAACCTTTAGCCAGACTTATCAAAAAACAAAAAGAAAGGACTTAAATAAAATTGCAAATGAGAGAAGAGAAATAACAACCAACACAACATAAATGCAAACGATTATAAGAGAATATTATGAAAAACTTTATGCCAACAAATTGGATAACCTGGAAGAAATGGATAAATTCCTAGAAACGTATAAACTACCAAAACTGAAACAGGAATAAATAGAAGTTTTGAACAGACCGATAACCAAAGAAATTGAATGAGTAATTTAAAAACTCCCAAAAGACAAAAGTCCAGGACCAGATGGTTTCCCAGGGGAATTCTAACAAACATTTAAAGAAGAGTTAATACCTATTCTCAAACTATTCCAAAAAATAGAAAAGAAAGGGAAATTTCCAGATTCATTCTGTGAGGCCAGTATTATTCTGATTCTAAAACTGGATAAAGACACCACTAAAAAAGAGAACTACAAGCCCATCTCCCTCATGAGTGTAAATGCAGAAATCCTCAATAAAATACTAGCAAACCAAATTCAATAATACAATAAAAAAATTATTCACCACAATCAAGTGTGATTTATTCCCAAGTTGCAAGAGTGTTTCAATATTTCCAAGTCAATCAGTGGGATACATTACATCAATAAGGGAATGGATAAGAACCATATGATCATTTCAGTAAACATGGAAAAAGCATTTGACAAAGTACAACATCCGCTCATGATAAAAGAAAAAAAAAAACCTCAGCAAAGTAGATTTAGAGTGAACATAGCTCAACATAATAAAGGCCATGTGTGAAAAACCCACAGCAAACATCATACTCAATGGGGAAACACTGATGGCTTTTCCTCTTAAGGTCAAGAAGAAGACAGGCATGTCCACTCTTTCCACTTCTATTCAATATAGTACTGGAAGTCCTAGCCACAGCAATCAGACAATAAAAAGAAATAAAAGGCATCCAAATCAGCAAGGAAGAAGTCAAACTTTCACTATTTGTAGGTGACATGATACTATATATTTAGAAAATGAGAAAGACTCCACCAGAATCTACTGGAACTGAAAAAAAACGAATTCAATAAAGATGCAGGTATAAAATCAATGTGCAGAAATCTGCTGCATTTCTATACATCAGTAATAAAGCAGCAGAAAAAGAAATTAAGAAAACATTCCCACTTACAATTCCACCAAAATTAATAAGATACCTAGGAAAAGACCTAACCAAAGAGGTGAAAGACCTGTCCAATGGGAAAAGGACAGTTTCTTCAGCAAATGGTGTTGGGAAAACTGGACAGCAACATGCAAAGTAAAGAAACTGGACCACTTTCTTACACCATACACAAAAAATAAATTCAAAACGGATGAAAGCCCTAAATGGGGGACTTAAAACTATAAAAATCCTTGAAGAGAACACAGGTAGTAACATCAATGATGTGGGCCATTGTAACATTTTTCTAAATATGTCTCCTGAGGCAAGGGAAACAAAAGCAAAAATAAACTATTGGGACTATATCAAAATAAAAATCTTCTGCACAGCAAAGAAAACAATCAACAAAACTAAAAGCTAACATCCTGAATGGGAGAAGAGGTTTGCAAACGACCTCTCTGATAAAGGGTTAGTAACCAAAATATATAAAGGACTGATACAACCTAAAAAAACCCAAATAATCCAATTTAAGATGAGCAAAAAACTTGAACAGACAGTTCTCCAAAGGCATTCAGAGACACATGAAAAGATGTTCGTTATCACTTATCATCAGGGAAATGCAAATCAAAACTATAATGAGATATCATCTCACACCTGTCAGAATGGCTAAAATTCACAACACAGGAAACAACAGGTGTTGTGAGGATGTGGAGAAAAAGGAACCCTCAATGCAGTGTTGCAGGAATGCAAATTGGTGTAGCTATGTAGTATGTGGAAAACCTATGGAAGTTCCTCAAGAAGTTAAAAATAAAACTACCCTAAGATCCAGTAATCACACTATTTACCCAAAGAATACAAGAACACTAATTCAAAGGGATACATACATCTCTATGGGTTTTTTAAAAGATTTATTTATTTTAGAGAGAGAGAGTGCACATGAGTGGGAGGGTCAGAGGGAGAAGGGGCGAGAATCTCAGGAAGACTCCATGCTGAGTGTGGAGCTCAAGATGGGCCTTGATATTAGGACCCTGAGATCACAAGAAGAACCGAAACCAAGAGTCAGACACTTAACTGACTGAACCACCCAGGAGCCCCACATGCTACCCTATGATTATCTATGTTTATAGCAACATTATTTACAATAACCAAGATTTTATATATATAATGGAATATTATTCAGCCATAAAAAAGAATGACATCTTGCTGTTTGTAAAGACATGAGTGGAGCTGGACAGTATAATGGTAAGTGAAATAAGTCTGTCAGAGAATGACAAACACAATGTGATTTCACTCATGTGGAATTTAAAGAACAAAACAAGCAAAGAGGAAAAAGTGACAAATCAAGAAACAGACTCTTAATTATAGAGAACACATTGATGGTTACAAGATGGGAGATGGTTAGGGCGATGGGTTAAATAGGTGATGGGGATTAAGAAATGCACTTGTGATGAACACTGGATGATGTACGAAGTGTTGAATCACTATATTGTATACCTGAAACTAACATTGCACTATAACAAAAGCTACACTTACCATAAAAAAAAGAATGAATAATGTGGTCTTGTCTCATTTTAATGATTTTTTATAATTTTTTATTATGTTATGTTAGTCACCATACAGTACATCCCTAGTTTTTGATGTAAAGTTCCATGATTCATTACTTGCGTATAATACCCAGTGCACCATGCAATACGTGCCCTCCTTAATACCCATCACCAGCCTATCCCATTCCCCCCCACGAAGCCCTCAGTTTGTTTCCCAAACTCCATAGTCGCTTGTGGTTCATTCCCCCTTCTGTTTACCCCCCTTTCTTCTTCCCTTTCTTCTGCTACCGATCTTCCTACTTCTTATGTTCCATAAATGAGTGAAACCATATGATAATTGTCTTTCTCTGCTTGACTTATTTCCTTAGCATCATCTCCTCCAGTCCCATCCATGTTGCAGCAAATGTTGAGAAATCGTTCTTTTTGATGGCTGAGTAATATTCCATTGCATATATGGACCACATCTTCTTAATCCAATCATCTGTTGAAGGGCATCTCAGCTCCTTCCACGATTTAGCTATTGCGGACAATGCTGCTATGAACATTGGGGTGCATAGGGCCCTTCTCTTCACTATGTCTGTATCTTTGGGGTAAATACCCAGTAGTGCAATTGCTGGATCATAGGGTAGCTCAATTTTTAACTTTTTAAGGGACATCCACACTGTTTTCCAAAGTGGCTGTACCGACTTGCATTCCCACCAACAATGTAAGAGGGATCCCCTTTCTCCACATCCTCTCCAACAATTGTTGTTTCCTGCCTTGTCAATTTTTGCCATTCTAACTGGCGTAAGGTGGAATCTCAGTGTGGTTTTGATGTGAATTTCCCTGATGGCTAATGATTTTCAACATTTTTTCATGTGTCTGTTAGCCATTTGTATGTCTTCATTGGAAAAGTGTCTGCTTATATCTTCTGCCCATTTTTTGATTTGATTATTTGTTCCCCATGTATTGAGTTTGAGACTTTCTTTGTAGATCTTGGATACTAGTTTTATCTGTAGTGTCATTTGCAAATATCTTCTCCCATTCCATGGGCTGCCTCGTAGTTTTTTTGACTGTTTCCTTGGCTGTGCAGAAGCTTTTTATCTTGATGAAGTCCCACAAGTTCATTTTTTCTTTTTATTTCTCTTGCCTTTGGAGATGTGTCGTGAAAAAGGTTGCTCTGGCCGATGTCATAGAAGTTGTTGCCTATGTTCTCCTCTAGAATTTTGATGGATTCCTGTCTCACATTGAGGTCTTTCATCCATTTGGAGTTTATTTTTGTGTATGGTGTGAGAGAGTGGTCAAGTTTCATTCTTTTGCATGTAGCTGTCCAATTTTCCCAGCACCATTTATTGAAGAGACTGTCTTTTTTCCACCGGATGTTTTTTCCTGCTTTATCAAAGATTAGTTGCCCAAAGAGCCGAGGGTCCATTTCTGGGTTCTCTATTTTGTTCCGCTGGTCTGTGTGTCTGTTTTTGTGCCAGTACCATGCTGTCTTTGTGATCACAGCTTTGTAGTATAGCTTGAAATCCGGCATTGTGATGCCCCCAGCTTTGTTTTTCCTTTTCAACAGTTCCTTGGAGATTCGGGGCCTTTTCTGGTTCCATACAAATTTAAGGACTATTTGTTCCAGTTCTTTGAAAAATGTCCTCGGTATTTTGATCGGGATAGCATTGAAAGTGTAGATTGCTCTGGGTAGTATGGACATTTTAACTATGTTAATTCTTCCAATCCATGAGCATGGAATATTTTTCCATCTTTTTATGTCTTCCTCAATATCTTTCAAAAGTGATCTATAGTTTCTAGGATATAGGTCCTTTACGTCTCTGGTTAAGTTAATTCCAAGGTAACGTATGGTTTTTGGTGTTATTGTAAATGGGATGGATTCCCTAATTTCTCTTTCTTCAGTCTCGTTATTCGTGTATAGAAATGCAACTGATTTCTGGGCATTGATTTTGTATCCTGCCNAAACAATTCCTTGGCAATTCGGGACCTTTTCTAGTTCCACACAAATTTACAACTGTTTGTTCCAGTTCTTTGAAAAATGTCATTGGTATTTTGATCAGGATAGCATTGAAAGTGTAGATTGCTCTGGGTAGTATGGACATTTTAACTATGTTAATTCTTCCAATCCATGAGCATGGAATATTTTTCCATCNGCATTTTAACTATGTTAATTCTTCTGATCCATAAGCATGGAATATTTTTCCATCTTTTGGTGTCTTCTTCAATGTCTTTCACGAGTGATGATTTTTGGTGCTATTGTAAATAGAATGGGTTCCCTAATTTCACTTTCTTCAGTCTCATTGTTTGTGGATAGAAATGCAACTGATTTTTGAGCATTGATTTTGTATCCTGCCACATTACCGAATTGCTCTATAACTTCTAGTAGTTTGAGGGTGGATTCCTTTGGGTTTTCCATATAGAGTATCATGTCATCTGCAAAGAGAGACAGTTTGACTTCTTATTTGCCAATTTGGATAACTTTTATCCTTTTGTTGTGTGATTGCTGTTGCAAGGACTTCTAGTACTATGCTGAACAATAATGGCGAGAGTGGGCATCCTTGTAGTGTTCCTGATCTTAAGGGAAAGGCTTCCAGCTTTTCCCCATTGAGAATAATGCTTGCAGTAGGCTTTTCATAGATGGCTTTTATGAGATTGAGAAATGTACCCTCTATTCCTACACTCTGAAGGGTTTTAATCAGGAAAGGATGCTGTATTTTGTCAAATGCTTTTTCTGCATCAATTGAGAGGATCATATGGTTCTTGACACTTTTCTTGTTGATATGATCTATCACACTGATCGATTTGCGAATGTTGAACCACCTTACATCCCAGGTATGAATCCCACTTGGTCATGATGGA
Organism: Ailuropoda melanoleuca; assembly: GCF_002007445.2. Classification (NCBI taxonomy): domain Eukaryota; kingdom Metazoa; phylum Chordata; class Mammalia; order Carnivora; family Ursidae; genus Ailuropoda; species Ailuropoda melanoleuca. The sequence continues at coordinate 22,957,519 of NC_048238.1, read as the reverse complement.
TAATCCTCTTAATGTACTGTTGGATTCTATTTTCTAGTATCTTGTTGAGAATTTTGGCGTCCATATTCATCAGGGATATTGGTCTGTAATTCTCCTTTTTGATGGGATCTTTGTCTGGTTTGGGGATCAAGGTAATACTGGCCTCATAGAATGAGTTTGATAATTTTACTTCTGTTTCTATTTTTTGAAACAGCTTCAGGAGAATAGGTATTATTTCTTCTTTGAATGTTTGGTAGAATTCCCCGGGGAATCCTTCAGGCCCTAGAGTCTTGTTTTTCGGGAGGTTTTTGATCACTGCTTCAATCTCTTCATAATTAATTGATCTGTTTAAATAATGAATGTCTTCCTGTTTCAGTCTTGGTAGTTTATAGGTTTCCAGGAAGGCATCCATTTCTTCCACGTGGTTCAATTTATTGGCATAAAGCTGTTGATAAAAGTTTCTAATGATCCTTCCTATTTCATTGGTGTTGGTTGTGACTTCTCTCCATTCATTCATAATTTTATTAATTTGGGTCTATTCTCTATTCTTTTGAATAAGTCTGGCCAGTGGCTTATCGATCTTTTTTATTCTTTCAAAGAACCAGCTTCTAGTTCTGTTGATCTGCTCTACAGTGCTCCTGGTTTCTAATTCATTGATTTCTGCTCTAATCTTGATCAACTGCTTTCTTGCGCATGGGTTAGGCCTGTTCTTCTGTTCCAGCTCCAACTTCTTGAGGTGAGAATATAAAAACTGCATTTTAGATTTTTCTATTCTTTTGAGTGAGGCTTGGATGGCTATGTATTTTCCCCTTAGGACTGCCTTTGCAGTGTCCCATAGGTTTTGGACCAATATGTTTTCATTCTCATTGTTCTCCAGAAATTTTTTAAACTGATTTTTAATTTCCTGGTTTACCCAATCATGCTTAAGCAGGATGGTTCTTAGTTTCCAAGTGTTTGAGTTTCTTCCAAATTTTTCCTTGTGATTGAGTTCCAATTTCAAAGCATTGTGGTCTGAGAATATGCAGGGAATAATCTCAGTCGTTTGGTATCGGTTGAGACCTGTTTTGTGACCCAGTATATGGTCTATTCTGGAGAAAGTTCCATGTGCATTCAAAAATAATGAGTAGTCTGTTGTTCTGGGGTGGAATGTTCTGTATATATCTATGAGGTCCATCTGGTCTAATATATCATTCAAAGCTCTTGCTTCTTTGTTGATTTTCTGATTAGGTGATCTGTCTATTGCTGAGAGTGGAGTGTTGAGATCCCCTACTATTAACGTATTATTATCTATATGTCTCTTTATTCTGGTTAAGAGTTGGCTTGTGTATCTAGCTGCTCCTCTGTTGGGGGCATAGATATTTATAATTGTCATATCCACTTGTTCGATGCATCCTTTAAGAATAATGTAGTGCCCTTCTGTATCTCTAACTACATTCTTTAGTTTAAAATCTAATCTGTCTGATATAAGAATGGCTACCCCAGCTTCCTTTTGAGGTCCATTGGCATGAACAATCGTTTTCCATCCCTTCACTTTCAGTCTGGATGTATCTTTAGGTTCAAGTTGAGTCTCTTGTAGACAGCAAATGGATGGGTCATGTCTTATTATCCAATCTGCAACCCTGTGGCATTTTATGGGAGCATTTAGGCCATTCACATCGAGAATGATTATTGAGAGATATTATTTTAATTATGTCATGTTGCCTGTGAAGTTTGTTTCTATAGATTGTAAATTTCTGTTCTGTATCACTCTTGGGGCCTTTTTACTTTTATAGAACCCCCCTTAGTATCGCCTGTAGGGCTGGTTTGGTGGTTACAAATTCAGTCAGTTTCTGCCGATCCTGGAAGGCCCTTATCTCTCCATCAATTCTGAATGACAACCTTGCTGGATAAAGGATCCTTGGCTGCATGTTCTTCTCCAATAGAGCTTTGAAAATAACCTGCCAACCCTTCCTATCTTTCCAGGTCTCTGTAGACAGGTCTGACGTTATTCTGATATTTTTAACTCTGTACATAGGAATTTCTTCACCCTGACTGCTTTCAATACCGTATCCTTGGATCTAATATTTGCAAATTGCACTGTGACATGACGTGATGTAGGTTTGCTGTGATTGACCTTGGGAGGGATCCTCTCTGCCTCTTGGACACAAATGCGTGTTTCCTTTGCCAGATTAGGGAAGTTTTCAGCTTCAATTTGTTCAAATATCTCTTCTAGAACTCTCTCTTTCTCCACCCCCTCAGGGATGCCGATGATTCTGACATTGGAACATTTCATTGAGTCAGTAATGTCCTGTAATCTACATTCTTGAGAATGGATTTTTTTGAGCCAAGTTTCTGTTTTAGCTTTCTCTTCTACCATCCCATCCTCCAATTCACTAATTCGTTCTTCTGCCTCATTTACCCTGGCCATCAGAGCATCTAGTTTAGACTACACTTGATTCATAGCATTTTTAATTTCTGCCAGATTCGCTCTCATTTCCGCCCTTAGAGATTCTATATTCTTGTTAATATTTTCATTAATATTTTTTTCAAGTCTACACATCATCTTGACCATTGTTGCTCTGAATTCCATTTCTGACAATTTGGTTATATCCATACCCATCAGTTCTGTGGCAAAAGCCACAGACTCATCATCTTTTCTTTGCTGGGGGGGATTTCTCCTCTTTGTCATTCTGATAAGGAGAGGTTACGGGGATGCCCAGAGCCCAAATTATTGACCAGGACCCATAAGTGTGCACTTGTTTTATAAGGACCTTAGGGATGTGGGCTTCTTGATTTTTCAGCCTGCCTTCTGAGGGAGGGGCCTGCCGCGCTGATACTCAGGCAACCCTGTTGGGTAGAGTTGCCCCATCCCCTGCGAGGGTGGATGGGGATGGGCACAATGTGAGCCAGTATTTCCGGGCTTTTGTTCTCTGGTGGCTTTCCCTGGCGGTTTTCTGTGCCTCTTCTGAGAGTCAGAGCAGCAGTGGCCGTATCCTAGCCTCTGTCTCAGAACAGAGAGATTGCAGTTTGCTCTCCACTGAGCTCTCTTGGCCACTTTAACTCTGTTTCTGTTGGTGCTGCCAAAAACCCTGCAGTGTCCCAGGTTGTGCGCCCCATAGCTGGTGTCCCAGCCCTCACTTCTAGGGCTGGTACGTCTCTGTCCTTTGTGCTTCTAACACCGCCAGCCTCCCCCAGTTCCCCCGTGAGCTCCCGAGCTCCCTGTTTCAGTGTGGTTCGCGCGGACTCTGGAGCTCCAGTTTTTAGTCAGGTTGTGCGCTCGCTCCCAAGCTCCTGGTTTCAGTCTAGTTTGAGTGTGCCCTCCGGAGCTCCGGTTTTCAGTTTGGACGTGCGCGCTCCGGATCTCCTGGTTTTACTCCGGTTCTCCAGGTTTTACTCCGGTTCCAGTGAGCGCTCCGGAGCTCCCGTTTTCGGTCTGGTTGTACGCACGTTCCCAGGCTCTCCGTCTCAGTCTGTTTTCTCACGGGTGTCGGTCTGGGAGTCCGGCCGCCTCCCCAGTGTAGGTGGCTCACTGCTTCCCGGTGACCGAGCACGGCAACTCCCTCCCCTTCTGTTTCTCTTCCCATATCTGTGTGCGGATTCACGGGTCCCCACTTCATACCTCATTACTCAGCGCTAGAGATGTTCATTTGTAGAGCTCCAGATGTATCTTCCTGCATCTCAGGCTGATTCCATGGGTTTTCAGAATGGTCTGGTACATATCCAGCTCGACTCAGGGGACCAGCTGAAAAAGGGAACCCCTACTCCTCCGCCATCTTTTCTCCTCTCCCTGAATCTCATTTTAATGATTTTTATATCCTTATGTGCAATGAGGTTTTGCATATTATGTACAAAATCCCAGATGAGAGCCCCCGCAAATATTACTCATAAACAGGTTCAGTCTCACAACCATTTGACTGTAGATACCTTGACCTAGTATGCATCTCTACTCTAAATTTTCTTAAAAGAAGTAGTATATGGGGTGCCTGGGTGGCTCAGTTAAGTATGTATCTGCCTTCGAATCAGGTCATGAACTCAGGACCCCTGGGATCAAGCCCCGTGTCAATCTCCTTGCTCAGGGGAATCCTGCTTCTCCCTCTCCCTCTTCCTGCTTCTACACCTGGTTGTTCTCTCTCTCTCCCTATCTCTTCCTTTCTCTGAGTCAAATAAATAAATTAAATCTTTTTTAAAAAGTAGTATTTGAGGGGCGCCTGGGTGGCTCAGTCGTTAAGCGTCTTCCTTTGGCTCAAGGCGTTATCCCCGGCGTTCTGGGATCGAGCCCCACATCAGGCTCCTCCACTGGGATCCTGCTTCTTCCTCTCCCACTCTGCCTACTTGTGTTCCCTCTCTCACTGGCTGTCTCTCTCTCTCTGTCAAATAAATAAATAAAATCTTTAAAAAAAAAAGTAGTATTTGAGTTTCCCATAATGTTTCACAAATAAAATCTCCTACAAATATTGGTTAGACAATTTTTCCTCTCCTAAATTTCCACTCATTGTAGTTGCCAAGACAAATGAACAGAACCTGTTTACCCTAGAATCTACACTTCAACATTCCCAACTGAATTTGTTCACCATCATACTGCTTTTTATTTCTTCCTCCATTATCCACTATCTCACAGAAGCATATCTAGACTTCTACCTCTGCTCACCAAACATGTTGGAATGAATATTTGTTGAAGGAAGCAAGGGTAGGCCCCTGTGCTCACTTTGACACTTTCTCTTATAATTAGTATTCATGGAAAAACTGGTGAGTAGGATCCTACACTTTGTTGTATCACTTGGAGACAAAGGTTTTTGTTAAGTGATTTTTCTTGTGTTTCTCAAATTATATCACACATCAAACATTTTTTTAAGATTTTATTTATTTATTTGACAGAGAGAGAGACAGCCAGCAAGAGAGGGAACACAGGCAGGGGGAGTGGGAGAGGAAGAAGCAGGCTCCCAGCGGAGGAGCCTGACGCGGGGCTCAATCCCAGGACTCTGGGATCGTGCCCTGAGCCGAAGGCAGATGCTTAATGACTGAGCCACCCAGGCACCCCCAAACATTTTTTTAAGATTTGTTCATTCATTTGAGATAGAGTGCGAGCAGGGGGCGAGGGGCAGAGGGAGATGGAGAGAATCTCAAGCAGACTCTCCACTGAGCGGGGAGCCTGATGCAGGGCTCTGTCTCATGGCCCCAAGATCATGACCTTAGCTGAAATCAGGAGTCATCACTCAACCAACTGAGCCATCCAGGTGCCCCCATATCAAGCATTATTAATTAATTCATTCACAACTTATTTATAGAACTTCTGCAATGTACATACCTCAGTGCTAGGCACCAATGAAGACAGGTATAATAAAATGAAAGAGGAGTGGTCAGTTTCTGTCAGGAACATATTGCTGAGATTAAGAAACAATGCTAAGTGTCTTGAGTAAAAGGTAATTGAAATGGAGAGTTCAGTGTATGAAGGTGACATAAAATCTGGAAACAGTCTGCTACTATAGTATGCACTTGGAATGTTTTCTACTTGGCTAGCACCTTAATGCTCTAACCTGTTCAAATTATTATTATGCATTGCATGTCATTTCCATTTGTAGAATGGAGGTATAGTCCACTGTATACGGTGATTAAGGATACAAAGTCATGCTTTTGCTACCTTAAGAAAGATCAGAGCCCCTAACCAGTATCTTCACAGTTGATGTGACTGTGAGACAGTGAAAAGCTGAGGGTAGAACTTGCTGCCTGTTTATGAAAGTGAAGAACAGTTTGTTTCAATCTCTGCTGGAAGGGTTCAGCAAAATTATTATTGCTGTCAAACACAAGATATCAGAGAGTATCATAAAACATCACCGTGTATAGCTATTCAAAACTTTTACCAATTAATGAAAGGTTGAAAATATCAACATTCTGTAGCTTTGTGGAAAGTTGTGAACACCAATAAACACCTGCTTAGTTGTTTTTATGTTATCCTATGAAAAAGGTTTCAAGGTAAATCTCCCAATGTGGCAACAAATCTAACAAATAAATTGCAAATGGTCACAGAGTGCCTTTAAATTCCTGTAGCCTTTAAAGCTATCTTACCCTCTAAGGTCCTAGCTGATAACAACACACATTTCATATCCACTTGCAACAAAATTAAAACATGTACCTATGGCTATCAGTGTTGATCGATATATAGCTCAAATAGTTGTGTTCTAGTATACTGTACTTCAGAAATATGCTTTATACGTGTTTTAAGTCTGTGATATCAGTTCTTGTTTTATGGTCTCTGCTTCTAGCTCTGTACAAACTTCTTGGCTAAATCTCCACTAAATGATATATGACTCGTATCCTTTTGCTTGAATTAAAGCCTCCAAATCTATTTTTGTGATTTTATATCATTTTCAACTACATAATGCAGGCTATGAATAATTCACTTTGGTTGAATAAAAAGTATCTAAAGGTGAATAAGTGAATAACTAAAATGATGCATTTTAAATATGGTCCCTGGGCACTTTAAATTCCTATGCTGTCTTGTAGGCCAAAAATAAAGAGTAAAATGGTACTTTAAGGTTTGAAAGGTTGTCATCCAGATTTCGAAAATAAGCACAAAAGTTTTAAAGCAGAGAAGTTAAACAGGAAGTAAACACTGCAATGGAAAATGTACAAAATAATAAATGTAAATAAATACAAATGTTAAAAATCACTAATGATAACATAAAAATTAAAAGAAAGGACTGTACTTCCCTTAAACCAAGTAAGAGGGACTGCTGCCCTGGGCCCTACAGAATCACAAACCTCACAAAACAAAAATTTCTCTGAGGACACTTAGGTGTCTGTGTCAGTTGCAATTTTGTTATTATAAAAAATACCTTATAAAATATATTTATGTTTTCAAAAATGAACATAAAATGTTTAAATAATTCTGAGTTTTGTTAAATACTAAGTATGTATCTTTCAATTCAATAGATACTTTTTAATATATTAAGAGAAATATATATTTTAAATTATAAGAAAATAACTTTAAAAAAAATTTACACTTCCTAGCATTCATGTTTTTATTGAAAGAAGTATTTCAAATTATGTACACTGTGAATGTAATTACATTTTTAATCCTTTTAGGTCATATAAAATAACACAAATTATGTGAAAATTTAGTTATAACAACACAAGTTATATTTTTTTAATATAAAGGCAAGAATGCATATTTTATGGAATAGGTATATAAATGATTTATGAATTATTATGTTTTTATTTTATTACTCAGATAAACATCAATAAACAATCTACATGTAATAGTAATAATTAATTTTTTTATTTTTGCTATTTTGTGACTTTTGGTCATATGAAATGCAGAGCTTAACACAGATTATTGTTTTGCATATTTTCAAAGTCAAGAGACTAGCACAATTTAACAGTTCTTTTACCTTGAATATTAACTTTAAAATATTAGGACATATCACATTAGCCTTCTATTTGTACTCTGGCCCAGGGCCTCACAAATGATAGGAGTTGGACTGCAGGAAGACAACACGTCTGTTTCTAGAAAATGGCAAGATTATAACATACTTTCAGAAGAAACTGGTAGTATCTTCTTGTCTGGCAATTTGGAAATACATAATTTGTATTTAAACAATAATATGAAGAAGGGCACCTGGGTGGCTCAGTCGTTAAGCATCTGCCTTCGTCTCGGGGTGTGATCCTGGCATTCTGGGATCGAGCCCCGCATCAGGCTCCCTGCTCTGCTGGGAGCCTGCTTCTTCCTTTCCCACTCCCTCTGCTTGTGTTCCCTCTCTCTCTGGCTGTCTCTCTCTCTGTCAAATAAATAAACAAAATCTTTAAAAAAATATGAAGAAATTTTTTCAAAATAATTAAGAAACTGGAAGGACAGACATATGGCAAAATATTTATGATTATACTGTCAATTTTTATTTATGAAATTACTACCATCCTTAATTTTCTATATATTCTTTTATTTTCCACATTTTCTGGATATTCAACAATAGTCATAAAGAATTTTATTAATAAATGAGAACATAATGTAAAGAGGCCTCTATTATATTACCGATATTTACATACATTTAAATATTTCCATTTCCATGACCCTAATAGTCTTTAATTCAGTTATTTGAGCAATGCAAGCAAGATAGTTAAAACAAAAACAGTACTTTAAACTGTGATTATATAAAACCTTATGTTCTCCTTCCATTCATATTAACTCATCATAAAGAGTATTTGAACAACTTGAATGGAGAAACATCATTAACTTGATATTTTCCTTTTCTCCTTTTCTCTCCTCTCCCCTGTCTCCTTTCCTGTTTTTCTTTAACGTATACCAGGACATGTTCAGCAAATTGGTCACAACTCCTTTTTTGACTTCCCTAGGAGAAGAAATAAAATTTATATACACAATATATGTCAGGTCTTGGTGACAATAAGAGTCTGATAAAATAAAAGTACATGGAGAAATGAAATGATTAACGATGATTTTACTAATTTCTGTGAGACCTGGAATCACGTTAGATGTTCGAAATATATTTTCAAAAATGCTTCTTTAGCTTTAAGATTAGAAAATGTAAAGTTCAAGTTTCTCAGAAGCTTTCATTCATAACCAAAGAGCTTTCAATATCACTCAAAAGATAAATATATGTCAGCAACAATACAGAAGTGAACTGAAAATTTTTCATGCCTATCTAATCACAGGTCTTAGTGATCAAGTGTTTTTGTATTTTTGTCCATGCCCTTCTGGGGTTATTTCTGCCCATAATTAAAAATAAATTGTTAAAAGTAAGAAGTAAAACAAGTTATCTAATGACAATAGTGATGATGATGCCTATACTGACATTTAGTATGGTAGTATGGAGGAGGAAATCGGAGGTGGTGTGGTAACAGTGGTGCATGTTTATATGGGGTGACTGACCATTAGTAACCAGAAGCCCAATCAAGGCAGATTAGCATAGAATATATGAGTAAGAAATGAGTGTTTAGTTGGCAAAACTTCATGAACTATTAGAACTAGAAGGAAAAGTAGTCACCCACCTTAACCATTTCATTTTATTTATACTGCTGGATCTTTAACCATAAGAAAAAAGGGATGTATGTGCAATATAGAGAATAAGGAAAATGTTGGGGAAAAAAGAATAAAGGAAAACTTACACATTATTATATCATCTAAAATTATTATTGTTGGGGTGCCTGGGTGGCTCAGATTGTTGAGCGTCTGCCTTCAGCTCAGGTCATGATCTCCAGGTCCTGGGATCAAGCCCCACATCAGGCTCCCAGCTTGGCAGGGAGTCTGCTTCTCCCTCTGCCTCTCCCCCTGCTTGTACTCTCTCTGTCTCTCTCTCTCCATCTCAGATAAATAAATAAATCTTTTTAAAAAATAAAATTATTATTGGTAAGATTTCAATCTAGATTTTTCCTTCTCAATGTATGTATGAATGTTTTTTTTTTAAAAAAGGGCTAAAATGTGTATATTTATATCTTCATTTATCTTTCATGTATATAATTGTGTATATATATTTTTTTAAACCTGATCTTTAAATTTTTGTTATGCACACCTTCTTTTAATGGACATTTTTATTACTCAGCATTTCAGTTGTAAGGGTACACTTGCCCCAATATAAATGTTTACAGCAAACGGGATTACTAAATAAAGAGGCCTATGTGATTTACTCTGTGAAGTTAATAGGTCTTTGATACTGAAAACAAAGAAGAACATATACAATAATAATAAATTATTGGTGAAACTCCTTTATGTGATACAACAATATTGATAATACTGTAAAAATTATGACCTACTAGGGTTTACCTCAGAAAGGCAAAGAGAATTCAGTATTTAAAAGCCCATCATTGCGATTCACTGTATCTTTTTTAAAGTAAATGAGTAGAACATTTTCTATTTCTTTTATTTTTTATTATTATTTTTTTAATGTTCCATGATTCATTATTTGCGTATAACACCCAGTGCACCATGCAATTACATGCCCTCCTTAATACCCATCACCAGCCAATCCCAATTCGCTATATTAACACATGAAGCAGAAAACCCAAGTGATCTTTTAATAGAAGAAAAAGAAACTTCTGATAATATTACCACATGTACGTCAATGCACTTAGTAAACTAGAAACATGGTGATTTCCTTAGACTGACAAGGAATTTAAAAGATTAGAAAGGCATTTAAAAGATTAGAGGCATTCTCACTAAATACAGGGTTAAATTCAGATTGGTTCCACTACTCCTACAATCCGTCATTATTCCAGATGTCCTATATTAGATAATAACAGAACAAACACAAATCAGTGTCTTAATGTGTTATATATTTGCCAATAAAATTAAAGAAAATCAGTGGAGACATTATTAGAACAAATGAACTGGTTCAGCAAATGTGGTATATTCAAGATCAACTTAAAAAGCTGTAGCATTAAAAAAATCAATAGCATTACTTTATATTACAATAACCAACTAGAATTTGTGGTAGGAAAAGAAAACCCTTTACAAAAGCAATACAATTTAAAAATTTCTAGGAGTTATGTTAAAGTCTGTGACACTTTTATAGAGAAAATTATGTAACATATTCGAAGTACATGAAAGAGGCCCCAAATAAATGAAAAGACGGACCATTTTCATGGATAAAAAGGCATACTATTTTTAAAATGACAGTTATCTTGGGACACCTGCTCAGTCAGTTAAGCGTCTGCCTTCAGCTCAAGTCATGATCTCAGGGTCCTATGATCAAGCCCCCCCGCCCCCCAGCCCCTTGTCGGGCTTCTTGCTCAGCAGGGAGTCTGCTTCTCCCTCTCCTTCTGCCCCCCCCCCGTGGTCTCTCTTGCTTTCTCTCTCTCTCAAATAAATAAATAATCTTTAAAGAAAAATTACAATTATCTCACTTTCTTCAAAATTCTAGGTGTGCCTGAAGATAATCCAGACAGGGTACTTGGTGAACAGAGTAATTTCATATGGGAGAGTAAAACTGTGTGTTCGGCTATTTTTTTAGTAAAATAAGAACAAATAGGGGAATTCACCCTACAGATGGAAAGGTATTTATAAAATTATACAAATTAAAATAATGTTTTATTTAGTAAACCATTTAAAGAGAATTACAAGTCAAGCAATATACTTATGTGTATATTGACACTTGATATATTGCAGAGGTGGCATCGTAAACATCATAGAAAGTAAACTCTACTCAATAAAGTTGGAAAAGCTGGCTTTCCATTTAGGAATAAAAGGACATAGATTCTAGGTGGATTAAAAGGACATATATTCTAGGTGGTTAAAACGTTTAAAATATTTAAAACAATTAGATGAAAAAATATGAGAGTACTTTTTATAACTTTGTATCAGGAAAGGCTTTTTAAAATTATATGTAACAACACGTGCACTCATACAAGAATATTTGAAAAAAACAGATAAAATGTAGGTCATTATTTTAAAGATAAAAAACCAGGATTCCCTTCATAACTGTGAATTCATGTATAAATTCCCCTGCCATGCCTCTGCTCAAAACTCTCACAGTAAAAGCTAGACTACAACGACCTTTTGGCCCTTTATTATGTGGCTCCCTGGTACCTCTCTGACTTCATCTCCTACTTCTGTTTCCCCCACACTCTCCATTCCAGGCACAGTGACATCCACCTCAGACACATTCTTAAGTCAATATTATTGTACCTCATGTCCTCTCTCTCCTTCTCCTTCTATCCCGCTCCCTTTGCCCAGATATCCACAGGACTCATTTTCCCTTATCTCTTTCAGATATTTGACTTTCATGACATTAATCCTTCATCAATTGCTTTTATTGACAACTCTATTTAAAATTCCTTTTAGTCCTCTTCCCTCTTGTGTTACATGTGTGAATACTGCTGCAATGAACATGAGTATGCAGTTATCTCTGTAAGATAATGATTTCAATTCCTTTGGATATATTCCCAGGAATGGGATTGCTAGATTTTATATATATGTTCCATTTTTAATTTTTTGTACTATACTGTTTTCTGTATTAGCTATACCATTTTATATTCCCACTAACAGTGTACAAGTGATCCCTTTTCTCTGAATCCTTACCAACATTTGTCATCTCTTGTCTTTTTGATAATAGTATTCTAACAAGGCTGGGAGGAGGGGGAATTGAGGTGACATAGGTCAAAGGGTAAAAATTGTCAGCTATAGTAAGTATAAGCTCTTAGGATCAAAATGTTCCTATTGCATGTTGACTATCGTTAATAATACTGTATTGTATACTTAAAAGGTGCTGACAGTAGCTCGTAAGCATTCTCACCATACACAAAAGGGTTAACTATGTTAACTATGTGAGGAGATGGATGTGTTATTTGATCTTTGTGATCATTCTACACTGTATATGTATATCAAATCATGGTGTTGTATACCTTAAATATATACAATTATTTTTGTCAATTATCCGTCAATACAATTTAAAAAAATTAGGTCCTTCTAACTCTCCCTATCATTTGCTGTATTATTTCTTAAGCTATAATGGCATTCTGACATTTTATATATTTTAGTTTTTATATTTTTATTTCCTCTATCCAAATCTCCCCTGGCCTGCTACTAGAACATAATCAGCTCCATGACAGCAAATGTTTGATATGTTGTTTATTTCCATGTCTCCAACACCAGAGACAGAGCCTGGTAGTGCTTCAATACATTTTTTAAATGAATGAATAAACAGATTTCATTGGTGAAATCTGGAGAGAAATGGGCAGGATATAATGATTCCATGGAACTTTTTCTATAAATTGATTGTCTTATTACATTCAAAAACAAAGTGAACATGGGAAATTGTAGTTAGTGGTTAATTCTGTGTATTAGGAATACAGGTTTCTTGTGTTTTTCCATACTTTTAAAATTTATCAAAATTTAAAAAATGAGAATAACTCAAAAATCATATAAAAATCATTACTTTTCCCAAGGATATGCACACACTTGTGATTCTTAATCCAATCATCACATTTTCAAAAATGGAAATAACTCAGTATCCAATAATAAGTTAACACTTTAAAAAGAGACAGTATATTAAATCTGTTTGATGAAATTTCATACAACCATTAAGAAGCATATTCTACCATTAAGAATATCTAATGACATGGCAAATGTTCAAAATAAAAATTTAAGTGAAAAAAGTAGGTTATGAAGTGGTATACACAGCAAGATCTTAAATTTGTTATATGTATGTTAGTGTGTGTATATATAGGTATATTACAAAAACACTAAAGAAAAATATACATCATTTAACATGATTTCTCTCTAAGAAGTGAGATTACAAGAGATAGTTTTTATGCTTTTTCATACTTCCAAAATTCTGATACAAAGTGTGTTAGAATCAGAAAAAAAGAAAATCTCTTAGAAATAAAATTCACTCTGTTATATTTGAATTTTGTCTCTTAATAGAGTCACATGATATTTAGGAACATTTCTGGTTTTGTTCCAGAGGTTAGCTTTATAATCATACATTTATATAATTACCTTTCATCCTCTATCTCTTTATAAACATCTAGTATTTCCTATTGTGGACAGTGGTATTATTCTCTTGTGTCTTTTTCCTCCATTTCCTTCCTATTCTCTATTACACTACCCAATTTTAGTTAATATTATTATCTTTGTTGGTTTTTACCTTTCCCTGTTACATTTTTAATACCTCATCTTCATGCAAACTAACTCATTGAATGTTATAGATTTTTTGAGCATCAAAATAAAGATACAATGGCCATTGTTGTAATCATTAACTATACTAGTTACCCGTCTCTATGCCAGTGCTCCAAAGCCTGTGGGGCAAAAGCTTCTCACACTTCTTGTATTTGTGACTGTGAGAGTCAAACCTCTAGAATTCCAGACAAACCTTTCATTACTATTGGTAGTCATAGTATCTCTGCGTTCTCAATGCTTTACGTAAAAAATTAATGTATTGCTCATATGTGTAACTTGCAGATTTTGTATAAGTGAAATCAGTATCAGTTTCCTGGAGGAAATGGAAACTACTTCATGTGGTTCGAATGAAGAGACATTATTAGATAAAACTCTCCTTTCGGAGGTGTGAAAAGATTTAACAGAACAAGCAAGGGATGGAGAAAACAGTCACAGACTAGCAACAGAGGAAAGCTTTTATCACCCCATGGAAAGTTTTTATCACTCCAAAGTCTGGAGCAGAAAGGGAAGGAAATAGTGTTACTGGGTCCCAGAGAGACCTAGTGCCAAGGAGCCACTCAGTGGGAACTGTGGTTGTGGAGGAGGAAGCAAAAACTGTTGCACCAAAGTCAATGTAGAGTAGGAAAAAAATGTCCTGTGACTCTCTAGTCCCATTCTGTGATCACGCATTGAGACCATGTCTCTCTTTGAGTGAATCCATTCAATATGCAGCTAGAAAGAGCCTGCAAGTGTCAGTCAACAGGGTTCAGCCTCTCAGGCCACTAACCAGGGCAGAAAGGGGCAGGGAAAGTACCTGCATGTGTTTGGGATTGGCACTGGAGAATAACTTACATAGGCTACCACTTGGCCACTTAGCAAATGCAGCAACCCTCATTTCTGTCTGGCACCACCATTTCTTGCAGACCCATCTTTAAACCAGACCTGTATGTTTTTCCTCTTCTGTTTTCTGGGCATAAGGAGTTCTCCATGAAACTATAGGTATTGGTTGACAGTGAGTTAGGACAGTGGCAAGGAATGGTCAGTAGAAAAAAATAAATCTCTCTCCTCTTGCACTGCAATTTCTTGCTGGTGCCTTCCATTAGCCAAACACTACCAAAATATAGAGGGCTAGGTAGCCCAGGTGATGAAATCTGCAGGCATGGGATAGAGATTTGCTGGGGGGGGGGCAAGCATAAACATCACAAATTGAATCTGTTGAAATTGGGTCTTCTATTGACTCAACTCTTGAAACTCCATCAATACAAAATTAGAAATGTCATATTTTAAATGGACAATATTTAAATAATTCTATTTTTCAATCTGTAATGTGCATAAGTTTTCCATTTATTCAAAGATAACTGGCATGTCTGAGGAAGGGTGTGACTTCAAGAGTAGGAGGAGTGGAGAAAGAGCAGCTATTTCACTGTTGTCAAATAATTGTTGCCAAAGATACTTAGATAATAATAAAAAATAAGTACCATTTTAAAGTTTCCAGAACACTTTAACTTGGATAACTGACTCATTAGCTTTCTCAAAGAACAATGAACTTCTGCTGTGGGTGTTCTCTGAGAAGATGATACATTTCTCCACCATTTAGTTAACTACCTGGTCAAAAATACTCAGAGCTTTTGGATCTCCATACACTAGAAGTAATTTTTAGAGCACCATAGCTTTTGCTGATGACTGTAATTCTCACAATGCTAAATAAACTTACTTTTTAGGCAGGATAGTCTGAACAAATAAAAGTCTGCACTCTTTCCTTCTGTGATCATTTATCTTGCTTTACACTTTCTAGAAAGATACTTTATGACATAAATTCTTCCTTTTGAAAGTAGTGTTTTCAGAACGTGCTCCAGAGATACTTGCTTTAAATCTACTCATCTTGATCCGATATCGATAGTGTGACATTTTTGTTTCACACAAATTAAATAAATCTCTCATGCTATGGTTTTCGAAATTCTGAGATGGTCATATTGATTTGATAAAACTCAAACAAATTTTGAAGCAACTTTCATTTGGTAACTACAGTTTTGACTGAAGAAGAAAAGTCAGTTTCTAAAAAGAAGGAACTATAGCGTATTTTATCTAATGTTGCACATCAGAAAAATAAATAACTTATTTTTATCCAGCACAACCTTTGGTATGCACACAATGTCTTCTTGTCCATTTATTTTACTTCACTTTATTTTAAACTTTTTATTCTGAAATATATATATTGAATGAAGAATGAAGAAGCAAAATTCAGTGATTCATTATATAGACAACAATTCTGTAAATACTGACCTAGATCAAAAAAATATACCATTACAGCACTAAAGCAGTCTCTCTTTTGCCACCTTCTTGTTACAACTATTCTCCGTCATAAAAATAACCACACTCATGTCATTTACAGTAATCATCTGCTCGCTTTCCTGCATAGTTTTACTGCATAAGTAACCATTGTTAGTTAAATTTAATTTTATGTTTTCTTTTTGTAAAGATGTTATTGTAAGGGATCCTTAGTTTAACATTATACATACGTTTTTTGAGCTTTTTTCTTGGGAGAGAGTGTGTGAGCAACAGCGGGGTGCGGGGGGTGGTGAAGGGCAGAGGAAGAGAGAGAATCCTAAGCAGGCTCCACGCTCAGGGCGAAGCCTGACACAGGACTGAATTTCATGACTCTGAGATCATGACCTGATCCAAAATCAAGAGTCAGACACTTAATCGACTGAGCCACCCAGGTGCCCCTTAATATTATATTTTTGAGATGTGTCTGTGTTACTGCATGCAGCTGTCTTTATCCATTTTCATTATTATATAGTTTTCTTTATAAAATGTATAGTAATGTTTTTCCATATGGTTCCTGATTTGAAATTTGAGTTAGCTATAGTTTGAGTTTTGTATATAATGTTGTTAAGATGATTTTTTTACATGTCTCAGTGCATGGGAGTTGCAAATTTAACCATTGAACACTCCAATCCTCTAATTTAACAGATCAAGATACTAATTACTTATGAAATTATGTAACAAAGTCAAACTTACTTTTCTGGTGACTGAACTTTGCCATGTTTTTTTTTAAAGATTTTATTTATTTATTTGACAGAGATAGAGGCAGCCAGCGAGAGAGGGAACACAAGCAGGGGGAGTGGGAGAGGAAGAAGCAGGCTCATAGCAGAGGAGCCTGATGTGGGGCTCAATCCCATAACGCCGGGATCACGCCCTGAGCTGAAGGCAGATGCTTAACTGCTGTGCCACCCAGGTGCCCCATGAACTTTGCCATGTTTTAAAAGGAAACATTTTTTCATCCAAAATATATTGTTTTTCAGCCATTTTTTTCCCTCTCTATCCTATATCTGTCAAATTTTCCCATTCCTTTACGTCTCTGTAGGGAGAATATTTTGTTTACTTCCCTTTGATTATATCTTGTAGAATTATGGCCGTCACCAATAACATAATCAATAATTTATGTCAAAATAATATTTATATTTTGAAGCAAATTAAAGTTTTTATTTTCCTTAGATTCAAGTAGATGCCCTTAATTCCCAGCTTTGAGAAAGAGCGATATAAACACCCCATAATGCATGAGTGATATAAATAATGTCAGAGGACAGAACATTACTTTCTGACCTTCACACAAATTCTCCTATGCCCTATTGCTGGAAGGCTAAGAGCCCTTTAAACTTAGTGACCTACTTAGCATGGCTGTAAATGTCATTCTTATTCATGGCAACATTTAATGCTTTCCTGGATTTTGCTAAACTATTTACCACAATGATATATTGCAGAATTGAATTCCACAGCTTGATTGTGTGCTGCATAAAGAATTGCATTGTTCATCAGTCTAAAGTGGAATGCGATTCATTCTCATTGAGAGTCTGCTTCTTTCCCTGGTATGAGAATGGGAGGAGAAAACACCTTATGTTTTCGGTAAAACATTCATTACTTTTATAGCTGTTTTTCCTTTTCATCGTTTACTTCTCTCCATTACCAAGTAAATCACACTATCATGCCTTCCAGACATAATTTTTTATATTTATTTTGGCCTTTTTACCCAGCATTAACATTTAGCCTGATTTTAATCTGTCATATTTTATATAATCTTCATTATAAATTGACTACCGAGTGAAACTGATGCTCCAAAGAAATCTACAAGCACTGCAAGGAGAAGGCATCAACATTATACAGTTAGGACTAAATCAAAGTTGAAAACTCAGAATTTTTAAGTTATGTTCATATGGATGCTCCATGTTGTCTTTTATTTTCTTCTATCTGCTAGAAAATTAGAAAATGCTTTTCTCCACTAGTTAAACTACATTAAAAAATTTTATCATTTAAAACAAATATTTCTTTATAATCAACTTTGAAATAAATTCTCAGATGTATTAATTTTTTACATATGTGAAAATCAATGCAAATATGTCCATAGTAACTCTAAAACTAAATGGCCTCATACTGAGTGTCCTTTGCAAAGACATTTGGAGTTAGCACTTCTACTCATGAAAGTGTTTCAGGAGTGCTTTTCTAATACCAACAGGAGAGGAATACTACTTATTTTAGCTACCCAGAAAAATTGTTTGCAACATTATTTGCATACTTATTGTAGGAGCAATGGTTTATGTAAATCCTGAAATACTTCCTATATATAATGGTAAGTTTTTTAAAAGGTTTGAAAATAAGAGGCAAAACACAATTGATTAATAGTATCCACAATTATACTGATACTCAAAAGAACAAAATGGCAATACGATTTTTATGAAAATTAACTTGAATAATTAATTTTTTCATGTAAGTTTAGATGATATTGAAAGTTTATTACTTTGTATATAGTTATTTCTTGTGGGATTCTTTTCACATATTACTTCGGACATGCTTGCCTTAATCTTTACTTTAATAGATGATTCTATGACTATTAAAACTAGAAACCTACTAGGTGGACTTTTCATAGCAAATATATTGCCTTTCATCCATTAAACAATGTAATTGCTTAAACAAATCAAATGTGTGTATATTAATAATCATATCAAGATCTGTAACCCCTCTAGACTACAATGATATAGTAATTTAACAAGAATTGCTTTGTTCCTCTACAAGCCTGTCAGATCTAGGTTTTAATTATCTTCTCACCACCTCTAGGCTTTTTCATATTCAGACAGTATGTAAATTAATGTAGTCTTTCATTTTGAAAGAATTAAGGGATAAGAATATCTCTAGAATATTTCTCTCTTACCTCTATTAACCAGATATCTGCTTTCCTATGGAGTGTAATTCAAAAGGAAAATACAGAAACTTAATTCTGGAGAGTGAGAGCAGTAGCAAAAAATCTTTGCTCTTAACAAAATAAACACTAACAATCCTTAGGGTCTTCAAAGTATAAGTGAAGGAGAATTAGTTTAAAAAAAATTTTTTTTTTACAGGGCCACCTGGGTGGCTCAGTCAGTTCAGTGTCTGACTCTTGATATCAGCTCAGGTCATGATCTCAGGGTTGTGAGCTCAAGCCCTGAGTTGGGCTCTGTGCTCAGTGGGGAGTCTGCTTGGGATTCTCTCTCTCCTTCTCCCTCTTCCTCCACCCCACACCTCTCTCTCTCAAATAAATAAATAAATCTTTAAAAAATTTTTTACAAATTTCTAAAATGAAACAAAATTCTGTTTTCATTAAAATAGATTTCTTTCTTCAACAAACGTTTTTTAAACAATTACATATATGTTAGGTACTATTCTAAACTTGCAGCTATAATATTGAACTGAAAGGACAAAACCCCTGTCTTTGTCTGATTATGTCTTGCATGGTAGGGAGAGAGACAGAAAATACATAATTAAACATATGATATGTAATATATTAGGTAGTCATAAGCAGTATAAAGAAAAAGAAATGGGCTAATGGGAGGGAGTAAATGAGGGAGAAAATCTAGGGAAATCATAAAAGGCTTTTCTTACATGGAGGTTGAGCAGTGATTAGTAGTAAGGGAGTAAAACATGGATATCTGGGGGAACAACATTAGAGATGGTCAAAACTGATTCCAAGGTTTAGAATCTGATAAATTAAATGATGGAATTATCATTAACTGAGATGAGAAAGAATAGAGGAGAAGAGCACTGGCAAAAATCAGGAATATAGATTTGGGCATGTTACTTTTGAAGTACCATTAGATATTCAAAGGGAAATACATAGACAGTTTGATATTAGACTAGGGTTCTAGTGAAAAGTCTATATTGGATTATAAATCTGGTAGTTATCAACATATAGATGGTATTTGAAGCCATAAGTTTTGATGTGATAATGAGGAACTGGGTAAAGATGGAGAAGAGAAGAGATCTGAAGACTAAGCCTTGGAGCTTTCCAGTCATTGGGAGTAAATTAGAGGAGGAGATAGCAACAGAGAATGAGAAAGAGCATGATCAAAGGAAAACCAAGAAAACTATTGTACTGGAAACCAAGTGAAGAAAAGATTTGAACTAAGAAAGAGTGAACAGTTGTGTCAGATCCTATTAACTGGTCAAGCACAATAAAGATTGTGAATTGACCATTGCAATTCACAAAATGGAGGCCATGATAAAATGTCACTAAGATGTGCAGATTTTAATATAAAGAGGGGCGAAGAAATAGAAAGCTATACAAGGATATGAAGTTGAAGTTTTATTTTGAGCAGGGACTAGTACAGCCTATTCATGTGCTGATGAGAAATATTCACAAGACGGGGCGCCTGGGTGGCACAGCGGTTAAGCGTCTGCCTTCAGCTCAGGGCGTGATCCCAGCGTTGCAGGATCGAGCCCCACATCAGGCTCCTCTTGCTGTGAGCCTGCCTTCCTCTCCCACTCCCCCTGCTTGTGTACCCTCTCTCGCTGGCTGTCTCTATCTCTGTCAAATAAATAAAATAAAATCTTTAAAAAAAAAAAGAAATATTCACAAGAGAGGGAAACTCAAGAAATAGGGAAATAGAGTTGTGTCTTTGAGTAACAATAGCAAATGGGATCCAATTCCGAGTAACCATTCTTTCTTTGATAGCAATAGGAGGGAAAGGAAGATATAAATCCAGACAAAAGTAAAATCAGTAGATGTGGTAGTAAAAGTAGAAATTTTTATCAGTTATATTTTATATCATCAACAAATAGAAAGGTCATGAACTGAAAGTAAATAAGGAGAAGGAAATTTTCATACTTGTGAGGAGAGAAGGTATTAAATAGTTACCTAAAAAGAGAGGAACACAAATACATTAGGGAAATATGCTATGATTCTGTTAGGACTCATGCATTTACAATGAGATTCTTTTAGCACCTTTAGTACTTTTCCATTCAAGTTTAGTTGCTTAGGTGCAGATACAAAATAAGCAGAGAATTATATTTAGCTATGGTTGGGGTTTTGTCAGGCAAGTAAAATAAAAAGAGAAGAGACAAGGAAATTGAGTGTACATGAGGGCAGCTAGGCTGGATAAGGTTGAAAGTGATGATTGAGGGACTGAAAGATAGGGAAAACATGAAGGTCAGTTGATTGATGGTCTCATGCAATTGAATATTAGAGGTTGGTTTACAAGATGGAAGAAATTGGAAAGAAGGAAGGCAGTGGTCAGAATGGATGCATGGAAATGAGATTATGGAATGAATACAGGTACTTTATATCAGATATCAGAGTGAGAACACATGCAGACTGACTTCTCGATCTTAATATTTGAGCCAGGAGATGGTTGGATCATGGTTCAGCATTGGATTCATTGGTACAAAGACCTCTGGTTCCAGACACAAGACTCTATAAAACAGCGCCAATTTTTCCCTGCTCTCAGTCCTGCCTTGGTTGCCATTTTCTCAGGAACACTGGAGTGGGGAGAACAGTTAGGCTGAATGAATTATCATTGTATTTGCAAGTCTTTCAGCCTACATTTTGTCCTGCCTACTAACCCCTTGACCAATAGCTTGAGAGCCAAACCCAACATTTGCCCTCAGGTAGCTTCCTTGGCTCATTATTATCTGAAGGGCTCTTTTCTCTAGAAATCAGCTAATTTAGGCTTGAGTGCCTCCACTACTCTTTGATAGTCCTTTAAAAAATTATGGGTTTTGTTTTATCTGGATTTATCTTGAGGTACTATGGGAACAAAGATATTCTGCATTATTTTACATCCTATGCAGGGTGGAATTCACCATGGATCCATGTTTTCAACTTCTTGATGCATGCCCCACTATAATCAGAACCTCTCAGGATGAGCTTAATCAATGACTGATTGACAAAACCAAGGAAGTCTTTTCTTCATGCTTCTAAATGATCATGATCACTTTTCTTTCCCTGAACCTTCATAGTGTTCAGTATATTTTTGGGTACATGTAACATTCTGCCTTATTTTCATCCCTCTTAGATTATTCTATGTAGAAAATCCTGACAGCCTTACCTCACAATTTAGCCTTCAGTGATCTACCTTTTTGGATCCAGAAATGCTCATCACCCCATATCCTAGTGTACCTGACACATTGTTTTGGCAATAATAATCAGATTTCTAGATTCTTCATCATCATGTTTTTCATCTGAATGCATTCATGCTTGCTTATGCTTCTGTAATCTGGCATCCACAGCTGGAAAAATTCCTTCATGTTCAAGAACCATGCAATCATATTTAATCACTTTACCTCGCTACTCCAATTTATGATATCTAACTTTCATTAAGTTTACATTGCAATGAGAGATTTTGATTTGGTTTCATATTGAGCTTCTAGTCAAATAAAACACTTGAGGGGCGCCTGGGTGGCACAGCGGTTAAGCGTCTGCCTTCAGCTCAGGGCATGATCCCGGCGTTCTGGGATCGAGCCCCACATCAGGCTCCTCCGCTATGAGCCTGCTTTATCCTCTCCCACTCCCCCTGCTTGTGTTCCCTCTCTCGCTGGCTGTCTCTATCTCTGTTGAATAAATAAATAAAATCTTTAAAAAAAATAAATAAAACACTTGGGTTATCTCCATGTGGAAAAGAAAGCAGTTCAATCTAGCCATCCCCCTTTTCTGTTCTGGAGTGATAAACCAGTTGAACAAAAGGTCAAGATTTTATCCATATTGCAATTTACTTTGTTACAAACCATGATTACAGCCTATGGTGTCTTATAAATTATTATGAATTTTTATCTAATATATTAAGTATTGACACATTTTTAATTGAATATTTGTTAAACATATTTTATATGCTTTATTTTGAGACTTTATTCTTTCTCCCTCATTTGTCTCTGACCCTTTAGCATAAGTAAACAAAGAAGATATTTCTTTTTTTTGAAGATGTTATTTATTTATTTATTTATTTGAGAAAGAGAAAAAAAGAGCATGAGCAGGGGAGGGGGCAGAGGGACAAGCAGACTCCCCACTGAGCATGGAGGCCAACCTGGGGCTCAATTCCCAGACCCTGAGATCATGACCTGAGCCAAAGTCAGACATTTAACCGACTGAGCCACTCAGGGGCCCCACAAAGAAGATATTTTAAAACCCTATCTTTGTTCTTAATGGTTGTACATCTCATAAAAGTATGATTGATTAGAAAGTTTATAAGTCTGATCTGGTCCTTTTAAAAACTGAAGACTATTAATATTCCTTCATAAAATATTTTACAAATAAGCACGATTATTAGACACATGTGTTCTTCACTCACAGACCAGGGACTAAGTAGGCATAACTGCTTGCCATATACCCATGGTCCTAGAAGTCATAAGTCAGTTGTAGATAATAAGTAAATACATAGGCTACTTTACTATTATAATATTGTATGGCATATCATGTTAATCATAATTGTGAGTTTAGGGTGCTTTGTATCTGACTTTGAAATAGGCCTAAATATTTAAATTAAAAATGCCTGTTCAAGATACCATATTACAACTTTGGATCAGTCAAGTGACCGAATAGAAGTACAAATTAAATTATAGGTTTAATGAGCAAAGCAAGATAAATTTAACTATTTGGAAATTGTTATCAACTATTAACAGTAACTGGTAATTAGACTTCCTCATATCCTTTACAAGGAAATTTTTATTTATCTCATAAAGTTGCAAGATTTTTCAAGATTTTCTACCAAGAAATTATTTTAGTTGGTTTAAAAACTTATTGATACAGTTAAACTGGTATCTAATCAAAGACTATGCTTAGTTGTTAGCTATTAATAGATGTGTATACACACACACATATTCATACATATTCTTACTATTTTTTCAATGTTCTGAATAAGTTAAATTAAAGAATATATTGAAATTTAAATATAAGCTATGAAATGACTGATAAAATTAGCAGTGTCTTATATATATATGAATTTTCTTTTCTTGAGATTGTGTAACAGAAATAAAATTCAGAAATAAAGGTAAATTATGAAGTTAACATGGTAAATTGACTACAATTGTCAATCATTATGCCAATTTCATGTTATGTTCATCAAAACAACCCCATATTTTATTGCCTGACCTTGCAATAATAAAATATTATAGATATGAACTTGTAAGATGCATTAAGAATTTAAAAAGTGATTTGTTTCAAACATTATGGATAAGCATGTGATTTCTTTACAATAAAAGAAATTTCAAAGTATTTCTTCTCTATTTCCCCTCCTCCCTTTGACAAATGGAGGCCCTTATAACTTGGTACTTTGAATGCACTTTGTTTATTATAGAAACCACTTAAAGTTATTTCTTATGTGCAGTAATGTCTGCATTATGATGAGCACCAAACAAATTTTAGGCTTCAATAGTTTTTTATAAATAAATGGTAAAACCAGATTACTCATTTTTATCTTTAACAACGACTTGTTATTAAACCACTAACATTTTTTTGTAGGCAGTGTGCAAATTAAACTATACCATGAAATTCATGAGTTAAGTTATATTGATTGATATTTTCTCGCCATTTACATTATTGTCTTCTTGGGGACAGGGGACATGTTAATGTTTCATTCAAATGCAGTTGAAAGGACATCAATCTCAATGTTACAAGACAAAGACATGAGTTTCTTTTTTTTTTAATTTTAATTCCAATATCATCAACACATGGTGTCATATTACTTTCCATTGTACCATACAGTGATTCAACAACATCATCTAGTGTTCTTCATGACAAGTGCACTCCTTAATCCCCATCACCTGTATCACCTATACTCCCACCCACCTCTGCTCTGGTAATCATCAGTTTATTCTCTATAGTTAAGAGTCTGCTTCTTTTTCTCTCTCTCTTTTTTTCCTTTGCTCATTTGTTTGATTTCTTAAATTCCACATATGAGTGAAATCATATGGCATTTGTCTTTCTCTGTCTGACATTTTTTGCTTAGCATTATACTCTCCAGCTCCATCTATGTAGTTGCAAATGCCAATTCTTTCTTATGGCTGAATAATATTCCACTGTGTGTGTGTGTGTATACATATACATATATATACATATATATATATGTATGTATGTATATATATATATCTTCTTTATTCACTCATCATTCGATGTATGTATATATATATATCTTCTTTATTCACTCATCATTCGATGGAAATTATGCTTCCATAATTTGGCTATCGTAAACAATGCTGTTATAAACAAAGGGGTGCCTGTTTCCTTTTGAATTAGTGTTTTTGTATTTTGCGGGTAAACACCTAGTAGTGTGATTACCGGATCATAGGGTAGTTCTATATTTAATGTTTTCAGGAAACTTCATGCAGTTTTCTACAGTGGCTGCTGCTCTGGTTTGCATTCCCACTAACAGTGCAAGAGAGCTCCCCTTTCTCTGCATCCTCACCAACAACTGATGTTTCTTGTGTTGTTAATTTTAGTCATTCTGGCAGGTGTGAGGTGATATCTCATTGTGATTTTGATTTGCATTTCTCTGATGAGATTTGATATTGAACATCTTTTCATGTGTCTGTTGGCCATCTGTATGTCTTCTTTGGAGAAATGTATGTTCATGTCTTCTGCCCATTTTTTAATTGGATTATTTGTTTTTTGGGTATTGAGTTGTATCAGTTTTTTGTATATTTTGGATACTAACCTTTTATCAGATATGTCATTTGCAAATATCTCCTCCCATTCAGTAGGTTGCCTTTTAGTTTTCCAAAACATTAGTTTCAACTTAACTACAGTGATATACTTAAAGAGTTTCTTAACTTCTCTGAGCCTTAGCTTCTTTTTTTTTTAACCTAACAAAAGAAAAACATAATATCTGCTTCCCTAATAGTGTGATGATTGAATAAGATAATACATAGAAATGAACTTCTTTTGCTCTAAAGTATCATGAAAAAAGATGTTTGGTTATTATGTTTGCAATAACAGTTTCTAAAAAGAAAAAAAAGGAAGGGAAGATGAGGGAGAGATAGAGAAAGAGTGAGAGAGACAGCAAGAAGAAGCAACTTATTCCCTTACTTTTATAAAATGAGAGAGCATTGTAATCGTCTAAATCAGTATTCTAAATTGTCTTTTAAATGGAGAAAAGGAAGGTAATGAGGAAGTTGAATACATGATGGTGTTTTGGTTGGCACAATACCTGGAAAGTGCTACTGTGTTTAAGGGGGTGGGTAACTGGGAGCCTGAGCTTTCAGTAGCCTGGAAGATAGTGCCACACAAAAGAATTATGCTATTCAAAATGCCAATACTTATGCCAAGAAAATATTTTTAAAATTTTTCTTCATATTTGAGCTAAATAAATTAAATTATATGTCAGTACCTGTATTTTTAAATTCTGGATCAAAAAATCAGCATTTATAATAAACCAAATATAGTCTTACTCATACAATCATTTGATAAAATATTTTATGAAATCCAACATAACCTATTAAATTATATATGTCTATAATCTAAGAACTTTAATAAACATTTAATTAATTATCAATGGTGCTATATAGACCTAACTTCATAATTTGAATTATTTCTATTCCATGTTAATTTTTGATATACTGTAGGAATATTTAACAGCATATAGTACAAAGTTTTGAAACAAAGAATACTTTATTAGTCATGAAGCTCAGTGCCTAAAAAGAAAAAAAAATAATTAAAATTTCTGATGTTATTTAGCCCTAGGCAATTGTAAAATTTTCTGTAAAATTAAGAAACAAGCCTATTGTCACCAACCCCAGTATTAATTGAGGCAACTTTTAAACATAGTGGAATGAATCCAGTGACTTGTCTTCACAATAGAAGGATGTCTTTGCAAGTAGAAATTAATCCCTCCTCCCTCCAAATTAAAAAGTGCCTTCCATGGGTCAGTGTTAAAATCAATGCATTCATTATATACTTTTAAATCATTCACCCTCCTTTGCATTTGAACAGTATAAGATACCTTCCAAATACCTTTATGGGGTTGATGTTCAACTTTTGGGATTCTTCAGATATGAATTGTCTTTAATCCTCTTTCTTGCAATATATTTAAGTCCTCCCCAGGTGGTCATCAAGTAAAGATCCATACACGCCATTGTATCAAGCTCCATATGATCTGGAGATATGTATTTTGAAAATTTGTGGGTAATGTAGCTTTCTAGCTTTGTCCTAATGAAATGTCGATAATAGGACCTAATAGCTTCCACTACTTTTAAGAAAGAAAACCACTAGACTAATTAGTTTTCTCGGATTTCAGTAACAGTTTAAGATTTGTCTCCTACCAGTCACCTTAGAGACAGATATTTTTCTTTAATTTGTTCACCTGATATTTACTTCAAGGAAAGTGCTGCTCATTTCCATACAATTCAAACCTATTTATACCGCGATTCAGTCCAGAAAGTTAAGGGGTGGAATATAAATATTAAAGGAATATTAGTAATGGTAGAATATGGTAATGTCATCAATCAGGAATAACTTTGCTTAGCTTGGTCCTTATGTTCTGTGCAAGTTCAATTTAATTGAAAAGGGGAAATGAATAAAAATTGTAAGCCTTCTGAATGAATACGAGTGGTTTATTCTTTCATTATGTGACACCTTGATTAAAACACTTTTATTTCTCCCAACTCCAACATTACCTAGACCCATGTTTAATTTTTTGGAAGACTTGGTAAATCAATCTTCTTCCCTCTGTTTCTTTTTTATGTACAAATCATGAGGAGATAAAATTCAAACAAAATGTTTCCCGACATAGGGACTTGGTCATTTCCTCTTTGTGTTGGGTAAATTAATCTTTCATTTCTCATCACAGGATACAAAATTTTCAGAAAAATATATTAAAAATACAGCTAAAATGTTATTAGCCTGATTAAATATTGTATGTAGCAAATACATTGAATTAATTTAAAATAATGCTCATTTCACCGTTCCTATGGTTCTACCTACATTGCAAGTGCTTGCTACATTTATTCTCCAAATTGTTTCTTGCAGTGTGTTTGCCTTCTTTACTGCTTCTCAACTCTTAAATTAAAAGTCTTCATTCCCAAGAAACACAGTTTCCATGCTGATCACCCACTCATGGCCAGATACACAACTTTTTAAGATGATATATAACTTCTTGGTGGACATTTTCTTAGAACCGTGTCTATAAGCTTACAAGTTCTCCATCTAAATGGAATTTCCTTAGTATATTCAAGGTATAGTGAAGGAACCAACCATAATATTTGACCTGGGAATTTTATTTTCTAGCTCTGGATCCACCACTAAATGAGTGACGCTGAGAATTTACTTGTCTTGATTACAAGTAATTTCTAAATGTAGGGATTTTTTTTAAGATTTATTTATTTATTTATTTATTTGACAGACAGAGCAAGAGCAACAAGCGCGCGCAGATGGGGAGGGGGAGGGGCAGAGGGAGAAGCAGACTCCCTGCTGAGCAGTTAAATGTAGGGATTGTTTCTAAATGTGGGGATTATCCCTCGTCTTTCCAGCTTGTTTATGTACTGTTGTGAGTATGTCTTTGTTTTCTGTTGCTGTTCTTTTCTTTTTTATTACTGAAAATTAGAGACATACACAAAGGAAGAAAACAATAAACCACCTCCAACCAACTAACAATACAGAAAATATTAAAATACTTAAAGCCCCTTGTATACCCCTCCTCATATACATTCCCTCTTTATTTCACGATAAGATTTATACTCTTGAATTGCATGTTTTCCTCCTTGCAGTCTTAATACATGGATATATATTTCAAAACAGTATTGATGTTTGTATTAATTACCATTGTTTTCATATCTTCCAAATGCAAGTACTAGAGCTATCACATAATCAAATATATACCCTTTGCCTCATATTTCCAGATTTTTCCATTTCAGAGATTCTTTGTATTATGAGGCTAAAACACTCCAGGGATGATCACTACTCCACTTACTACTAGCAGTATTGACCTTGCTTCTATCTAACCAGCAATTGATGTGATTCCAGAATTCATTCTTAGAGTGAGCTTCCTAAAACCACTGTCACTTTCAACTATCTTAGTTGGGTTTCCCCCAAAAAAGATACTGAGATGAGAATTTAAATGAAAGCAGTTTATGTGGGAGATGATCCCAAATCCTGGAAACCCTAGTAGGGGAATGAAAAAGTGAGAGGTGGAAGGAAATAAACCAATAAACAATTTGTTACTGAGCAGCAAACTCATGAGGTTAAGTTGGGCTCAATCCATGTGGGGAAACAGGCCCATGGTCATCTACTAGAGGATAAAGGAGGATGTGGTATTTATCCTGTCACTCTCCACTGTCATTGGCAGAGGGAAATATTAACTCTTTGGCAATTTGGGCCTGCCCCATGGATGGGCTGGGAGAAAGCCTTCAGTGGAAAGCTGCCGATGATTCCTAAGGGATGCCCTTGGCATGTACTGAAATGGTGAGTACCAAGTGGACATGGGCCAGGCATTGAAAACATCTACTACTATCCTCCACTGTCAGAGGACTTCTCTTTCTAGTACACAAATCTGATCACATCGTAGTCTTAATTAAAAATGCTAAATGGTTTCTAAATTCCTAAAAGAAAAATAAATCAAAATACTCATATGTGGAATTTAAGAAGCAAAACAAATAAACAAGGAAAAAAAGAGAGAAACAAACCAAAAAAAAAACAGTCTTCTAATTTATAGAGAACAAACTGATAGTTACCAGAGGGGAGGCAGGTAGAGTGATGGGTGAAATAGGTAAGGGGATTAAGGGTGCACTTACACGTTGATGAGCACTGAGTAATATAAGGAATTGTTGAATTGCTACATTGTACACCTGAAACAAATATAACACTATAAGTTAATTACACTGGAATTAAAATTTAAGAAAACAAACTAAAAAGAAAAAGAAATCAAAATACTAAAATAAAGTGAAGCATGAGAGACTCTTCAAAATCATTAATCTAGGGGCACCTGGGTGGCACAGCGGTTAAGCGTCTGCCTTCAGCTCAGGGCGGGATCCCAGCATTATGGGATCGAGCCCCATGTCAGGCTCTTCTGCTATGAGCCTGCTTCTTCCTCTCCCACTCCCCCTGCCTTGTGTTCCCTCTCTCGCTGGCTGTCTCTATCTCTGTCGAATAAATAAATAAAATCTTTTTAAAAAAATCATTAATCTAAGAAACCAAACAAATGAACAATCAAAAATAAACAGAAAGAGAATCATAAATTCAGAGAAAACTGGTGGTTGCCAGAGGGGAGGGGCATTGGGAGATGGGTGAAATAGGGGAAAGAGATTAAGAGGTACAAAATTCCAGTTATAAAATAAGTCATGGGGACTAAAAGTACAGCATAAGGAATATAGTCAAGAATATTGTAGGGGTGCCTGGGTGGCAGAGCGGTTAAGCGTCTGCCTTCGGCTCAGGGCGTGATCCCGGCATTATGGGATCGAGCCCCACGTCAGGCTCCTCTGCTATGAGCCTGCTTCTTCCTCTCCCACTCCCCCTGCTTGTGTTCCTTCTCTCGCTGGCTGTCTCTATCTCTGTCTTATAAATAAAATAAAAAAAAAATCTTTAAAAAAAAAAGAATATTGTAATACGTTTTGGGGTGCCTGGGTGGCTCAGTCAGTTAAACATCCAGCTTTTGATTTCGGCTTCGGTCATGATCTCAGGTCCTGGGATCCAGTTCTGCATCTGGCTCTGTGCTCAGCACCGAGTCTGCTTGTCCCTCTCCCTCAGGTCCTCCCCACTGCACTCTATCACTAAAATAAGCAATAAATAAATAAAATCTTAAAATAATGATATTTTAACAAGCTTTTATGGTGTCAGTTGATGATTCCACTTACCATAGTGAGCATTTTGTAATGTATATAATGGTCGAATCACTGTGTTGTACACCTGAAACTAATATAATATTATTATATATCAACTATACTTCATTTAAAAAGTTTTAAAAATCATTTCTAAATCTACTTAATAAGCTATGTTCTAGATGTGTTGTTTTTCTCTTCACTATCCACTTTGGAATGTGATGTTTTATTTAACTTTTAATTTTTTTTCCTATTACTTAGGAAATGTATAAGTCTTTTTCATGGAGAGAGTTAGAGAAGAACCCCATATAACAATCCTAGAGCAAGTTGTGCTTTTTTCTGTCAGAGGTGATGTGGGTCCAATAGACTCTTTACCCTATCATCTAATGATCACAAGTAATCTGTGTGTATATTCAAAAAATAGGATTGGGGCACCTGGGTGACTTAGTCATTAAGCATCTGCCTTTGGCTCAGGTCATGATCCCAGGGTCCTGGGATCGAGCCCCGCATTGGGCTCCTCTGCTGGGAGCCTGCTTCTTCCATTCGGTGTTCCCTCTCTCACTGGCTGTCTTTATTAATAAATAAAATCTTTTTTTAAAAAATTAGGATTTTGCAGGAATCTCCATTTCCACAGTCAAATCCAGATCTAGTATGTGATGTATTTTATATTATTTCAGTCATTTCTACAAGTTATTTGAATACAATAATTCTCAGTCTGTTTAAAGAGAATCACTGGTTCCAGTTCTCCAGAAGCTGGGCATGGGGGTGGGATGTGGAGTATATTCAGTAAACTCCTCTTCCCTACTCTCACTTACTCCGTCAAAATTGGTTTATATGTCATGGTGTGTGAGTTGCTCTTTCAGTTGGTTTAAGATAGTACTTCTCCGGGTAGTAGGCACTACTGAAGTCCCTTTGATGATGAGATAGGTTGTGTTTCTTGGATTCTCCCAGAGCACATAAAGCCCTGCTGGCTAGTAATATGAATAAGGGCACTGAGGCCATGCTAGATGAGTGTGGAAAGGAATAGACCCCATATTGTCAAGATGCATTTACTGCGTTTAGTACAGAGGTAGGGGTTTCAAACTAGTTCTTACTTTCATCTGTGGTTTTGACCACAGTGAAAAAGCAATACATTTTAAGTCCCTTTGGGAAAGTCACTTTGTCAACCCACTATCCAGCTTCTTGTTACATATTGTTTTGCTTATTATTTCAACTTTGGATTCCTGAGTGGAAGTTTACCAACAATATTGTGCACTCTAATGGAAATACTCCACATCATTTACATTTTCTTTTATGTCTACATTTTTAAAACTACAATATTTCAATTTATATTTGGTAGGGTACAAATGAACTGAATTGAAAGCATAGAAGAGAAATATTCCAAAAAGTGATACTAAATGTTGAGGATGGAGAGTGTACTGGAAAATACCCCGTGGGCCTCCTAATTCTTCAGAAGCCAACCCAAACATTCTCTTTTATGATTTTGTCTTTATTGTTGCTACATTACAAACCACAGCACCTTGAATTTCAACTCTTATATTTTCTCTAAAATAAAATCAATAAACACAGTAAAAAGGAACTTCTTGTATGGTTCTTTTATTGATGATTTTCTATGGATTTTACAAGTGTATAGTATCTATTTCTTTAAAGGTAACTGTATATCTCAATATAGGAAAAACATGTGGAAAATAGGTTATTATTAAAAATCCTTCATAATATTTTGGTAGCAGTATATTTAAAATTTTTTGTGTGCTTTTCTGTTGGAAAGACATTTTTAAAGGCTTAATTGAGGGTTTTATGGTGTGGAGATTAAGTACATGTTTTTATCTATGTGATATATTTATGTTTAAAAAAAATAAATTTAAAAATAAAAAAATTCTTGAGATGTAGGACTTTAAGAACATGGAGATAAAAATAATCTTTCTAAAAGCTCAAAGAATACAGCAATAAAAAATGGACAGGCTAGGGGCGTGTGGGTGACTCAGTTGTTAAGCGTCCGCCTTCCGCCCAGGGCGTGACCCCAGGGTCGGGGCATCGAGCCCTGCGTCAGGCTCCCTGCTCCGCTGGGAGCCTGCTTCTTCCTCTCCCACTCCCCTTCTTGTGTTCCCTCTCTTGCTGCCTGTGTCTCTCTCTGTCATATAAATAAATAAAATCTTAAAAAAAATGGACAGGCTATTGTCATATTAAGTTGTATAAAATCAAAGTCTCCATGATCTACAGAAATCTATCTTGTTTCTGATTATTAAGATTCTTTTAGTCTGTAACTAAGCATCTAAAACTTGGGGTTTTTTCAGTTCTTTGTCTTTAGAAACCAGAGAAGAGACAGAGTGGGGAAAAAAACTGCAAATGATTCTAATGCCATCCCCCATCTTCATGGGACAGACAATATACAGAGATAAACAATTTAACAATCATTTCAGTAAAACATGTTGAATATGGAAGGATACAACAGAGATACTAATGCCAGCCAGGATGGGAGGATGATGTGGCACATCAGAAAACCTAATCCTGGAAGAAACACAAAGTAGACAGATATAGTGGGAATGAATAAATCATACTGCTATGAACATTCTTATTCCTGCCTCTCTTAGTGAATAGATGTAAGAATTGGTGTTGGCTTTATAGATAAATATATATACAAATATAGAACAGCTGAGTCATATGTATGTGTTCAGGCTTAGTAGCACTGCCTAAAAGATGTCAAACATGTTTGTCCCAATTTACACTTGCATCAGCAGTATATGAGAGTGTCACTTGTTCTATAAACTTATCACTACATGGAAGGTAAAAGGGGACTTTGGAGGTACAGTTAGGAGGTGAATAGAATGTTCCAGGCTGAGGGACAGCATATGCAAATGCCTAAGCAGAAGGGGAAACATGGCTCATTTGAGTTATCATAATGTGTATGTTTGTGGATAAGCATCGATAGAAAATGAGACCAAAAAAAAAAAAAAAGAGAGAGAGAGAAAGAAAAAAGAAAATGAGACTAAGTAGGACTAAGTAATAAGCAAGCATGAGATCATAAGAGGTTTTGCATGCCATATGAAAGGTTTGAAATTTATCTTTTTATAAGACAATTTTATATTTATATATTAATTTTATAATTAATATTTATATAATATTATTTATATGTCTGCTCTAGAAAGCTCATTTCTTTCTGTTTTTAATTGAACTTTGGTTTACACATAATGTTATATTAGTTTCAGGTGTACAACATAGTGATTCAAGGAGTGTATACATTATGCTATGCTCACAAGTGTAGTTACCATCTGTCACCATACACTACTATTACAGTACCATTGACTATATTCCCTATGCTGTACCTTTCAGTCCCATGACTTATTTATTCCATAACTGGAAGCCTGTATCCCCTACTCCCTTTCATCCATTTGCCCATCCCCTACACCCCTACCCTCTGGCAATCATCAGTATGTTCTCTGTATTTATGGGTTTGTTTCTGTTTTTGTTTGCTCATTTGTTTTGCTCTTCAGATTCCACATATAAGTGAAATCATATAGTATTTGTGTTTCTCTGTCTGACTTAATTTCATTTAGCATAATAACCCTCTAGGTCTCTCCATGTTGTTAAGTATGAATGATGAAGTTTAAATCTCTTTTGCTTATAAGGCCCTTGTCATGGAAGAGCCAAGTAGTGTCAGATGAAAAGCAAAAAAAGAGAATTGGTTAACCAGGACTGTCTGTGGTCTGGATTTCAAAAGAGGAAAACAAAAGAAAGGATTTGAGATGGGTGTGTGCTATGTCTTCTTTATCCATTCATCTATCAGTGGACACTTGGGTTGCTTCCATATGTTAGCTATTGTAAATAATGCTGCAATAAACATAGGGTGCATATATCTTTTCTAATTAGCATTTTCGTTTTTTTTTTTTTTTTTACTAAATACTTAGTAGTGGAATTACTGGGTTGTATGGTATTTCTGTTTTTAATTTTTTGAGAAACCTCCACACTGTTTTCCACAGTGGCAGTTTACATTCCCACCAACAGTGCATTAGGTTCCTTTTTCTCCACATCCTCACCAACACTTGTTATTTCTTGTCCTCTTGATACTAGCCATTCCGACAGGTGTAAGGTGTTATCTCATTGTGGCTTTAATTTTCATATCTCTGATAATGAGTGATGGTGAGCATCTTTTCATAGGTCTGTTGACCATCTGTCTTCTTCTTTGGAAGAATGTTTATTCAGGTCCTCTGCCCATTTTAATCAGATTATATGTGGTTTTTTGATGTTGAGTTGTATAAGTTCTTTGTACATTTTGGATATTAATCCTTTATTGGATCTATCATTTACACATATCTTCTCCCATTCAGTATGTTGTCTTTTAGTTTTGGGGTTTTTTAAATTTTATTTATTTTTTGAAAGAGAGAGAGAGAGAGCATGCACAAGGACAAGAGGGAGTGACAGAAGCCCCACTGAGCAGGGAGCCTGATGCGGGGCTCCATCCCAGAACCAGGAGATCTATGAACTGAACTGAACGCAGACACTTAACCAACTGAGCTACCCAAGTGCCCCTGTTGTCTTTTAGTTTTGTTGATGGTTTCCTTCACTGTGCAAAAGATTTTTATTTTGGTGTAGTCCCAATAGTTTATTTTTCCTTTGTTTCCTTTGCCTGAGGAAACATATCTAGAAAAATGTTGCTGAGGCCAATGTGAAAGAAATTACTGCCTATGTTTTCTTTAGGAGTTTTATTGTTTCAGGTATCACATTTAGGTCTTTAATTCATTTTGAGTATTTTTTGTGTATGGTATAAGAAAATGGTCCAGTTTCATTCTTCCGCATGTAATTGTCAAATTTTCCTACACCATTTATTGAACAGTCTTTTCAAGAGGTTTAAAATTTATCCTAAAGGTAACAGGATACCAATAAATATGTAGAGCTTTTTAAATGTTAATTAAACTTTAATAAAGTGATTTTGAAAAAAAGGAATGAGGGGTTTTTGAAAGACCACAGTAGCCAAACTTAGGGAGCCCCAAATAATCAAAGCTGGAATATTTTGTGGGAAAAAAAGAAATACAGCATTGAATTTAAGCCTATAAAATAAAAGCCATAGAAAAATATCCATAGGTCCATATGCATATAGATAAATCACCAAATAAATAAATAGAGAAGAAGGGACAGCTCTTTCTTAGAGTAGAATTCCAAATGATACATATAGGAAGAAAGAAGTAAATAGAAAATTCACTATTAAGCATGCACTGTGGTAATAACTGATGCAGACTAGCCTTACTGCTGGAGTCAAAAATGGTAAAAGTTTGATGAGAAGCAGAATTTGTATAGTCTCAAACTATCTCTTCAGAAAGATTTGTCAATCACAAATGGAAAGATAGTAACTTTATGGTGGAAAAATCTGGAAACTATCTTATCCAAATGATTATGGCCAACAGAACCAGTAATAAGATATGTTGACATACTGAAGTCTTTCATATGATGCACAAAGGGCACGACATGTCTGTGGTATTCTTGACAAAAATGTATAACTTCATTGAAATCATGAAAAAAAATCAGACAAACCCAAACTGAGGAACCAAATTAACTGATTAGTACATATCAATAGTATCAAGATGATAAAAGAGAAAGACTCAGAAACCATCAGAGATTGGAAGAAAGTAAGAAGAGAAAACAACTAAATACAATATGAAATATGACATTGGATCCTGGAACAGAAAAATGGGAATTAGTGGAAAAATTGCTGAAATGTGAAAAAGATTTATGATTCAGGGAATAGTATTGAGCCAATATTAATGTACTGATTATGATCATTGTTAATGTAGAATGCTAACTTTAGGAGAAGATGGATGAGGGATATATGGGAGCTCTCTTCACTATTTTTGCAAATTTTCTGTAAGTATAAATCAATTCAAAATTAACAATTAAAAAAAAATAATTGGTTCTCATAGTAGGAAAGGAAATAGAGATGGTCATGACCTGAAACACATTGACTTCAGTGAATAATTGTGAAATGAATAAATAAATGAAATAATAAGAGACAACTTACCAAACTCCCAAAAGGAGAGCAGAGACCCAAAATTCCATAATAAAAGGAACTTAAATGTTTCCTAATCATTTATTTCAGAACAGAACATCTAAGTCAAACATTAAATTTCAAAATTATTAAATCCACAGCTCCTAGTTCTCTTAGAACAATAACAACAAAATACAAAGAACAAATGGAACGGAAGTTTTATGAGGAGAAAGTTAGTACCATCTTATCTAGGCCTCAAAGAGAAACAAAAACAAAACAAAACACCGAATGGACTAAGAGGGAGCAGAGGTATGTTTAACCCCCGGGTTAAGATAAATTAGAAAAAAAACATCTTAATACCTATATTTAAACACTTCATAGGAAAAGAGATTGAGATCCAAAAATCAGTGCAAATGCCAACTTAAAACACCCAGTAGAAAGGAAACAGAATTGTGACAGCTATGTGTTTTGTTAACACAGTGAAAAGAAGGAAAATAAAAGCAATAAAGATCATAAAGAGGACATTTAGGGCCTCTAATTAAAGCTGCTTATAGAAGTCTAAAATTATGACTACATAGAAGTGAGCTGCCTAGTAATGTTTGCTACAAGCCTTATGCTTTTACTGAGCACTTAAAAAATAGCTAGTTCAAATAAAGTTGTGTTGTAAATGTACGATATATACCATATTTTGAAGACTTAGTATGAAGGAAAGAATGTACACTATTTTATGAAAGTATCTTAATTACATATTGGAATAATATTCTAGACAGGTTAATAAAATTAGTAATTAATCTCATAATTATTTCAATTTTTGTGTTTTGTTTTTTTTACTTTTTGAATGTGACTACTAGAAAATTCAAAATTACTTCTATGGTATACATTTTATTTCTGCTTGCATTATATTTCATTTGGATAGCACTGATACAGAAGATGAAAGAGAGATGACTAGGGAAATAGCACTTTCAGCAGCAACGAGCCTAATCAGTAAAACTCAAACATTTCTATTTAATATTTATTTATTTGTTCTTACATTCATACTTTCTTTTAAATTTCCACTGGCACCACCTTTTCACTTCAGAACTGAAGTATTCATCAACTATTTAGTAAGGCCTTAATTCCAAGACATGATCTTCTGGAGGAGCATGATAAAGCTGTTGCTAAAGTATCTGATTCTATAGCCTTGCAATCCTTCAGGGTATGAGGGGACAAGTCTCCTAGAGATGGACCTCCTGTGGCACGATTTAATTCATGTCTTTCGGTGTCCAGCATAGAATTTTGCTTCAAAGTCTTTTAAAAGATCCTCACATTTTTGTAGACTTACCCAGTTTCTGGGGGCTAAAGGACAAAAGGGACACAAGGGAAAAAGTAATTTCCTTCCTCTTTGTATTTATACCCCATCTTCCTTTCTGCTCTGAAATCCTAATGAGACACAGCACACACCCATATCAAAGTCCTTCTTTT
This sequence comes from Ailuropoda melanoleuca, assembly GCF_002007445.2. NCBI lineage: Eukaryota > Metazoa > Chordata > Mammalia > Carnivora > Ursidae > Ailuropoda > Ailuropoda melanoleuca. The sequence goes on along the minus strand of NC_048238.1, from coordinate 22,919,477 downwards.
ATTTTTCTTTGTTGAAATCCAGACCAGACAGTTCTGATTAACCAACTCTCTTTTGTTGCTTTTCACTTGACACTGCTTGGCCTTTCCATGATAAGGACCTTATAAGCAAAAGAGATTTAAACTTAATGATTTCTACTTAACATGTTTCATTTGAGTCCTATATTAATTATTATCCAAACCCTTTGGTCTCATGAACCCTGTTTCTGATCAAAATCATTGAGGACCCAAAAGAACTTTTATTAATATGCATTAGAACTATCTATAGTGACCATATTAGCAATTAAAACTGAGAAATTTTTACAAAACATTTATCAATTCATTTAAAATGACAATAATAAACTCATTAAATATTTTTGTAATATTTTTACAAGAAATAATAGCTACATTTTAAAAATGAAAATTAGTGAGAAGAATGACATTGCTTTACATTTTTTAAAATCTCTCAGTCTGGGGGTGCTTGGGTGGTTCAGTTGGTTAAGCATCCAACTCTTGGTTTTGGCTCAGGTCATTATCTCAGGGTCATGAGATCGAGCCCCATGTCAGGGTCCACACTCCAGTGCAGAGTCTGCTTGAGATTCTCTGCCTCTCCCTCTCCATCTGCCCCTCCTCATGCTCTTGTGCTCTCTCTCTCTAACATAAATAAGTAAATAATAAAATCATAAAATCTCTCAGTCTGGTTTAATAGAGAATTGGAGCATCGTATCTGCTTCTGCATTTAAGCTGGAGCAAAGTATACTTTTGGCTGATGACTATGGATAAAATCTGCCCTTACGCAGGTATGAAGTTTGAGAAGGGAGGAATATAGTAACAGTTTCTTTCAGATAATTGTATGTATATCTCTTCATCACTACGCTCAAAAAGGCAAGTGGCAATTTCTTAAAGGTTGGTAATAATGTGGAATTTGACACCATTGCCAATGATATTTTTGTTCTTTGTTGCACTATAAACTTGCATACAAGATCTTTTGACCTCACAGATTTCCTTTAAGCCATGTCATGGACTCCATGGACTGCTGTCCTAGACAAAAATGTAGACTTAAATAATCTCCTCAGTTCCTTTCTTCCTGAATGACACCCTTTTTATGCCTAGGTGTTCATTGTAAAGGATATTTCCTTCAGTATAGACATAGGCTAGAAAGATCTTGGTCAAATGCAGAAAATTTTTAGCGTATCACCTTTCCCGTATAAATCTTCCTTCTCAGAGCAGTAGGTCTCCTGATGAGCTTTTCTTTTTTTAAACTTATGTCAGATAATCATCTGCATGACATAGATCAAGGACTAGAATAAGTTGTAAAGATTATAAATATTAGAATAAGTAGTCAATAAATAATTACTAAATATGTAAATATGGTATCACACATTTGTAGTTTTCATTAAATAATTGCCTCTCTCTTGATTATAGATGTTAGCAAGTGAAAATATTGAATTAATTAGGTTTCCTGGTATGAAAAATAATGAGTCAAAAATTCAGAGATTCACAAGAAATGCAAGTATAAGAGAATTTTACTTACTGGTGAATTTTAATAAAGTTGACCATATCTTATTTATATATAAGTCCCTTCTCACACCTAGAACTTTGATTTATAGTCTTCTATCAAAATCAGTTCAGCCATAAATTAACTCCTTTAATAAAATCATGAATTTCTAATTTATGAATTTGTTCATTATTCTTCTTCAGTTTCTATGGTTGATCTTTGATATTGACGTATAAATCTTGCTTTTCATTATTTTACTATGTTATATTATACAGTAATCCTAACATATACAAGTTAGCATTCTTTCTCCACACTTTCTAGAGGACAGAAGAGTGCAAACAGAATACTTTCTTCTCTCTGATCATTGTGCCATGCACAACCGTTAGTAAATTTTTCTTTGATTTAGCCAAGATTTATGAAAGGTCCCCCTCAGATCCCGCTATGGGCTGGCCATACCAAGAGACACAGCTGCTTTGGGCCATCATATTTGAGTCATTCAGCTAACTCCCTCACCAGGCTTTTCTAATTGTAGTTGACTCCCTTCAGCATTTTTCCGCAGGGAGAGAATGTGCTAGTCTGGCTGAGCTGATTCTCCAATCAAGTAGACTGCTGTGTTTCTCATCGTAAATTAATAGATTGGCATTCAGTTTTATTCTAAAGTATCCTGGGAGTTGCTTAGTGTGGGCCAACATCCCGAAGTCTGATCAACACTGAAGTCCTGAAAACATTGTTTCTAGACCTGGCTCATGATAAATGCATTAAGGAATTTCCACTGGGTGAGAGCCCTTAGCAGCTAGTGTTCTCCGTTAATGCACTTGTATATCAGAATGCCATTCATTTCTTTTCACATATCTCTGAGATAACATCCATAGTTGAGATATAATAGATGTCTTGAGTTCAATCTTAGGTAGAAAAATCACTATTTCTGTATAAGGGACAGTGTTTTTCTTTAGATAAAGCCACTATGAATAGGCTTAACTTTATCTTCATTACAAATCAGGAAGCAGACTTAATTGCTATACCCCAGGAATAATTTCAAAAAAATTCATACTCAATACATCAACTTTTAATTTTTTTTTCTTTTATATTTTTGTACTTGTTGGTTTGAGGTAAATTTAAAAATTGTGTCTTGAGAAATAAACCTACTTGTGCTGAGACAAAATATAGTCAGGTTATCCAGGAGTGGGGATAATCCTGGAGGTAAATAGAATGGGGTAATAGTTTCCTTTTTAAACCATCACCACTGAAGACTTAGGATTAACACTGGACAATAGTTTGCAGTACACACATACTTATAATAAATAGTGTGCCAGATTTCTCTTAATACAGCCTGACATATGAGGAGAATAAATGTTATTTCCATTCTAGAGATAAGGAAACAGAGGCCCAGAGAGGTTCCATGACTTGCTCAAGTTCTAGCTAGTAAGATTCAGGTTGAACTGTGTCTATGTTTGTCAAGCAAGAAGACACAGATGTACAATTCAAATGCATTATAAATTACTGCTACTCTGTATGAGTTAAACTAATGTATAATCAAATTACTCTTACTGCACATACTTTAGAAGAGTATTAGATAAATTGTCATAAGAATACTTGTTTTTTCCTTGGTTTGCTGAATGTGTTGTTTTGCTAAACTGTTTAATCTAGATCTCTCAGAATTTGTTCCAACAAAGTGGGGATGCTTTGTTGTCTCATCCAAATAGATACATTAAGACACAATCCAGTGCTTTGGTTGCACAAATCATACAACTTCCCAAACATTACTAGGTGTTGGTAATAATACTACAAGGTCTTTCCTCCTCGCTCTACATATACCAATAAGAATTTAGTTTAATTCCTTTTTGCATGACTCCCATCAAAACAGGAAAAAAGGTATGGTGCATTTATAATGGCATATACTGTATTATCAAATATATTCTACTTTGACAGGCATCAGTGAAAACCACATCCTCCCATTACAATGTTATATGACTAATGAATAGTCGAATTTCTCACAGACCAGCTCCCGGCTTCATACATTTCAAACTTTGTTTCTTCTGTCCACAAACCTTTAATACTGAGTTACTTAGAGCACATTCATGTGACAGTAATAACTCTGGTCCCATGTATACCTGTCACAACACTAGGTCAGACAGAATGGTGAACTATAGGAGTTTTTGTGGAAGCCATTGCTGTGTGGATGATTAGAAATAACTTTTCTTGGACATGGCTGAAAACCACACAAATATCTCCCAGTAGATCCAAAGTAAATGTTTCCCAGTTCACTTTCACCTTAGTCATACCCCAAAAGTTTCTTTGGCTACACCAGTGGCAACAGACAGAAGGATAATATGACAGAAAGCATGTCACAATGTGAAGAAACTGAACTACAAAAAGTAATTTTAATGTGCAAATTTTACAAAATACAGGATCATGTGGACACATTGCTTGAGGCCCTTGAAAAAATCATTAGCAAATGATTTTGAAGAGATAGCATCCTTAGCCTCACAGAAAATCTGCTTCTGCCAGATGACTGTATCTGTTCTCTTGCTCTGTTGATGTTCTTCCATGGATCTACTTTTCAGAGACTATCTTATATTTTCCCATAACCTAAAAGTTTCTGTATACCAACCTGTTGGCTCCTCAAGTCCATAAAATGTAAGAATTAAGCAATCACAAGGTTTAACATACATGCACTCAGGTGAGCTAAGCTTCAGACAGCCCTCCGTGGCTAAGGATATTCCAGCCATACCTGGTTCCTGAAACGCAGTGATTAGTGTCCTTTCCAAAGTTGTTTCCCTCTGTATAATGTATCTTCTGCGTGTTGCATTTTAAAAGTTCAAGGGTTGGTGAAAATCTATTCCTCTAGTTCAGAAAATCCTGGAGGTTGCCTAATTTTCAACAAGCCTCTGGCTCGTTGGTGAATTGTCACCAACAATTCAACTCAGCTGCCCTTGCTGACTTCTCTGGTTATCGGATCTGCAGGCCCTGAGCATACTTCTGCACAATCCCAGCCATCTGTTTATTCACCGAGGGTCTAAGTGTAACAGATTGTCTATGTCTTTGGCTTGCCTTTCTGAATTGGCTTACTTCGTTCCCTCTGACAATGAGAGATGACTTCAAACGTGTTCTTCATCATTGCTTCTATTATACCAGAAATATCTCTCAGTAGTTGGAGACTAGAGTAAGAGAGTGGATTAAAACACTAAGATATTCACATTAACAGCCCCAGCCATACTAATTGTTGGTGTGTTTGTAAGTCTCTCTTTGTGTGCATGTGTGATTTCTTGAATATCCATTATTTTCACACCTTAAGAAATGCGGAGAGTGCAGGTATCAACCACATTTGGCAGTTAAAGTAAAAGTAATCTTTCACTAGTGACTGCTGATAGCGAAAGCATGTTGGTTAGTGATAATGACATATCCTGAAGTATTTTAAGAAACAGTTGGATCCATAGGAACTAAATCTTTTGATTTACTGCCCTTAGACAAGTGAGCTAATAGGAAATAAGCCCCTACTTTTGTTGCAGTAATAGTGAGGGAAATAGGCCAATGAAAACCAGTCCCAGTAGAGGAAGATCATTTTAGCAGGATTGAGTCCTGTTCATTGATTAGAAATAATGCAGTGTGCAATCTGCTTGTTCAGATCATGTTTTGAGACTTGCAAAGTTTTCAGAAAATACATCCAAGTGGGAGCTCTAAATAGACAATTTTTCCATGGGGAAAAAGCATAACATATCCACAGCATCCTCAATAAATAGATCTCTGTTTCAAGACTCTGAGATTTAGGAATGAGTATTCAGGAATCAAATGGATGGACTAAGGAATCCTGGGATACACTGCAGTTTTGTCCCTCACCCTCCTATACACATCTAACCACATTCTCCATCATATTTTATAGCTTTATTCCTGGGACAAAAATAAATCAGGAATCAGTCTTCCATGTAAAACTGTGAGACACAACACTTGCCTTTTGACTTAGAATAAGTTAGAGTAGAGCTTGTATTAATCCAACGATGATACAGAACTTGTATTTCATCTTCATGTGGTCTCTGTGGCAGAGTGGTCTTGTCACACAGAAGCTTGGGGCTCCAAGATGAAAAAAAAGCAGAAACTGCCATAAAGAGATGAAATTGCCTATTTAACATTTTGGTCTTTCCCAGTGACCCTGAATGAACTAACTGTGGTAGCCAAGTGACCTAGAAATCCAAATTCTTGGAGAAGTACTTGGAGTTGTTTGTATGATGATATTCAAACAGTCTACAATCACCCCAGAGGTCACAGCCACAACCACAGCCACTTATCCAGAGTACTCAAAGATACCTACAGGCTAAGGAAATATTGAGGGACATACAGAAAAGGTGGTAATGTGAAGAGGGGGAATTGTTTCTCTCTTGTTCTGGTTAGGTGTTGTTATATAATAAATCATTACAAAACTAGTGGCTTGCTTAAACAATTTATTATTATCTCTTATAATGCTCTAGGTTGAGAACTTAGGCAGGGCTTGGTGAGACAATGTTTGTGGTCCATGTGGCATTGATATGGCCAATCCATAGTATTTAGCTGGTGGTTGAACTGGTCTGGAGGATCTGACATAGCTTCATTCACATGCCTACCAACTTGGCAGGGACAGCTGAAAGGCATGGCTCAGTTTTGTCTCTCTCCCTACCTATGCTGCCTCTGCACAAGTTCTCTCCAACAGGGTAGTTGGATTTATTACCTCTCAGCTCTGGGCTCCAAGAAGCAGAAGTGGTAACTATTAATCCTTCAAAAGATTAGGCCTGTCCTATGGCCTGAATGTTGGTGTCCTCCCCCATGCCCAAAATTCATATGCTGAAGCCCCAATCCTAAATATAATGGTATTTGGAAGTGGTGCCCTGAGGGAGTAAATAGAGTTAGATTAAGTCAAAAGGGTGGGGCCCTTGTGATGGAATTAATACCCTTAAAGAGGAAGAGACATGAGAGCTTTCTCTACCTGCCATGTGAGAATACAGGGTAAGGTGGCTGTCTACAAACCAAGAACAATATCTTCCCTAAGAACTGAATCTGCCAACATCTTGATCTTAGATTTCCCAGACTTCAGAACTGTGAGAACTAAATGTTTGTTGTTCAAGCCACCCAGTGTATTTTGGTATAGCGGCCCAAACTAAGACAGCATAGAACTGGGCATAATATTACTTCTTCCATATTCTATTGGAAAAAGCAGTCACAGTCCAGCCCAGATTTAAGGGCAGGAAATACAGACTCGACCTCTCCATGGAAACTGCAACAAAAAAATTTGTGTCCATATTTAATTTACTACACCTTTCTTTGGTAGAATGCTGAAGTCCTGAAGTTAAAGAGTCATGATATCAAAATCCTTTCAAAGCCAGAATTCTTGAGGATGACTCTCTCACCAAGGACTTCAGAGCTCCAGCACTGACTATAAAAGCCTTAGGTACACCCTGGTTAAGCATGAACTGTTCCATACCCAAGCACCTATAAACAAAGACATTGTTCTGGTTGTTCTGAAGGGAGTTAACCTCTGATAGGGGGGAGTAATTATGTAGCTTTTTCCTGGGAATCTCTAGAGGCAAAGTTTAAATGTTGCCATTTATGAAAATATATGGGAGAAACTGGAAAGGATCCAGAGAAGATCAAGTGAAAAGATTAAAGGATATGAAATTGCTTCTCTGAACAAAAATGAAGTTCAAGCTATTGAGCCACAACAAAAGAAGCTATCCAAGCTTAATAGATGTCTTCAAGTGTATGAGAGGATGGCCTCAGAAGGAAATGAAGCAGTTGCTCCACTTGGAGAAAGTGCTGTAGCAAGAGGAAATGACATATCAAAATATCAAAAGCAGGGGTAGGATCTTTCTGTCTGTTAGAAAATCAAAGAGCTTGAAACCAGATATTTTAAAAGTAAAAGAGTCTTTATTGGCTTTGAGAGTTGGTGTATTATTATTAAAATCTACTGCTGTAAATGTATGAGAAAAATAAGCTAAGTAGCAGGATGAAAGAGGAAGAGGAAGATACACACAGATGTAATGTGGCCCCTGACATTAAGTTGCTGACAGTCTGGGGAGATGACAGGTGTGTATCAAATGAATAAAGGTAACCAAAAAAATTTATAAACATATATGAGTCCCCACCTGGGACGAGCTGCCCTGAATGGGCTGCTCCAGGCCTATATTTATTTCCCCCCATAGAAAATTCATTCTCTCTTCCTTTTGGAAGCTTCCCTCGCCCTTAGTCGTAGGAAGAGTTATAGAAAGGGGAATAAGGGAAGGCTCGTCTGAATTCCTTGCAAGCATTTGCTATTAATTTACTGGACTGCCAAACTCCCATGGGAGAGACAAGAACTGCAGAGGAGAGAGGTTGTCAGTCATTACAGCAGTTATGGAAAGAATCAATAGGAAGAAATAGGGGTAGAAATAGCCACTGCTGAATTGGTTTCATCCTCACAAATGAAGGAGTCCCAAAGCACACTTCACTCAGTACCAGTCTCTTTCTCTTTCTCTTATCACGCCCCGCTTGCAGCCTGTTGCCAAGTTTTTAGACCACAGAAGTATCCACCTACTTTCCCCCTTGCTTTCCCCCAGCCCCCTCTCATGGGATACCCTTGAATCACTATCCCAAGACTTGTGCCAAGGAAATCACAACATTTATAGAAGTAGGGAAGACAGCAAAACAGATTGTCTGTTTCCATTACCAAGCTTCTGGAGGTGCAGTGGGAGGCATGGTGCAAGGGGACGCTCTGAACTTACCATCTTTCCCATGGAAAAGCAAGAGCTACAAGTTATCCAGTGCTCTCTGTGTACAAAGTGTTCTATATACATTTTCCGTGGTGAACGATAAAAATTGCCCATTTGGGGGCGTTCCAAAAAGTTGAATCTTGGCAATTTTCATTTGGTTCAACTGAAAAATATTATGCTTCAATCATTATACTAACTCCCAGGAAGAGGTTATTATTAACTTTTTTATACATAACACATTTAACAAAACTGAAGCCCTAAGAGTTTAAATTCAGCAGGTGCTGAATATCACCCAGGTGTTAACAAAAGGAGCCAGTGTAGGGGCACCTGGGTGGCTCAGTCCGTTGAGCATCTGACTCTTGATTTTGGGTCAGGTCATGATCTCAGGCTCCCAGCTCAGTGGGGCGTTGGCTTCAGGCTTCTTTCTCTCCTTCTGCTCCTCCCCCCCACACACACTATCTCTCTCTTTCTTTCTCTCAGAAAGAAAGAAAGAAAGAAAGAAAGAAAGAAAGAAAGAAAGAAAGAAAAAGGAGAGGAGGGGAGAGGAGAGGAAAGGAAAGGAGCCAGTGTATTAACAGAGTTTTTTGTTCAATTCCAAAACCCCATCTACTATCCCCATAATAACTTGTGTCCTATTGATACCCATTGATGTTTTAAGTCAAGTGCTTTATTTTGCATACTTTTGGAAAAGCTTTCTCCTATCTTGAGCATAATTTCTGCACTGTTTTTTAATTGGAGAATGTTACTGGACTTAAAAATTTAGATTCTAAACAGTCTTTATGAATATAATCTCCTGAGGTTAGACACTCCCTTATACAAGGAAGTATATAGATCCTTCCAAATGAGTCCAACAAATAATAAAGTCAATGAAAGATAGAAAAACTTTTGGCCACCAATATTGAAAATTTGGATTCCTGACTGATCTAGGATATATGATTATATAATAGAGATGTATCCTGTCTCCTTGGACTCAAATCATTATCAGTTCATTTGGTTAAGATGGTGTCCGTAGGTGGCTGCGTGCTGGCATTCAGAAAAAGTGGGGGGAGATCCAAGCTACAAGCAACAGAAAGCTGCAGGCAACAGGTTTCCGAGAGCAGGAGAGGCCCATACAAATATATCTAGTTCTTAATATAAAAGAAGAACATGTGATTGGGGTTGGTGGTGGTAAGAGAGCAGTTCTAACTGTAGGCAGTATGTAGATATCATTTCATTAGGAGAGGGCAATGTCCTCTTCATCTTCGAATTCCTAACACAATGGCTTGCTCATAATGGGTGCATAGTACATGGATGATGAATTGAATTGGTTTCTAGGCAGCAAACTATTCATGACAGCGGAGGTTAAAAATTAACTACCCTGTACATACATTGTAAGTTCCAAAGGCTTGGTGAGATATGAGAGAGAAGAGAGAGGAATTAAAAACCAAGTGCCAACTAGTTCCTGTATCTGTTCCTTGCTCCACATGCCTCTTGATTGAATAAAAATGTCATGAGGAAGATGAAATAGAAAATCCAGCTTCTACCTGTTATAACTGAGTTTCAGTTTAAGTTACAGTGCTGACTAAAGGGAAGATAGATTTGTAGTGCTGACACAGAAACAATGACTTACTTATTTAGACAATATGGCATTTAAAATTGTTTACATAAAGCCAAAACTTTCATGTCACACTTTAAGGCCAGGTTATGGTTCTCAAAAATGTTGCTATGAGCAGAGGTAAACCAGATCTTCTAAAAGCTTTGAAGCTTGATTTGAAGAAAAGCATTTTACGGAAAGAAAATTTTCTATATGTGAAAAAAAATTCAGCAAGATTATTAGATCATTTTAGAGTTTACTGCTCCTTCTAATGACATAAACCCTTAGTTTCAAAGAAAGCTTTCTTAGTAACACCTGGCTTCATGTATATATGCTCACATATGTGATGCTTGTTCATTAAAATAAACGTGTTTTGGTAAATAAAAGCAGGGTTAAAAATAATAAAACTAATGATAAAAGCAGGGTTTTTTTTTCCATATCCAAATATATATTCCTGAGTTCTCTAGATGTCCTATTAATAGAAGGAACATAAACCATAGTTTCTGTTACCAAGGGTGTTATCTAGTGCTAGAACAAACAAACTCAGAAACATAACAACAGGCAGAAAAAAGCAGCACTGATAAAGACAAAATCTTAGTATCTCATACAATAGTGGTCTAATTTATGCCTATACTGATTTTTCTTTAAAAAGTAGTTCTTTCCATTTAAGCTGTGGCCCACCTTTTTTCTCAAGTAAGAGGCAAAAGAAAGAACAAGAAGTCATAACATTTCACTAACAGAATTTACCTCTCTTCAGGAATTTGCTAGGATTGAAAAAGCTTTTAAAGAAAGTGTGTCTCCGAATTACTACTTGTATGGATAGCTGTGTTCCTACAGAGGAAATTTTACCTTTCTGCTCGTTGGCAACAATTTTGTTCCAGTCTTTTAGGATGAGAGGTAATTCTGTTATTCTGTTAGTGGAGATGGGCCCACCAACCCATTTCCAGTCTTCCCCTTATCCGCTGTGATAAATTCTATACAAGGGAAGAAAAATCAAATAGCCCCTCAGGTATCCTGATGTAGCGTAGAAGCCCATGGGGTGTGTGTGTGTGTGTGTGTGTGTGTGTGTGTTCTTCAATTATGATAAGAATTTAGCCTCTTTATCTCACGCTAAAATTCACTTTCATTTGCCTTTCATTTTAACCATGGAACTCAAAAATTTCAGACAATATACAGACACATTGAAGTTAAAGCATTGAAAGCACAGACCAGTGTAAATTACTTAGAATAAGAGACAGCCCCTGGCATGAGAGACTATGGACTCTGAGAAAAAACTGAGGGCTTCAGAGGGGAGGGGGTGGGGGAATGGGATAGACCTGTGATGGGTAGTAAGGAGGGCATGTATTGCATGGTGCACTGGGTGTTATACGCAACTAATGAATCATCGAACTTTACATTGGAAACCGGGGATGTACTGTATGGTGACTAACATAATATAATAAAAAAAGCATTAAAAAAAAGAGAGAGACAGCCCCTGGACCCTTTATAGGTAAATAAATATACAAGCTATTAAAATACAGAAGAGCTATCCAAAATAGAAGGAAAAGAATCAACTTCATTTAAAAATGTTTGTGTGTGGGTGGTTGTTCATGTTTATATATCAAAGATGTTCATGTTCAGAATTAATGTATCAAAATAAAAAAGAAAAGTTTAAAAAAAATACAGAAGCCATTAGAGTAAATCGAAAGAAATGTCAACTTGTTGAGAAAAAATAAAACACATATTGTATGAGAAAGTCATTGCCTAGAAAGTAATACATTAATGTGTATTAAAAAGATTTGTTCTTGCTATTCACCTCTACATAAGCATATTTGAAACTACTTTGTATTAAGAGTAAATGGGTAGTGTACCTGCCACTTAAGGTAGGACTTCCAATATGGTTTGCCTCTTATAAATAAATTTCTTTCTCTGTAGCAAAATTGCCTAAATTGATTTAGGTTCTTCAAAGTGCATATTGTATTACATTTTATTTCAGTCAATTCTACACAAAGAGTGAATGTCCAAGACATGAAAGATCAATGCATTTGCAATATAGCAATTGAATATTAAAAAAGTCATGTCCTAGTATCAGAAGGTCAAATTACAGAAAAGGCTAGAAAGATGTGAGAAGCACATCTATGGTTCTCTCTCACAGCCAGTAGAATTCTGGGTAAAATTTTATACCTTGCATTTTGTAATAAACTTCTTTGGCATAAAATTAAGTGCCTTTGCAGATAAGAGTTCCCAAATGAGAGAAAATCATTTCAAGCAATATGTACATTTAAGAAGAAAGAATGTTAAGCAATAAAAACCTACCACAGTAGTGTGTGTGTGTGTGTGTGTGTGTGTGTGTGTGTGTGTGTGTAGAGAAAGAGAGAGGAGGAGAAGGGGGAGGGAGAGTCTCATTCAAGACCAGGTAAATTTCTCAGGCTGTACAATTTTATGTGTTTCACTAGAAGAAACCAGTTTGCACTTCTATTTCTACAGAATAATAAATAGGCAGCAAAATATAAATACATGCAAATAAAAGAGGAAATTAACCCCTGCATATGTTATCTATCAACACTTCATATTCATCCCTTAATTATTTAATGTTTGGAGATTATTCAACATGACCAAAAGCTACATAATAAAATATAGTTAATTACTAGGAAGGCCTCTAAATTGCATCCTAGTATAACATTTATGGTAGACATGGTGATGTGATACTCAGATCACTATGGAAAGAAAAGATTTGATGCCCAGCTTGTGGGAGGGAGTCAGCAGACAGCTGTCAGCTCCTTCTGCTTTTGCCTCATCTGCAGAGAATAGCCTTACTTGCAGTACACCCTTCTGAGGGCAGTCCACACCTGGTGGCCGAATCTGTTAAGGGTATTTTAGCGCCAAACAGGACACTATAATGAGCAAGTGCTGTTCTAGAGCCCCCACCAATTTAATCTAGTTCGTCAGTCCTGCATCTCAGTTTGACTTCATCCTCTGCCTGACCCTCCTTCTTCTATCTCCCTTAACAGATGTTGATTCCTAATATATATCTTGCACTACAAACTGTCTCACATCTGCTTCTGAAAAATTTAGTCAGCAACAGTTGTCACCAGGAATGAACTGAGAAAGCTGAAATAAGATGGTGTTTTGGAACTAGATCTCTTACCAACCAACTTGCTATGAAGAGTCTGGGTGGCAAGTAGAGCATGGTAAACTCTTGGCACAAGATGGCTGTTGAGTTATTAAGATTTTCACTGGTGGTGAATTAAGCAGGTGTACCAGTGAAAGAGATTGCCCTAGCAGGTACAATGCACTAGGTATATGATAATTATGGAGGAAATATTAGATAAAAGAATGAAGGAACACAGGAAAAATGCTCAACATTAGGTAAATGAAAATCAAATCCACAATGAGATAGCACTTCATATCCAGTAGGATGGCTATAATGAAAAATACAGAAATAATAAGTGTTGGTAGGGATGTGGAGAAACTGAAACCTGCATACTTTACTAGTGGAAATGTAAAATGAACCAGACTCTTCGGAAAACAGTTCCTCAAAAATTTACTCGTAGAGTTACTAGATGACCCTGCAATTGCACTCCTAGGTATACACCTAAGAGAAACAAAGCAATATGTCTACATAAAAACTTGCACAGAAATGTTCATAGCAGCATTATTTACATAGCCAAAAGTGGAACCAACCTAAATGTCCATCAACAAATGAATGGATAAACAAAATGCGATGTGTCCATACAATTGAATATTATTTGAGACTTAAAAGAAATAGAGCACTGATTGATGTCATCACATGCATGAACCTTGAAAAAGAAATACTGTGAAAAAAGCTAGTGACAAAAAAACATAGTGTATTGTTCCATTTATAACAAATGTCTAAAAAGGCAAATTTGTAAAGATAGAAAGTTAATTCATGGTTTCATAAGACTGAGTATAGAAGGTAGGTGTGACTCCAAATGGGTATGGGTTTCTTTCAGGGAAGCAAAATACAAAGTTTGATCATCATGATGGTTGTACAACACTGTGAATATACTAAGCAATACCGAATATAGACTTTAAATGGGTGAATTATATGGTATATGAATTATATCTTAACAAAGCTGTTAAAAAATTAAACTCACCCTGACCTAGGAATGTGAGCATTTCATGAAGAAAAAAAATAACAATGGGATTGGGTGGTTATTGCTAAATGCCACTGTTAAATTACAAAATTGTATCAAGCAGCCAAGGGAGAGTGGGAGACAATTGAAAGCCAGGTGTGAAAGCCCACAAACTTCTTTGGTAGCATATAAAGAAGCAAGAGATGAATAGCACATAGAGACCTTGGAAAAACACACAAGCTCCAGAAATAAGAGATAAACCCTACCAAGATGCAGGACCAGCCACATCCTTAAAATTTTGGAAGTCCTCCAGTCAGGGTATGCTAGGATATTCCCTCCAGTGTAAGAGACAAGCAGGTCTCTCCAGGTTCTAAAAGCAGCATATTCCACACTTTGCAATACTGCTCCCACCTGAAGTTTGTGTGGCATGAGAGTCTGCCAGCTTTGAACAGGAACCAGAGAATAATAGGGCTCTGCAGCAATCCCATGCTTCAGTGCAAGCAGCCTTTCTGCTTCGGCCATAAGAGTTGGCAGACATTGTCATGCTGGAAATATCAGTAATGGGAAAAGATGCTGTGTGGAAATTGTGGCAAGCCCTAGTAAGAATCACAATATGGGCTCCTGGGGTTCTGGAACAAAGCCTTGCCATCAGCAACAAATAATTATATTCCTTTTGAAAAGCAACTTCTGATGTGCTACTGGCCCCTGATGGACATAGAATGATTGTCCATAGGACACTAAGTGACCATACGGCCAGAATAGCTCATCATGAGTATGAAAGTCACCAAATCATAAGATTGAATAAATCCAGCAAAAATCCAATGTCTGATGGCAGTGGTACACCCAGGATGGAGCATGAATAAAAGTAGTGACTACAAGTAAGCTGGATGACAGGTAACCCAACGCGCCCCACCCCCCCCCCGACCTTGAGATCCATCACTGTCAGTACCACTCTCTCGGCTTACTCCTATGGCTACACAGCAGAATGGTATATTATCTGCTGAAGGAAGAGGAAAAAAAAACAAGATTTATTTACACATAGATTGGCTTAGTATGTGGGCACAAGTTGAAAAGCGGATGGTAGCTGAATTATAGCCTCAATGACCTTTTCAGATGATGGCAAAAAAAAATCCTCCCAATGAGCAGAGATTCAGGAAGTTCATCTGGTCAATGTTTTTATGTGGAAAAGGAATATTCCATGTTTAAAGTATATACAGACTCATGGATAGTAGCAAATAGTCTGGCCAACTCATCATGGGCCTAGAAGGAGAAAGATTAGAAAGTTGGGAAAAAGAAGTTCTATAGTAGAGGATGTACATTCAAGAGTGGGTATAGAGTGTGAATACAAGGTGTTTGTTTCACATGTTAATACTCAATTTTTTGTGTCATTTAAAATGTAACAGCTACAGGGGCACCTGGGTGGCTCAGTTGGTTAAGCGTCTGCCTTCGGCTCAGGTCATGATCCCAGGGTCCTGAGATTGAGCCCCAAGTTGGGCTCCCTGCTCAGCGGGGAGTGTGCTTCTCCCTCTCCTTCCCATTCCTGATTTCTTTCCCTTTCTTTCTCAAATAAATAAAGTCTTTTAAAAAAAATACTCAACCATAATCATCCACCAAAGTAAGGGCACTAAAGAGCAAAGTAGACCATGATGTGTCCAACCAGTAATGCTGACGAGATTTGTCATCACCTATCACAGTGCTGAAATGATGTAGCCATGGTGAGAGGGGTAGAGGTTATGCATTTTCCTAACAACATGGACTCCCACTGACCAAGACTGATCTTGCTACTGTAACTAGTAATAATTCAGTCTGGCAGCAATAAAAAACAGTTATTATCCTTAAAATGATCCCATTCCTCAAGGAGCACAATTGACCATCTAGTGGCATGTTGACCATGTTGGGTCCCTTTTAATCTGGAAAGGCCAATAACTCATTTTCATAGTAACAGATACTTATTCTGGGTGTGGATTTGCCTTTACTGCCTGCGGATCCTCAGCTAGCACCACTGTCCAAAAGTTTATAGTGTTTGATATCCTGGCATGTGATTCCACACAACGGAGTAGCAGACCAGGGATCTCTTTACAGCAAAGGTAATGTGGGAATGGGCCTTTGCTCATGGGATCCACTGGTCAAATATCATATTTTATGACTCAGAACCTGTGGGTCTGTTAGGGTTAGACCAAGCTGGTAAAAGCACATCTGGAGCAGCAGGTCAGAAGGAATACTCTATCCCCCTGTTTTGTGCACCCGGAATTAACTATCTTTATATGATACTGTGTTCCAAGTACATAAGAATACCTGGAAACCAAACATTGGGATCAGGAGTTTCCATTCACTTACCATTATTTCCAGTGACCCACTGGAGTCTTTTGTTCTCCCTATTTCTACAACTCTGCGCCCTGCAGGTTAGACCTCCTTTTCTCAAAGGAGGGCACAATTTCCCCAGAAACACAGCAGAGTCCCCTTAAATTATTAAAAGAAAAGGAGTCACTGAGTCACAAGGTAGGGGTAACTGACTCTGATCATGAGGAGAAAATAGGGCTGCTTACATAATGGGAGCATAGAGGATTATGTGTGGAATCCAAGTGATCCACTTGTGTGCTTCTTGCTATCCCTTTTCCCAATTTTGAGTGTAAACAAACGGGTATGGCCACCATGTTCTTAGAACAGCAGAGGGTCCAGGTACTCAGGGACCTCAGGGGTGAAGATCTGGGTCATGTCACCAGGTAATCCACTAAGAAAGATCAACATATGTGGTAGCTGATGATGAGGTTATGCAAAAGAAAGTGGAAGAAGGAGATGAAGAGCAGTTGTGGTCCAGAGCCCAACTGCGGCACCAGGGACTATAGTTTGTCTCACTAACCTCCTTGTTCTAAGATTCCACTCAGAGAGAGATGCTCCCAGGATTCTGTGGGAGCTGTTCCCAAGCACGCATAAAGAAATGGATCTGAGTGGCAGAGAGTGTAGACTGGTAGACGTGAAGATGTGCCACCCAGATCCACTTTCAAGGAAGGACTTGCTGCTCAGTCACGGGGAGTGTCAGCAGGCAGCCTCCAGCTGTCAGCCTCTTCATGGTCTCTCTCAGCTGCAGAGAACTTCCTCATCAGAGGGCACATCCTCCCCAGAATAGCCCACATCTCTCACTCATCTTGCACAGCAGGAATATAAAGGCCCAGCCACCTACAACCCAACATGAGGTGTTTTAGAAGGCATTGCTCAGTCTGGAGCTTCCTGACAGTTCAATTGCTTCCCCTCCTCATCTCCAATAAACTTTTGTCTCCGAACTCTGCCTCAGGAACTGTTCATGGAGAATTCAACCTGGGACAGCACATTTAATAGCAATTTTTATTCATACTCGGACATACCTGTAGTAGTAATGCATACCATTATATTCCCTTCAATTGTTGAAATATTCTCCTAGAATATGAAAATGTCATTATTACTTAGTCTAAATTCAACCTTAAAAGGCATTTTTAATCATTGCAATATTACCAAAGCTAACCATTTCAATTTTCACATATTTACTGTCTTTAAGGTACCAGGAGGACCCCGAAAGTTGTTTGATAACAAGATCACCTAACAAAAAAATACCTATAATATTTTGGTCATGCAAGTTGATAGAAAACACTTTGGTTCAGAAGAATTTACATTTGAGTTTTTTGTCTGTTTTTTTTTTCTTTTCTACACCTTTGAATTGGATACTTAAAAATATTTCAAAATCTCTTGTACAATTCAAACATCAAGGTTTACATTTCAGTTGGTTGATTCTATTTTAATTTTTCCTGTACTACTGATCTGAATATTTCAAAGCCATTTACCAAGTGAAAAATAACACAAAATTAATATATTTATGTGATGTTTAGATCTGAGTATTTTCAGAGGTAAGACAAAATTAATATTGGTGTTTAAATTCTCCCTCTTCCTTTTCTCGCCAAAGTTCATCATACACTCCCTTTAAAGGATGCATTTGGCAGATGAAAAGCACAGATGACCTGTCCCACTGCACATTCCTAATAGCTGCATCTGGAGCTGATGTTATTTTCCTGGATATATTAGTATTCAGCTGTGTGAGAAATATCAACTGCCTGGGATTTCTAAGCTTTATAAACTTGCTTGGGTGATTTTGCACTTCTAGTCTTTGGCTCTTTATCATGTTCTTATGGCACTTCAGTCAGAATTCTTCCTCTAAGTAAAATTTTATGATAGAAAAGGGGATGTTTTATCATATCACAGCTTGCATTTTCAACTTTTCTGCATGAGTGGGAATGATAATTTGGAAATAATCCACAAACAACTAGACCATTTTTCAAAATCAGGAATGGTGGTGACATAAAGACCAAACATCTGTATCAATAATCAAATATTACATGTGCAAAGTCAATCACCTAACATTATTAATACAAAAATAAAATAGCTTGCATTTATATTTCGCATTACACTTAACAAAATGCTTGTACATGCGTCATATCAATTGAGCCTTAGAAACAGCATCTGATCTTGTTTGGGGGGGTTTTAGTATCTGTTTTATAGAAGGGGGTACCAGGGCCCAGAGAAACTACAATTTAAACAGCGGAAGTTTAATATAAATAACTATTAAGCTATGATAAAAGAATAAGTATAAGATATAAGAGAACTTTGTATGATAACCTAGGGCTGAGGAGAGAGTACCCAAGGAGGTACAAACTTGGGAGAGAATCTCCTTCCCAAGGCCAACTTCATTTAGTAGCTGGAGTTGCAGCTCACTGGTTGGCAAAAATGTCTGCTGGTTCCTCTGGGCCACAGCTGGGTCTATAATCACTGATGAAGCAGGCAAACAACATCTGGTGGGTGGCTGCCCAAGTTTGCAGAAAAGAAGGCAGTGTTGGGGGGGTGGTGCGGGCATCAGTGCTGAAAGGAGGCCTGGAGCGTGTGATGTTAGTGTTGCGAGGGCCAGGGAAGGTGATCACCAGGCGGGGCCAGAGCTGTCAGGTCACCAAGGGACAGCGCATTCTTGGCACATGGTTGAGGCAGAACACCACGGGACGCTCTCAAACTCACACGTCTGACCAATGGCACAGCAGCCAAAATCAGTTTTTTCCTCCTGCAATGTCACTACAGCGACCTCTAGTGAGTAAGCTTAACATCGTGTTCACTCTAAAGGAGAAACTCTAAGCGGTCCATTATTGCAGAGTAGGTGTTGAAGGGTGAATTTGGAGCTCAGAAATAATAAATTAATAAGGTTATGAGCTTGGGTGAGGCAGCTTTTTTTGGCATAAGGTTGTTCTTGGAGAGGGACCTGGATGTATCTATAACACTTACAGCTCCTGGGGAAAAGACTGCTTCAGTTCTGAAGGGAGAGTCTGAGTGGCTCACCACAGTAGCCATCACAACCATTTATCTATAAATCTGTGAAAGAAGCTGTTTGAACTGTGCAACATGTATATCCTTTGTTACTAAAATATGCTAATGGGCCTTTAATTATTGCCCTCAGTGATGTTTTCTCAAGCTTTCTTTTATTTATTAGAGTTGCATTAAAATCTGTGGCCTGAGTATTGAAGGTATCAAACTTCAGTATTAATACCAATACTTACCAAACAGAATATTCTTTTCCTTTGGCAATCCGTACATTTCATAGTAAACTTTCTAAAGCATTTCCTTCCTTCAAGTTCCCTTTCCTACAGAAATCTTGGTATAGCTACCATGCTGCTGTACACCATTATTTTCAATTGACTGGCATGAATGGCGGTTAGCAGAACATCCCCATGTAGAGATTTTCAAGATGCTTGTGATCAATAATCTCTTTTTTCACAAAGTGAAAAAGCAGTCATTCCTATGGCTTGTGTATTGGAAGTGCCCTGTTTCATCTACTTTTTGGATTAAGGGGAAAAAATTTTTGGAAGACTGATTTATTTAAGAATTTGAAGGGGATAAAATAGAGGGATATTTCTCTTCTATACCAATTAATGCAATTTCCACTAAATAATGCTGCCTTCTACTGGTTATATAATAAAAAAAATTACTTGTATTCACTCCTAGAACTTCTTCTGCCGTCAGCTAGATGGTTAAGGATGCTTCCTACACTGCAAACATGGAACTATGGCCTTGTGTTTTGCTTCTGTTCTGGATCTCTTTTGGTGTAGGCACATATATTGTATCTTTCTCTTTCTCTTTTGTTTGTATAATTACTCTTCTTTGGCTAAAATCCTTAGTGCTTCGACACCCCTTTGAAGAAATAGTCCAAATGTCTAGCCATAATAGTAATAAAACAACTCATTTTAGTTAGGGCAACCTTTCCAGTTTTAGCTACTTAAGAAACGCTTCATTTCGACTGGTAGACCATGAATATTCTGTCACTCCTTTGGGCCTCTACGCAAGTATTCACTTTTGTTTAGAATGACTTTTCTCCCCTGAAATATTCATACACATATTCAACAATCAGCTTCTGTAATTCATCCTTTATGAATTCTGTGCCAATCCCTCCTCACTTACTCCGTACTTCCCACTTTTACCACGACATTTAGAAAACAGTTGGGTTATAGCATTCCTCATGCCTTTTTGTATACTCGATTATCTCTAATCAAGTATACAAATTTCTTTTTGTATACTTGGGAGAGTATACAAGTGCTGAAAGGAGGCCTAGAGCATCTCTATTTCTAATTTCTTTGAACAAAAAATGTAATATATGCTGTGGTTGTCCAGATTGCCTCTACTGAGCCAAGTACACAGCTATGTTGTTGGTACTGGCTTCCCTCACTCCTCGCTGGAAGATTGCTCTTGGCTAACTGGAGCCATCACACGTGAAGACACTATGAGGTACTATTCCCCCTTGTAGCAGCTCTAACAAACGACTTACTGATACAGGTATATAATAGCCTACCCCCTCCTCTTGTCTGTAGACTAGAAAACCCCTGTGTTGCAATTTATACTCCTCATGGGATCAAGTTGAGGCTAAACTTCTGAAACCATACCTTTGCCTAGCTTCTGCATCTGACACATCTGCTTCCCTCTCTCCCTTGCAATTTTTCTCCTGAGAGCACTCCTTCCATAAGTCATCTTGCCAAAGAGTCTCCATTCCTATTGTCCTGAGACACAGGGATTTCCATCTGTTAATATATGCAAACTCTGGACCTAACATAGTGCTGCTAAGGCATAACATACTCCAGAAAGGTTTGCTTAGTGGAAGGAATGGCATAATTATATTGAATATATTTGTTAACTCATGCTTTTCCTGCTTCAGCCATTGCTGCCTGACTTCTCTCTCTCACTCCCTGGTCCTGAGAAAATAGTGATGCCTCAGTGGGGTCCTAATTAAATACTTAGTTTTTGTTGAAATGATCTTATCAATTTTGAGATCCCAAGCCATATTTTTGCTTTGTGGGTTTTGAATTCACGATTTTCTTAACTCATTTTCTATCAATTAGGGCCAGAGCTATCTGGATTATATGATCAACATGTAAATCACACATAAGCAAATAATTTTTTAGGATGTGCAGAAAAGTAAAGAAACCATTACATTGTAAATGGTTTACATTAAAAATCACCTTTGGTGGTCTTAAGGTTTTATCCGATCCACAAATATATTTTATTGGATTCATAGAGTGTTCAAAAATTTTTAGACCAATTGCCAACACTTAAAAATTCCAAATTCAAGATTTCAATTCACACATAATTTGGAAGATCTCTGATTGTTTACTCTAATAACAACAATGGATAGGTGTTTTTTGATTCACCATAGTCCCAGTTAACTCTATTGTCTTACATCCAACCTGCTTCTTTTTTGAAAGGACTTGCTTGATTGCTTTAGGTCTTTTGGTTAGGGCCCATAAGAGGTACTTGCGGGCATATAGTCAGGGACTAGACTCAATCCAT
This sequence comes from Ailuropoda melanoleuca, assembly GCF_002007445.2. Lineage (NCBI taxonomy): Eukaryota > Metazoa > Chordata > Mammalia > Carnivora > Ursidae > Ailuropoda > Ailuropoda melanoleuca. Next base: position 22,897,796 of record NC_048238.1, on the reverse strand, counting down.
TTCTGAATCCCTAGCATTTAGCACAGTATCTGCCAAAATAGGTGCCCTGTAAATGTTTATTAAATTTACTATTTAAAGGGGAAGGGAAATATCTTTGGGGGGGTGGGGAATCTGCTTTTCCGCCCAAAGTAAGAATCCCTGAATCCGGTAAAATATCCTTAGAAAAAAGCAGCAGAGAAAGGGCAACAGTAAAAGGGCAGGAGCGAATGAGAAATGTAACAGAGGAGAGACGTTTGGTTTCCAGAGGCAGTGGCAGTTCCAGCATCATCCAGATGAACGCAACAGCAATTAGGAAGAGAAGTAGGAACACTGATTGACCTAGTAGTACAGCTGATTAATTCTGTATCCAGGAAGAGAGATTTAAGGACAGAAAGGAAAGCAACTGCAAACAGAAGGACACTGATGAATTACCACAATTAACATTTCTGATAGCCTAAAGCAACTAGCACAGCATGATAAAATGTGGAACATAGAAGTTACAACAGGTGAGAGATAGAGACCTCAATTGAAGATTGAGACCTCAATCTAGATAAAGACTCTATAATGCCTTCTGGAGAAGGCAGCACCAACATCCTGTTAAGAAACAAAACAAATCAAAACAAAAAAGAAATAGTTCAAGCTTTACATCAGACATGTATTGTGTATTTTCTGCACTTAGTTATAACTAACTTTGTTAACTCTATATGTGAATATAGTCACAGACATACACACACACATTATTTGCCATAGATTCTCTCAGCAAAACTTTTAATAATTTAATTCTCAAGCAAATATTGAAAACTTCACCTTCAGGCATTGTTAACGAGATTTATTTAAAATAGATGAACCCGAAAGTATATAGCATTTAATATCCTGGTGTTGAATAGGATAGACTAGGAAGTACATCACTGATAAAAAGGCACCCTACTATTACATTGACTGTGTCCCCTTCCAGTTTTTGTTTTTTAGTTTATGTTCCCTCTGCATGTACTAAATTCTTTTTCTACTGTCCAGTCATCATCTGCCATAGGTCGGTCTTACTGCTTTTAAGTCATACCCAAAGCCAAGTTGCCTATTTAGCTCTCTATCAAGTTCTGAAGCTCTACTCTCAGAAGGAGAACCTTGAGTTTCTTCCTTCTCACACACATAGGAATTGATGATATCAATGAAATATACTTGTAATTAAGGAAGAAGTTCATCAGTAGGAAGAACAAGCGTCAGTAGTGTACAAGTTCTTAGTGCAGTTTGCTAAGTATTTCTGTACTTTCAGGTACACATTATAATCACATTTCCCTGACACTGGTTAAGTATGGCATAGATTCATGGATTTGTTTGGCCAATAAAGTGTGAAACAGAAATGAAATATGCCTCTTTTGTGACAGAATTAAGAGGTGACGCATGCTTTGCTAAATTTTCCTCACTCTGCCAAGACTATCATGGAAGAAATTGTTGAGAAAGTACTTTCATCAGTCTGGGTTCCTGAGTGTTCACAATGAGCAGAGGCTTTAGTTCCCTACATCATATAGCATGAGTGAAAAATAAATTTTTGTTGTGTTAAGCCACTGAGGCTTAGGGTTTGTTTGTTACAACAGCATAATGACCCTCACACACAACAGGCACACTCTGCCTGATACTGCTGTTAAAGTTCAAACAGCTGTGGTAGCAAAATTCTGCTGTGATATACAGGGAATTTTTAAAAATTGATGTCTCAGCTCAGAATTTAACAAACACATAAACTTGAGAGAAATTTGCATACAAATAATGTAGGGCCAGATGACCCAAGACAATGAATTTCATACTGTGCTAGGGTGATCTCTAGGGATTTCTCTGAATCTCATTAGCGGTCACCTGAGGGGTTTGAGGTGGGGAGTTCTCCATAGACCTTAATCAAACAAAACATCTGTTTCTGAGATCAACTGTAATAATTGTTTATAAATGGGGTTTCCAAAAATTGCATTTGAGCAAAGGATCACATGATGAAATAATACTGGGAAAAACATTCTTTCGAAAACAAATAACGTAAAATGTTGGTGATACATAACAAATTTCTCAGCAGTTGTTAACTATACCATGTTCATTCAGACTTCAGCATCTTTGTGTGAGCTGAAACACATCCTCTCCCTGCCAGTCTCTATCTCACAAACTGCTATGCACTCTTTAACACACACATAAAATGTTGCCTTCTCTGTAAAACCACCCCAGATGCATGCTTGGGAATGTACACATACACACACACAGAAACTAATATATGCTGTTCTTCCATCATTGATCTTACCACAGTATAGTGTAATCAGTTTGTAAATCACTCTCCTTTACTAGATTATGAGTGGCTGGCAGGGTCTAGAATAATACAAGTAGTTAGGAATGACTAAAATAATATTTAAACAATAAAACTTAATTTTGTTTACTTAATTCACTTTGCTATGTTGTTTTCAGCAAAATGGCTAACTTTAACTAAAAGTTCTAGGTCTCCCATATTCTGCCTTAAACATTTAACATGAATTCCCCGTAAGCTATAAAATTAAATGTTATCCAAATAATTACTACAATTTTATAGTTGAATACATTTTTTTGCCATTTCTGTGCATAAGCTATCACTAATAAGGACAATTAAACAATCTGGAATAACTGAAACTGAAGCCTTTGTTCTTTATTATTTCAGCCTTCCCTACTGACAGAAAGACTTCTAAAAAATCCTCTGTACCTTTCTGTTTTGATTTTTGTAAGTTTTGCTCATACCGTAAATTCTTCTCTTTGTACATTCAGCAAAAATACTCAGTTTTCAAAATACACCAACTATACAAACTGTTATACTAGATTCCATCAACAGAGCACCTCTACGTGTGAATAAAATGTTTACATTTTACAAGTAACAGTGTTTTGTAAAGAACTGTTTTTCAGGAAAGGGTGCAACAAATAACAGTAATTTTAATAGTCATCCATTGAATGAGAAAGGCAAAAAATAGTTTGGGTTTTTATTTATAAGTACTTATGGAAAGGGAAGGCATGAGAGTACCCTCATTTTGTTTTCATTTCAAAATATAAGAGAAAGATATTACGGTTTGTACTCCTGTTCCCTCCTTAGAAGAGATTCTATCAGTTTTTTTTTTTTTTATCATACTATAGAGAGGAACAATTAGGAAGAGTTGAGGCGCAATATTTTAACTTTGTGTCAAACAGTAAATACCCATTCTAAAAGAACATCAGAAACCTACCTCACCTTCAAGATTGCCTTAGCCTAAAGCCAAGCTCAAAGTACATTGGTCAAAGCAGAGAGTTTAAAAACACAATTAATTAATGTAGTGATTTATGTATTTATTAGGTTTCATTTTTCCATAGAAATAAACAGACTGTCAAATTTGTAAGTACATTTTTGCAGAAAGCAGTGTTCCATTTGGGATGCTGTTTTCATAGGAGGAGCGTTTCTGCAGATTTTCCGTAAGTATGTTTAAATTACAGTACAGTGACATTGGACATCAGTGATTATATATATCCCTCAAGACAACGTAATTATTACAAGTAACAACTTGCAATAACTAAATTCTAAAAATTCAAAATACATTTTGTTTTTTCTACACTTTAAGAGAATACATAACTCCACTTTTATTTAGTCACTTGAATAAATATCTGTAGACACCTACTATGCATCAAGTATGGTAAGGACTGGAAGCTTAAAGATCAATGTCTTTTCTACCCGCAGGAGCTCAGTAAAGAAAGAGATGAATAAAAATCTGCAATTGGGTGACTTTCGCATTATACAAGTATGCACCAGATCCAGGGGTGTCTCAGCAGAGTATGAAAGGGTATGGCACTCTCACAAATTCAAGTTACTCAAGATGGCTCCAGAAAAAAAATTTGAGGTAAGTGGTAGAAGTGAGAGTAGGACAGACAAGCTAAAGGAAACTTTGGGTAAGCAGAGGCCAGGGTGTGAAGTGTTGTAAAGCCTTGTCAAGGTGTTTGGAGGCTGCCTATGGCCAGTGAAGAATTTTAGGCAAAGGAGTGGCATGTCATGGTCAGGATTGCTTATGAAAGTGGTCACACTGGTGGCAGTAAATGTCATGATGTATGATGGCAGAATGATAGGGCTTGACTTAATTTTTCCTTTTTCCCTTTTATTTTTTATATTGAATCTGTATGTTACTTGGTAATTCAAATTTCTTTACATGGTGAAGAGGACTTAAATCTAATTGTCTGCTTTCTTCAGTAGAAAGCAAGCGTCATCAAACTGAGCTATATACATACACCTTGTTCACTACTCTAGTTCCAGTGCTGAATACATAGAAAATAAATATTTGTTGAATGAATAAATGTTAGTATGAATGGAGACAAGAGAGATTAAGGTATTTTCTTGTGACCAAAAAGAAGGTTATCTGCCTCATACTCAACCAGTATACACTGATGCTACAGAGATAGGTTTCTCTCTCTCCTTCTCTCAAATAAATAAATAAATAATCTTTAAAAAAAAGAAAAAGAAAAAGCATAGAGAAACATCTTCAAATTTAAGGACTTGTAGGGTTGAAAAAGGCAAGTGATTCTATTCAAACAGTAATAGAAATTTTTAAGACATGCTTTGAGCATAAAAGGGCTGATTAAAACTCAGAATTGCATAAAGTGTCAAATCAAGAGTTGATCATCAAACAAATTGTTGAAACATGAGAATGGATCAAATTAACTCTGAGTAAATATCTGAGTCTCACAATGAAGATTGCAGTACCCAGAAACTCCTTTCAGTTAAACAAAATGTCTTAGGAAAAGAAAATAATGTCATATTCTCATGGTACCAGTAATTATATCCAGAAGGACAAGAACAGGGTCTAAAACTCAAAAAAAAAATCATAATATATAAAAACTAGACCATCACACTGTACATCTTAAACTTATACAGTGATATGTGTCAATTATTTCTCAGTAAAACTAGGAAAAAATCAAAGAACAATAGCAAATAGGAAGATTTTGTTTGGCAAAGAACTGTAGGTTCGACTGTTGGCAATTGGAGCTTACTGAAATCACACAGTAAGAAGCTGGCCAAGTTCTTGAGAAAATTTGAAATAAAAGAGGCTAACTGTCTGAGAATTAAAACCATGCTTGGTTCTCAAACTTTATATGAATAAAAAGAAGACTGAAAAAAAAAAACTGGACAAGGAAACATAGTCTCCAAAGCTCAATTTTCCGAGATGGCTAAGTAGGAGAACAGAAAAGGAGGGATCTTTTGGGCAGGACCAATGGCTCAGGAGAACAGTGGTCTAGGAAGCAGAGGTGGAGCCCAACAAAGGAACATTATCTACCCACTGGGTAGTGCTCTCTTGTATAGTCTGCCTAGTAAGATTTCAAAACTGAAATAGACAATTCTTCTATTCTTCTATTTTTTTTTTATTTTTGAGAGAGAGAGAGTGGGCAAGAACGAGAGAGAGAGAGAAGGAGCAGGGGGAGGGGCAGAGGGAGAGAGAAAAGTAGACTCCCCACTGAGCAGGGAGCCCAACGTGGGGCTCCATCCCAGGACCCTGAGATCATGACCTGAGCCCATGGCGGACCCTTAACCTACTGAGCCACCCAGGCACCCACCCTATGCTTTTTCAATCCTACTTGCAGATCATCTAATTATTTTGTGAGCTCACCTACTTCTTAGTAACACCTTGTAAACACAACCAATAACAACCAACACTTACTACTAACACTTTATTATTCCTTTACTTTCCTGATGCTACAAGTTCATTACATATCTGACCTCATTTTTTTATTATTAGAGTTGAGAGTTTACCAAATATTTTTTACTACATAATATAAACCTCCTTGTTTTCATTTTCTGGTAATAATTTCTTATCTCTTCACTGCATTGTACCTTGTGAGAGTAGACATCCTTGCCTTGTTCCTGATCTTAGAGGAAGATCCTTCAATTCTTCACCATTGAGTATGATGTTAGCTGTAGGCTTGTCATATATGGCCTTAACCACGTTTAGGTGATTTTCTTCTATTCCTAATTTGTTCAGTGTTTTTGTCCTGAAAGAGTGTTTCATTTAGTTAAATGCTTTTTCTGAATTTATTGGGATGATTATGTGATTTTTATCCTTCATTCTGTTAATGTGGTGTATCACATTGATTGATTTTTCATATGTTGAATCATCCTTGCAGTCTAGGGATCAATTCTACCATATTATGGTGTATGATTCTGTTAATGTGTTCTTTAATTTGGCTTGGTGGCATCAGAATGCCAGACTTCAAGCTCTATTACAAAGCTGTGATCATCAAGACAGCATGGTACTGGCACAAAAACAGACACATAGATCAATGGAACAGAATAGAGAACCCAGAAATGGACCCTCAACTCTATGGTCAACTAATCTTTGACAAAGCAGGAAAGAATATCTAATGGAAGAAAGTCTCTTCAATAAATGGTACTGGGAAAATTGGACAGCCACATGCAGAAGAATGAAATGGGACCATTGTCTTACGCCATACACAAAGATAAACTCAAAATGGATGAAAGACCTACATATGAGACAGGAATCCATTAAAATTCTAGAGGAGAATACAGGCAGCAACAGGTTCAACCTTGGACACAACAACTTCTTACTAGACGTGCCTCCAAAGGCAAGGGAAACAAAGGCAAAAATGAACTATTGGGACTTCATCAAGATTAAAAGCTTCTGCACAGCAAAGGAAACTGTCAACAAAACTAAAAGGCAAAGTATGAAATGGGAGAAGATATTTGCAAATGACATATCAGTTAAAGGGCTAGTATCCAAGTTCTATAGAGAACTTATCAAACTCAACACCCAGAGAACAAATAATCCAACCAAGAAATGAGCAGAAAACATGAACAGACATTTCTCCAAAGAAGACATGCAAATAGCCAACAGACACATGAAAAAATGTTCAACATCACTCAGCATCAGGGAAATACAAGTGAAAACCACAATGAGATACCACCTCACACCAGTCAGAATGGCTACAATTAACAAATCAGGAAATTACAGATGTTGGTGAGGATGTGGAGAAAGGGCAACCCTCTTACACTGTTGGTGGGAATGCAACCTGGTACAGCCACTCTGGAAAAAGTATGGAGGTTCCTCAAGAAGTTAAAAACAGAGCTACCCTATGACCCAGCAATTGCACTACTAAATGTTTATCCCAAAGATACAAAGGTAGTGATCCAAAGGGGCACCTCCCCCCAGTGTTCATAGCAGCAATATCCACAATAGCCAAACCATGGAAAGAGCTGAGATGTCTATCAACAGATGAATGGACAAAGAAGATGTAGTATATATATATACAATGGAATATTACTCAGCCCTTGGAAAGGATGAATACTTAGCATTTACATTGACATGGATGGAACTGGAGGGTATTATGCTGAGTGAAGTAACTCAATCAGAGAAAGACAGTTATCATACTCTTACACTCATATGTGGAATATAAGAAACAGCACAGAGGATCACAGGGGAATGGAGGGAAAACTGAATGGGAAGTCATCAGAGAGGGAAAAAAAAAACATGAGAAATTCTTAATTATAGGAAACGAACTGAGGGCTGCTGGGGGGCACATGGGTGGGGAGATGGGGTAAATGGGTGATGAGCATTAAGGAGGGTACATGGTATGATGAACACTGGGTGTTATATGCAACTGATAAACTATTGAACACTAAAAAAAAAAAAAATGAACTGAGCACATTCCCTTGCATAATCCTCAGATGGCCTTCACCACCATGTGACATTGAACAGACATGCTATGTATATTTTTGCCTCATTTCCAAGCTTCAAATAATCTCTAGAACACCAGAATTCTTTCAAAAAATTTTTTTAAAAGAGATTTGGACGTTAAAGCAAAATTCGACTGTGTTGGCTAAGATGCCACATTCAACTTCAATTTTCAATCCTACTACTTTGCCATACTCCTATAGGAAAAGCTTATGTTTTTGCACGTCTCTGTCTCTTCCAAGCTATTTCATTCTCTATTGCTTAACCTGAAGTCCTAAAGTTAAGCTTTAATCTCCATGAAACACTTCAACAGAAGGTAAAAGAAGGGACACTTCAATAGTGGTATAGAAAACTATGGAGAACATGGTGAAATACAGAAATTCATGATTTCACTATTGAGGTAAAGATTGGTTTTTGGTGAAGTTTTATAAATACATTCACAGGATAAATGATAAGGTTATGTATAAATCCATAGGAAATGAAAAACTAATATCTTCTGTTTGACATAGAGCTAGATATACACTTTTTTCACTTTTCAAAATACTTGTCATAGGAAAAATGTGTCATAAAAATAAAATTTTAGAATTGGGAAATATGTCTGTGTTCATTGGAATGGAAAAAAATCCAAGATAAATTAAACGTTTTGCCTTTTTTTTCTAAATGGAATTATGTTGCTACTGATACATGCAGGATAACAGATTTCAGGACATCTCTTTGGAAACACTTGTTTTGCTGAAAGGATGCCATGTCTTTGGGAAAATTTTATGCAAATTTGCAAAATAATGCTTTTCTTCTCTGAATAAATATTTCAGAAGCATTGCTATTTTTTTTAAGATTTTATTTATTTATTTGACAGAGAGACAGCCAGCGAGAGAGGGAACACAAGTAGGGAAGTGGGAGAGGAAGAACCAGGCTCCCAGCAGAGCAGGGAGCCTGATGTGGGGCTCATTCCCAGAACCCTGGGATCATGCCCTGAACCGAAAGGAGACGCTTAACAACTGAGCCACCCAGGTGCCCCAGCATTGCTATTTTGAACCAAGCATGTATTTGTGTGTGTGTGGGGGGGTGGGTTTTGTTTTTGTTCTTGTTTAAAGTTTTATAATATTTCATTGCTCTTTCAGTGATTTTTATACTTTTTTATTGTGGTAAAATCATATAACATGATATCTACCCTCAACACATTTTTAAGGGTACAGTAAAATATTAACTATAAGCACATGATATCTACCGTCTTAACACATTTTTAAGGGTACAGTAAAATATTAACTATAAGCACAATGTTGTACAGCATATCTCTAGAACTTTTTCATCTTACATGACAAACTTTACACCCATTAGACAGCAATTCCCCATTTGCCCTGCCTGCCCCCCCCCATCCTAGCCCCTGGCAACCACTTTTCTACTCTCTGGTTGTATGAGTTTGACTATTTTAGATTTCTCATATAAGTGGAATCATGCAGTACTTGTCCTTCTGTGACTGGTTTATTTCACCTAGCATAATATTGTCCTCAAGGTTCATTTAAGTAGTAGCATGAAACAGGGTTGCCTACTTTTATGGACAAATATTCCATTGTAAATATCTGCCATATTTTCTTCATCTATTCATCTGCTGATGGACATTGTGGGTATTATGAATAATACTGTAATGAACGTGGAAAGCAGATATATCTTCAAGATCCTGATTTCAGGTATTTTGGATAAATAACCAGAAGGGCAATTGCTGGGTCACACAGTAGTTCTATTTTTAATTTTTTAAGGAACTTCCATAGTGTTTTTGCACTTTAGATGCAACATTTTACATTCCCAACAACAATGTGCGAGGGTTCCAATATTTCTACATCCTTAACAACTCTTGTTATTTGGGTTTTTTTTCTTTTTTTAAATTCCAGTTAGTTTACATATAGTCTAATATTAGTTTCAGGTGTACGGTATAGTGATTCAACAATTCTATACATCCTCTGGTGCTCATCACAAGTGCCGTCCTTAATCACCTATTTCATCCATCCCCCCACCCACGTCCCCTGTGGTAACCATTAGTGTGTTCTCTAGAGTTGAATCTGTTTCTTGGTTTGCCTTTCGTTCTTTTTCCCTTTTGCTCATTTGTTTTGTTTCTTAAATTCTACATATGAATGAAATCATACAGTATTTCTTTTCTCTGATTGGCTTATTTTGCTTAGCATTATATTATCTGGCTCTATCCATATTATTTCAAATGGCAAGATTTCATTCTTTTTTATGGCTGAATAATACTCCATTGTATATATATACCATATTTTTTTATTCATTTATCTCTCAATGAACACTTGGGTTGCTTCCATAGTTTGCCTATTTTAAATAATACTGTAGTAAACATAGAGGTGCATGTATCCCTTTGAATTAGTGTTTTTGTATTTTTTAGGTAAATACCCAGTAGTGTGATTCCTGGATCATATGGTAGTTCTATTTTTATTTATATGAGAAATCTCCATACTGTTCACAGTGGTTGTACCAGGTTGCATTCCCACCAATAGGGCAGGAGGGTTCCTTTTTCTCCACATCCTTGCCAACACTTGTTTCCTGTGTTTTTTATTTTAGCCATTCTGACAGGTGTGAACTGATATCTCATTATACTTTTGATTTGCATCTCCCTGATGATGAGTGATCCTGATCATCTTTCTATGTGTCTATTGGTTATCTGTATGTCTTCTTTGGAGAAATGTCTTTTCATGTCTTCTGTCTACCCTTTAATTGGACTATTTGTTTTTTGGGTATTGAGTTGTATTAGTTCTTTATATATTAGTTCTTTATATAGTTCTTTATATTAGTTCTTTATATATCAGGCATGTCATTTGCAAATATCCTCTCCCCTTTAGTAGGTTGGCTTTTAGGTGATTGTTTCCTTAGCTGTGCAGAAACTTTTTTTCGATATAGTCACAATAGTTTATTTTTGCTTTTGTTTCCCTTGCCTCTGGAGACATATCTAGAAAAAAGTCACTACAGCTGATGTCAGAGAGATTATTACCTGTGTTCTCTTCAAGGATTTTTACGGTTTCAAGGTCTCACATTTAGGTCTTTAATCCATTTTGAGTTTATTTTTGTGTATGGTGTAAGAAAGTTTCACTCTTCTGCATGTTGCTGTTTTGACTCAACAATTCTGTCCAGTTTTCTCAACACCTTTTGTTGAAGAGATGGCCTTTTTGCCATTGCATATTCTTTCTTTCTTTGCCAAAGACTAATTGATCATGGGGTGCCTGGGTGACTCAGTCGTTAAGCGTCTGCCTTCAGCTCAGGTCGTGATCCCAGGGTCCTGGGATCAAGCCCCACATCAGGCTCCCTGCTCAGTGGGGAGCCTGCTTCTCCCTCTCCCTCTGTCTGTTGCTCCCTCTGCTTGTGCTTGCTCTCTCTGTCAAATAAATAAAAATAAAATCTTTATAAAAAAAAAGACTAATTGACCATATAATTGTGGGTTTATTTCTGGGTTTTCTGTTCTATTCCATTGATCAATATGTCTGTTTTAGTGCCAGTACCAATCTATTTTGATTACTACAGTTTTGTAATATAACTTGAAGCCTGGAGTTGTGATACCTCCAGTTTTATTTTTCTCTTTCAAGATTGTTTTGGCTATACAGGGTCTTTTGTGGTTCCAGACAAATTTTAGGATTGTTTGTTCTAGTTCTGTGATAGGGATTGCATTAAATGTGTAGATTGCTTTGGGTGGTATAGACATTCAATAATAAAATACCTATGAATAAACTTAACCAAAGAAGTAAAAAATCTTTACTTTGAAAACTATAAAACATTGATGAAAAAAATTGAAGATAACACAAAGAAATGGAAAGACATTCCATGCTCATGGATTGGAAGAAGAAATATTGTTGAAATTTCCATACTATAAGAGGTATTTCTTTATTAACTAACAGATATGCTATTACTTTATGTAACCAACCACACACTCACAGAGGCAGAAATGGACCTTTCTATTTTACTAATGTTTTGGACTCTTTTTTTTATTTTAAGATGGGATAAATGATTCATTCTTTCAATTTAAAAGGCATTGTACACAGCAGTACTAATGGAAAAAAGAAGATATTTGATGAAAGATAAGATTCAAACAATTCATACCTAAATATAAGCATTTATGGAATTTGTGAAAATTAACTGATATTGTTTGACAGGGATCGTTTAATTCTACACTTGCCATTGAACACATTAATGTTCTCTTCATCATTTTAAATCTCTCAATGTAATTCTAAATATAAATCTACCAAATATCAAATATTGGGATTTAATATTGATGTTCTGCATCTTTTATCTCCTCCCCAAATTAGACTTTGAAATCAAGCTGTCTCTTTTACAAAATATAGTTAAGAAAAGTTAAAACAAACACTGAATATATTAAATAAACTGATTTTTCTGTAAAAGAATAAAATGGTCAATTTGCTTGAAAATTTACATTTAAACAGTTGTGTTACTATCCTATAATGATAGAATTTTCCAAGTGAATATAAAAAAACACATGAAGAAAAGAAATACTATCTAAAGAGGAAGAATGTTTTAGTTAAAGAAAACTTTTATAAAAATATATGAACTTTATATTTCATCAAATTTATCAGTATTTTAATATACTGTACAGTTAATAATTTGGTTTTTAAAACTTTAATAATCCAATTAAAGTGTCTGATTAAAACATCACGAAAAAGAAACTTCTTCACAAAACTTTTTTTATTTTTTTTAACCATACTTTTGTACTCACCTCACAGTTGGCAAATTACGTTCACATTCAATGTCTCTTCAATTTTCATCCCCACAAGCTGTCTATTAGACAGTTTGGACAGGTAAAATTACTGCCATTTTTACCTTTTAGATAAATAAGCTCAGGCCCAAAATTTGTACATGACTTACCCCAAGGTCACTAAGCAATCAAGTGGGAAGGCCAAAACTTATTCTACAATTCAGATCTTGTATAGAGGGGCCTAGAAGAGAGTTTATATTTAGAAATGTTTTATTATCATAACACTTCACCTTCTTTAAAGAACTGGTAATTCATCTTTCCCCTAACACATTAGAGCATGCAATTCTTCTGTTTTATTCAATTTACAAAAAAATATTTCGTAAGTGATAACTAAGATATTATATGGAGTCAAACTGTTCTATTCCACTTATGCTTGGAAATATGAACAGCTGTTGGAATGCACACGAGAAAAATTTCTATTTGTGTGTGAAGGAGAATTCTGGTGACTCTAAGGATAAGAGAATTAAGTCAATTTACCTTTGCAAAGGGAAACTGCTCTGGGAATTACTTAAGGTGGTTAAATTACAGAGCTTTCCCCCCACAAGCTGTCAACAATAAAGAGATTAAGATTTCATTTGCAAGCTTTATCTTTAACACAAAATGACAGTAATTGACATTTAAAAACTGTATGGTACAAAACTCTACATGACACAGGCAGAAACTTGTACAAGCTCTGGAACCTAGCTCCTACACATATGTGCTTCGATTGTCTGTAACAGGATCTGGAGTGTTTTTAGTAGTTGAATCTTCTAAATATTACCTATGAGAATGCAAAAACGTTACCTGAGATAATACTACTGAAAATCAAATTATGGACACAGAGTACATATTACTTTGGACTTTGGGCCCTCCTTTAAGACTGAGAGAGTTAGAATTCCCAAAAAGTAACATTATATGAATCAGTTACCTTATTTGCATAATTTGCTTTTCAGCGCAAAGTAACAGGGCCTGACCCAGATGATCTCAAAGTGAATTGTCAGCAGGCCAATAAAAAAAATTGAGCAGATGGATGTCATTTTTCAAAATTAGGCTTTTTTTTTGACAATAATCACTCTTGATGTTCTAAGAGAATAGGAATCAGTAGGAAGAATTCATCAGGCATTTTCTTACATAACTATGTTTACAATTTACACAGAGGCAGAGGGATGACTCAGAAAGGAGGAAATTCCCTCCTAATTTCATGAGAGGAGTTAGAGTATAAACACACACGCAAACACACACACACACATCAGTTGCTTGGAGTTGAAGAATATAACATATTCCTCCTTGCTAAGCATGTTAGAATATCTCTTATTTTTATCCTGTGTGTAAGTTTGGACAATTTTCATTTCCATTCCCAGTTTCTATAATTTGTATTGTTGAAGTCGTAAAAAAGATAATCATATTTTATAAAGAACAATCTGTCTCTTCAATTAATGGCCAATGCTAAATTTGAAATTTACATCCTACACACCAGTCGGTTACAAAATAATTAATTTGATTCAGATGTTTAATTAAGCATGACAAGGAGGCTTTAGTTTCAAGTTAGAGGGGAAAAAATGAAAGAGTCGCCTTGGAAAAGCCTGGAGCATATTTTGCAGAGCATCTTGGAACAAACAGTTTTAACTAAAGACTTAGCCTATTCCTTTGATGACTTCATTAACAAGTCAAAGTCTTCAGACCCATGAGGCCTATGACACAGAATACTCTAGTAGCTAGATGTAGGACACATAGAATTTGGATTTTTTGATCAAATTGTAATAAATATCTTTAATTAAGCAGGCTTTTCCTGAGGAGTTAAAGGAAAGAAAAAAGCCCCTCATTATTTATTTTTTGAGCCATTGCTTCTTCATTCTATGTTAACAGAAAGGATCTTTTATTTATAGATATTATTATGACTTCCATAAATAGTCAATACATACATAGTGCACATATTCACTTTCTGTGTGCTCTATGATGTTGTACAAATTCTCTTCGTTGATGTTCAAAACTATAATTAAAGCCAAGTCTTAATGCTTCCCCTTCACTAACACTTGTATTTTGTTGTAAGCAAAAGAACAAGAGTTGAGCTTATCATGGTGATTTATTTGATTTTCATTTCAGTGATAAATTTACATCTGTCCTCACACAGAATGGAGAGAAATCAGTGAACATTCACAGAACTGACATAAAAGCCAACTTAAGTTTTCTAAAACACAATAATCATTAGACAACCTGCAATTGCTTTTCTTTTTTAAATTTTCATTTACAAGAGTATTTTGTGTAGAATTATAGTCTTTGTTAAAAAGTCAGGAAATGTCAAATTGTCTGACAAACGTTCTCATATCCTAGATTTACAGCAATATCTATGCTCAGGAAGAGGTTTTTAAACAGGCAGCAATTTTATACAAATCCTTACAAAATAATCATGGATACCAAGTCAAAGGCTGAATGTCATTCAGTAATATTCAACTAAGGAAAGGGAGATGAACACCATGGGAGAATGGAGGGGCATGACATGATGTCGAAATCCCTACGGGAGGATGTTTCAAATCTTAGAGTTCCTGAGTTTCTTATATGCTCTATGTCTCTGCTCAAGCCCTCTAAATGGCAGTGAAAAACCACTGTAGCTAATGGCAGAATCTTGTATCTACCATCTGATACCAGATAGAAAACAAAAATCCCTTATAAACAATTGTCCTGTTAGAACAGCTATTCCTAGTACAACAGTGGGTTTTGTGGTGATCCTCTATCTTCAAAGACGTCGGAGGTTTTGAACCTAGTCCAGTCTTCCTTGTAACTCTAACTCAAGGAATGTATGGGTGCATGTCACATCCAAGAAAGTCTTCCTGAGCACTATGAATCAGAACAAGCACTATATTTCATTGTCGAGGGGGTTTATCAAGTGATGTGTAACTAGTATTGATGAGACACAGTTGCACCAGAGAATGGGAGGTACTTTTTTACGTTTGAAGGTGCTACGTGGCTTGCAAGGTACAGAAGTTGAAGAGCCACTAAATTTCTTGAACTGAAGTAGTCTGTGCCAGTCCAATCTCATATAGTATGATCACACATGTTCAAAGAATGTAGTGACTGGGGCATTAGCAGTTGTGTTTATGAATCAAAAGATCACTACAATGCTGCTGTGTGTGCTGTGCTGCCATCTGCTCAGTGTCCCTTTTTACAACACAGTAAACTTGATATTGGGGAAAGTGCACTATGTCTCCAAAGCTTGACAATCCAAACTTAGACCACGCCCTCTGGTTGATCATAGTTTAACCTGTACACATCTATTTCATTGAGCTTCCATTTCATGTTCGAAGTGTACCTTTGGCTTTCCTCATAGAGTGTGATTCTAGTTTTCTTCTGCTTCTCTTACTATACTTTTGGTTTTACTTCGAAAGCCCCTGCACTTTCTTCCATCTCCTAAGAGCATCAGTTTACTACCACTGAGGTAGATGGATCAAAACTGTTAGACTTATACACATCTGGATTTGCATCCTAGCTCTGAAACTCAAGGGCTGTTTTATCCTGAGAAAATCAGTTAATCTCTTGGAGCATCAATTTCTTATTGGTATTCTAGGTGTTCCATATCTCATAATGTTATTTATAGCACATATAAAGTTATTTTGAATGTGTAAATGGATGAATGAATGAAAACACACCTAGTCAATGCACTTATATGGGGGTGCCTGAGTGGCTCAGTCGGTTAAGCATCTGCCTTCAGCTCAGGTCATGATCCCAGGATCCTGGGATCGAGTCCCGCATGGGGCTCCTTGCTCAGCAGAGAGGCTGCTTCTCCCTCTGCCTGCCACTCCCCCTGCTTGTACTCTTTCTCTTTCTGTCAAATAAATAAATAAAATCTTTTAAAAATACACTTACATGAACCTATATGTTGCAAAAGTTAAGAGTAGTTGTCATCATCAGTCTTTGCATCTTACAATACCTGTAGTGGGGGACACTAATATGTATTAATGGCATGTACTGTACCATATATTTACATAGATTACATCACCCAAACCATCAATGTAAACACTATATTCATTTTACATAAAATCAGAAGTTCTGAGAGTTTGTTTTTTTTTTTTTGTAATTTGAACTTTATAATTGCTAGGAATCAAGGTCATTTTATCAATTTCACCAAGAGCATCATATTAATACCATCATCATATGCAATCTTCAAAACAAGCCCATAAGTACTATTATCCCATTTCATAGATGAAAGAAATGGATATTTAGAATTATTAGCATGTTGTAAAGCAAGTGTTGAAATTCAAGCTTGCCTTATTCTGAAGTCTATAATCTTTCAATTAATAATGCTACCTCTAATTAATTTAGTGACTAGAACACAATATGTGAGAAATATATATTTGATGAATATATATTTTGTACTTTGTTCCTTTGAGGTAATATCATTTGATATCTCACTCTGTAGAGGGGATGCACTATCATTCAACCTGTGGATGACAGGAAAGTATGTGGTTGATATTGCAACAACTTATATTAACATAATCTATGATAGAAAAATTCACAACATGTGGAACCCCTAAAATTAGAATAAGTTTCAGAATTTTAAAACCAAATGCAATAAAGGAAGAAAATATTCTTACTTAAAAGATAGTATTTTCTAAATGCTTCTTTTAGATAGAGATAGAACTAATATTTTAATGAATTATATGTAATGAAAACTCTGCTACAACATTGCCTATAATCTGTTGAAGAGTACAACAATTAGAATATTGCAGGGAAAACAGGATAGTAGACAGAAAGGTGTGGGATGATAGAAAGTATAATTTGTTTGACTGGCATAGAAAAAGTTGACTAATGTAACAAAGCCAAGGATAGATGTTGGGGGAAAAAAAAGACTTTATAAGACAAAAGAAAGAAATACTATTTATTATGGGTTGAATTGTGTCCCCCACCAAAAAAATATGTTGGAGTCCAAACCCTAGGAACCTTTGAATGTGACATTATTTTGAAATCAGGTCTTTGCAGATGTAATCAAGTTAAGATCAGGTTATTAGGGTGAGTCTTAATCCAATATGACTAGTGTATTTATAACAAGAGGGAAATTTCAGGAACACACAGATAGGAGAATGCCATTTGAAAACACAGGCACATTGAGAGAAGACACTTATGTGTAGACGGAGGCAGAGACTGGAGTTATGGTGCACAAGCAAAGAACACCTAGGGCTACCAAAAGTCAGAAGAGGAAAGGAAGGATCCTCCCCCAGAGGTTTAGAGTCTTTATAGGGAGTAAGGCCCTGTCAAGATCTTGATTTCAAACTTCCAGCCTCTAGCATTTAGAATAAATTTCTATTGTTGTAAGCCACTAAGATTATGGTACTTCTTTAAAGCAGTTCCAGGAAACTAATACACTATTTTTAATATCTTCATTGGAAAAAAACCCCTAAAAACAAATAAACAAAAACCTCCACACTAATCTTTTCATAGGCCATAGAGTATACAAAGTTGTTTTAGAGTGGAGAGTTGTGTGAAACTTTCAATTTTCACTCTGTAAATATCTTAACATGGGTATGTTCTCATTCTTGACAAAGATTTGAAGTGAAAATGAAAGCTTTTTCACTGTTTTATAAATCTGTGATAACATGATTTTTCTTTGTCTTTAACAATAAATATGATTTTTTTTCCTCATTGCTCTGTTTGCCAAATCTTGACAAACTAAGCGCAAAGAAAGGTTGAGCCAACTTATATTTTCCTCTGAATTACGAAAGCTTTTTGAGGCTCGCTTACTTCATAATTGCTTCAAGGTCACATTTTACTTTGATGTAGGGTCCTGGTCAGAGCAAACCACCAGAATACAGCAGTTTAAAAATGAATACTTATTTATGTGAGTTATTTATTGCTGTGTAACAAATTACCCCAAAACTTAATGGCTTAAACCAACAACATTTATCATCTCACAGTCACTATGAGTCACGAATCTGAACACGATTTAACTGGGTCTTCTGGCTTTAGTTTCTCTCAAGGCTGCTTACATCTATAGGCTCAACTGGAAAGAATGTGTTTCTTCCTTTATTCAGGCGGTGCTGGCAAGATTAGGTTCCTCATGGGCTGCAGGATTGATGCCTTAGGTCCTCGTGAGCCATTGACTGGAGGCCTTCCTTGTTTCCTTGCCATGTGGGCCTCTCTAGAGCATCTATCTTGTTTTATGACAGTTTGTTTTATTAAGTGAGAGGGCAAGAAAGAGTAGCAGCAAAAAAGAGTACAGCACAATAGAAGGCATATACCTTTGTAACCTAATCACAAAATGATATCACTTTTGCCATACTCTATTCATTAGAATAAAATATTCTAGTAATTCCGATTCTATTCATTAAAAGCAAGTCACTGGGTTCAACCTATCCTCAAGGGGAGGGATTACACAAAAGCATGAGTATCAGGAAATTGGGTCACTGCAAGTCACACTAGAAACTGCCTACCATATTATTGTGAGGCCAAACGATAAATATGGCTACTAGCATTAAATGATGATATATCTATTTATTGTAATAACAGATAAATAATAATAAACAACATCTCATAAGCTGAATCAATAAGTAGGTATAATAATCTTATAAAAAAGACTTTGCAATCAATAATTAAGAAATTACATAAATTTCAATGAAAAAGTAAAAAAAGAATAAATGAGAATTCCAAGTTACTATTTTGACAAATTCATGTATCAATGCCAAACATTTAGCCAACAGTTTTACATATTCTGTAATGGATGAGAGCAAAAGCTTTGAAGTCATACACATATGGGTTCAAATCTACGGTCCACCATTTAATAGTTTCGTGACTTTAGACAAGTTATTTAAAACTTCTGAGTTCTGTTTCTTCAATTCTAAAGTGAGAGTACTAATGCCTGCATATGAGATATTTAAATCTGATCTTACATATAAGGTACTTAACCTGAATAAATAGTAGCCATTGTTATTTTTATGACTTTTACTGTTTCAAGATGATCATTTGCTCTGCAATGAAAGAAACAGTTATAATTAGAACAGAAGGAGTGTTTCAATATCAGAATATAATTACTGATGCCAGGAGTAATACACTGGGCAGATGTATAAGCTTCATTTACAGCAAGCAAAGATACAAAAAAAAAAAAATCATTGAACGTGTGAAAAATCCTGCCAATAAACAGAAACAAAATGTGACTCAAAGTAAGCATATGGAACAAAGTTGGGAAACTGACAGTACATTGAGATATAAAGAAGTAGGATGTTGAAATTTGGCAGTGATTCCTAACAAAGATATCCTTCCACCTCAGGAACTAGTTTCACTGATATGCACATGTATGACAGTTTTGTAACCTAAAGATTTAGCTTGAAATCTATGGCAGATTGGTTGCCTCCATGAGTCAGTCCAATTTTTCATTCTTCCCTGTATCCACTCCATTGGGAGCTTCTCTCACTAATAAGGGGATGCTGTAAACATTCTGGGTGATGAGACAGTGCCAGAAAAGGATGTCTACCCAGTCCCCCCTCAGAGGCCCCCTTCATTTGGTTTTCCATGGAATCACTGTTCCATGAACATAAGATTCTTCAAAAGAACAATGACCATTGTTCAAAAGAACAATGACCATTTATGTCCTACTATCTGTCAGGCATTTTCATGAACAACACACACACACACAAACACACAAACACACAACCAACATATTATTTCTGACTTTTGACTTAGTGATTATATCATTTGTACAGAAGAGAAATCTGGATTTGAGAAGAGTTAAGAGATACACCTAAACAAATATAGATATATAGATCAATGGAACAGAGTAGAGAAACCAGAAATGGACCCACAACTATATGGTCAACTAATCCTCAACAAAGTAGGAAAGACTATCCGATGGAAAAAAGCCTCTTCAACGAATGGTGCTGGGAAAACTGGACAGCAACATGCAGAAGATTCTGGACCACTTTCTCACACCATACACAAAAACAAATTCAAAATGGATGAAAGACCCAAACGTGAGACAGGAAACCATCATCAAATTCTAGAAGAGAACACAGGCAGAGACCTCTTTGACCTCGGCTGTAGCAACTTATTAGGCACAACACCGAAGGCAAGGGAAACAAAAGCAAAAATAAACTATTGGGACTTCATTAAGATAAAAAGTTTCTGTACAGTGAAGGAAACAATCAACAAAACTAAAAAGCAGCCCAAGGAATGGGAGAAGATATCTATCTGTAAAGGACATATCTGATAAAGGGTTAGTATCCAAAATCCATGAAGAACTTAACAAAGTCAACACCCAAAAAACAAATAATCCAGTTTAGAAATGGGCAGAAGACATGAATAGATGTTTTTCCAAAGAAGACATCCAGATGGTTAACAGACACATGAAAAGTTGCTCAACAACATTCAGCATCAGGGAAAATCAAATCAAAACCACAAAGAGATACCATCTCACACCTGTAAGAATGGCTAAGGGCTAAAATTAACAACACAAGAAGCAACAGGTATTTAGGAGGGTGAGAAAAGGGAACTCTCTTGCACTCTTGGTGGGAATGCAAATGGGTGCAGCCATTCTGGAGAACAATTTGGAGGTTCCTCAAAAAGTTAAAAATAGGGGGCGCCTGGGTGGCACAGCGGTTAAGCTTCTGCCTTCCGCTCAGGGCGTGATCCCAGCGTTATGGGATCGAGCCCCACATCAGGCTCCCCTGCTATGAGCCTGCTTCTTCCTCTCCCACTCCCCCTGCTTGTGTTCCCTCTCTCGCTGGCTGTCTCTATCTCTGTCAAATAAATAAATAAAATCTTTATAAAAAAAAAAAGTTAAAAATAGAACTACCCTATGATCCAGCAATTGCACTGTTATGTATTTACCCAGAGGATATAAAAATACAGAATTGAAGGGGTACATGCACCCCGATGTTTATAGCAGCATTATCAACAATAGCCAAACTATGGAGAGAACCCAAGTGTCCATTGACTGATGAATGGATAAGGAAGATGTGGTAAATATACACAATGGAATATTATTCAGCCATCAAAAAGAATGGAATCTTGACACTTGCAAAGACATGGATGAAGCTAGAGTGTATTATGCTAAGTGAAATAAGTCAGTCATAGACAAATTCCATATGATCTCACTCATACGTGGAATTTAAAAAAAAATAGATGAACATATGGGAAAGGGGAAAAGAAAAAAAGGAGAGAGGGAAACAAGCCATAAGTGACTGTTAATGACAGAGAACAAACCGAGGGTGAATGGAGGGACATGGGTGGGGGATGGGCTAGATCGATGATGGCTTATAAAGAGGGCATTTGTGATGAGCACTGGGTATTGTATGTAAATGATGAACTACTGAATTCTATTCCAGAAACCAATATTGCACTGTATATTACCTAACAAAATTTAAATTAAAAAAAAAGTACATTGAGAAAAAAAAAAGATGCCTAAAAATCACAGAACTCATAAATGTCAGATATTGGATTTAAACATAGGTTTTCCCACTCCTAGGTAAGTGAGCTTCCACTAAAATCCTTCTGCCAGTAAGATGTTAGAGTTTGGGTCAGACCAGACTGATCTAAAAGATAATCAAATAATTTAGAATAATAAACTTTTTACATGACTTTGTGTTCATTTGCATTTGATTTATATGTGTTTCCATGTTGTAAAACAAAATATTTTTACAGAACACAATGTAATGGATGTTATACACTAATTATTGCAGCTCACATGGTAAAGCCAGAAAATTCAGGTTCATAAGAACAATCACTAGATCTGTTTCCTCATGTATAATGATGGGTGTGAAAATTCCATCAGAAAATTTTATTTTGTTTCTGAAATCATAAAACTCCAAAGAAAATAAAATTATATTTTTTCATCTCTTTTTTTATATGTTTACTTTGTCCTTTTAGATAAATCCAGGAATGAATAGTTTATACATCAATAAAATGCTGTGTAATGGCAGTGTAGATAACCTACAAAAAAACATTTATTAGGGCTGAGTAGATAAGCTAAAGTGAACTAGAATAGCCAAAACAATTATGGAAAAAAAAAAGAATATAGCTGGAAGAATCATACTATTTGATCTTAAGAATTGCTATATAGCTACAATGTGGTATTGACAGAGACACATAGATCAATGGAACAAAAGGGAGAACCAAAACATAGACCCACACAAAGATAACCAACTGATTCTTCAAAGTGTAAAAGCAATGCAATGGAAGAAAGATATTCTTTTCAGCAGTGTGTGAATAATTAGACATCCTTAGGCAAAAACAAACAAACAAAACACCTCAACCTGAACCTCACGCCTCATACAAAAGTTAACTTAAAAAATTACAGACTTAAATGTAAAACTATCAAACTTTTAGAAGAGAACACAGGAAAAAAATATTCATGACCTATAGTTAGGCCGAGAGCTCTTAAAGTTGACTCCAAAAGCACAACCTATAACAGAAAAATAAGGGTAAGTTGAACATCACCAAATTAATTTTTTTGGCTTTGCAAAAAACTCTGCTAAGAGGATTAAAAGACAAGCCACAGAGGAAGAATATTTGGAAATCACATATCTGATAAAGGACTCATCTAGTATTAAATGTATCAAACCGACATGTTGTATACCTCAAACTTATACAGTGTTTTACGTTAACTATATCTCAATTCAAAAAAAAATAAGAACTGAAAAAAGTATATAAAGAACTCTCTCCTCTCAACAGTCAGCAAATGAACAATCCAGTTAGAAAACGGGCAAAGGCTTGAGTAGGCATTCCACCAAAGATACCCCGCATGGACTCTCTGACTAATGAAGCAGAAGGCGAAAAGTTTTGGAAAATATTTGCTTTGCTGATATGGGTAGCAACTTTTTCTTTTCCTCTTTATTCATGTTCCTTCCTAGAAAATGTATGTAATGTTTGGAAATATGAAATCCATCTTGAAATGAGAAAGACAAAATTCACATGATCAGTATAGTGGAACAAAAAGATAAAAGAAAACTGATACCTTATTGACATTATTGATTTACTGTGTCAGCCTTTCCCCTATTTTTATAGATTTCCTCTTCCTCCCTTGAACAGCTTCCCATAAAAAAAATGAGAATGAATACACTGGCAATGTGAATTTTCTGTATTGTTTGAGAACATTCAGTTCTGCTATAGAGAGAAAGAAGACAAATGAGATAGATGAAACTCATACCAAGTATTAAGCATAGAGAGTAATTTAAGCATGTAGCTTATGAAATATAGGTAAGCTCACAGGATTTGTTAAGAATAAGTAATAAGTAAGGAAATGTCTTATAAACCATAGGCAAATTTCATAAGATGTGTTAAATTTTGATAGTAAGTTAGCAACTGATGGAAGAGTCCAACCCCTGGTTAAAATCCTATGTGTGATTTTTCAGGCCTGATCATAGGCACTTACAATGGCTTTGCCTGACAGTCCTCATGGGGGAAAGCCACCCTCCCCACACTAGACTGGTGCATAGTCAGTGCACTGCAGTCTCTGAAGGGAGCTGCAGCAGGGGCCTCGAGCTCCCTGGCCAGTCATGCTATTTCTCATGTTTATATTCCCAGCTCCTGTGTCTTCATTCCTAGGTCTCTTTTTCTGAGGCCTTGGGCAGAAGGGTTCAGGGAGCCTCGGCTGAGGCATCCTTACAGGGAAGGGAAGAGGGAAAACCTGAAGACACTTTTCTCCACTCTGATGAAGTATTCAGTACTTTTCCACTTCTAGCTTTTCATCCTTGTCTCCCCACACCCCCAAGCCCCAGACTCCATCTCCACTCCAGGGTCTATAAAACTACTGGAACCTTTTGTTCAGGACTCCCTCGAAAGTGAGACAACCTCCATGACTGTGCAGATCCACCTGACCCTGAACTGTGCACCATTCTTTGGGGAACATGGAACAAAGGGAGTCAGCACTTTCTCCCGTTTTAAACTCTTGCTTATATCATCACAGTAATGGGTTAAAGGCTTAAGTCTTTGGTTTTTGGCTTGCTGCTTTCATCAGCCACTCTAACACCTGACAGCTCAGCTCTCTCTCCCCCAACTCAGCTGAGCTTCTGAAAATGGTAAAACATTTAATATGTAATATATGATGGAAACAAGTAACACAGATAAGAAAGGAATAAAAAGACAAATAATCATGCCAAACTTTGGCATGTGATCCCTAAATCAATCACCCACAGGTGCTACCTAATATGGTCCCATTCTGACCCCACATGACATCGGCCTAAGTAACACGTGCACATGTGCATACACACATACACACACACACACACACACACACACACACACACACACACACACACCATAGATCTTCATAAGGCTAATTGGCGAGCTCCAGCTGTCGATCAGGCATATTGCCCCCGCATACCTCAATTGAGCAAGCATGTGTTTGGCACAGAAAATTTATTTTGCTCTTTTACTCAAAATACAATTTGTTTTATTTTATTTTCTTGCCTATTTCCTTCTTTCTTTTTTTTTACTTTTTTATTTAAATTCTAGTTAGTTAACATATAGTGTAATATTAGTTTCAGGAGTTGAATTCAGTGATTCATCACTTACATATAACACCTAGTGCTCATCACAACAAGTGCCCTCCTTAACACCCATCACCCATCTAGCCCAGCCCCCACCCATCAACCCTCAGTTTGTTCTTAATCTTTAAGAGTCTCTTATGGTTTGCCTCCCTCTCTTTTTTTTTCTTTCCCCTATATTCATCTGTTTTGTTTCTTAAATTCCACATACGAGTGAAATCATACAGTATTTGTCTTTCTCTGACTGACTTACTTCCCTTAGCATAATATGCTCTTGCTCCACCCACATCATTGCAAATGGCAAGATTTCATTCTTTTTCAAAACTCAATTCCTGTCCTCATAACCAACTTTCTGGGGAGGAAGGCTAATGAAGTAGCAGTAGATAAAGGCATAATACTAATAAATTTTTTCCTACAAGAAACAGCAAGAGTACAACTAATAATCTAAAAGAAATTTAAAAAGTCCACATGATAACATGGACGTGAAAGTCACAGCAGCATTATCTATATTATCAGTAAAGAGGAACCACCACATGCCTTTCAACTGGGGTCATATGAAAAATAAAACACACATATATCCACACAGTGTAATACAACTCCATGGAATACAAGTCCATGTTAATGGATCAGAAAATTCAATATTATTAAATGCCAATAGAATGAGGGAGACTTACAGATTTTAAAACATGGCTATTAAAATTGCAGTTTATTTTTTTAGCAGATATTGACACATTGACACTAAAATTCATAAATTAATGTCAGCGTTCCAGAAGAGCCTTAAAAATCTTGAAAAAGAATAACCAAATAGTAGAATGAAAATTTTCTCATTTCAAAGCTTATTAGAGAGAATAGTACCAGTAATAGAATATAAATATAGATCAACTGAATAGAACTCATAGTCCAAAATAAATGCATATATTTTTGAGCAACTGAAATCTGGCAAAGTTTCCAAAGGATTCAATGCAGAAATAATAATTTTTTCCACAAATGATGTTGGAATCATGACATTATCATCATGCTAAGGATGATTGAAGGATGATTCAATCCCCTCCTCCCAAAGCAATTAACAATAGACAACAGGCTTACAAGTAAAGGCCAAAGCATTAAAACCATTAAAAGAAAATGGAATCCTGCATCTTTGTGCTCCAAAAATATACAATGATCACTTAGACACAACACCAAAACCACACATGCAAAAAAGAAATGAATCTATCAAAACTAAAACCGTTTGGAGATCAAATACCAATATTAATAAAGAGCAATAGTAAATCACAGACCCAGGAAAGTATTTGGAAATCATATATTAGATAACTGACTTGTGTTTTGAATACATAAAGAAACCTCTAAATGCAAGAACATGAATAAATAAAATTCAATGTAAGCAAAAAATTTGAATAGAAACTCACCCAAGAAGATGTATAAATTGCTAGGCGACCTATGAAAAGATCAAAATCATTTGATTTAAGGACATAAAATGTCAAAGCCATTTTATACCCACAGGAAAGGGAAAATTAAAAAAAGAGAAACAAAGTAACAAGTGTTTTTGAGGATGTGAAGAAACTAGAACTCTCACATCTTGCTGGCGAGAATGAAAACAATTGCAGCCACCTTGACAAGCAGACTGTCAGCTTCTAAGATGTTAAAAATTGAAAAGGATTAAGTAATATTGTAAAAATAGATTTCTACAGCAGAGAACTGAAACATAGACCCAACCAAAGACTTGCAAGTTAAGGTATAGGAGCATTACATATAGTAACAAAAAAGTGCAAATATTTGGAAAGTTCTTCAACTGGTGAATGCATAAAGAAAAACTGGTGCATCCATAAAATTGAGTATGAGCTGCATTATGAAAAAACAACGTTATGATACATGCTATAAGAATGATGATCCTCAAACAATTATGCTAAGTAAAAAAAGAAACAAGACCAAATACATTGTATGATCCCCTTTCCAAGAACTTTCCAAATGGCAAGGAAAAGAGAGAGAAAGTGGATTTGTGGTTAGCTGGGATTGTGGCTGGGAACAAGGATGGCTGGAAACAGGCACAGGGTTTTATATTTGTTGTGGTATTACTATTAAAAATTGAATTCTGGCAATGGCTACCCAACTTTGTTGCTTTACTAAAATTCACTGGATTGTTATATGTGTGAATTTTTATGCTATATAAATTATATCTCAATAAAGTTGTCAAAACAATCAATTCCATTTCTCCGTGCCAGAAATGTGAAGTCAGAAATTAGAATTTAGGAAAGAGTATCATTGTTAGTAACCTGAAAAAAAGAAGAATTTGGTGCAAAATTAATAACAGATAAGGTGCCTTGAGTCTTTGCTGTTCTTTTATCCCATTCAATACAGAGTGCGCAATTTAAGATTTTTTAGAACTGCTTTTATATATCATGCATACTCAGTAGATTCTTTGTCCAATATAATAATCAGTTTTGCACAAAAGAAAAGGAACTTGTTTAAAACATACAAGGGGTACCTGGGTGGCTCAGTTGGTTAAGTATCTAACTCTTGGTTTCAGCTCAGGTCATAATCTCAGGGTCATGGGATTGGGCCCCATGTCAGGCTCCACACTTGGCCCGGAGTCTGCTTAGAATTCTCTCCCTCCCCCTCTGCCCCATCCCTGCACTCACTGTGTGCTCTCGCTCTCTCTCTCAAATGAATAAATAAAATTTTTTTTAAAATAATAAAACATACAAATAATTGAAAGTATTATGAAAAAAAGTATAACTTATTTACAAAGTATTTTCATTCAATTACATACTGTTTCCAAATAAGACTGATCTGATTCTAACTCATTATCCATATCTATAAAGCACACAGGGATACCTCATTTAGCTTAAGCATGAAATCACAAGTTGTTCTGGTTGGTTTTTATAGTTATTATCATTGTAATTTGGATATATTACTTATTTGCTCACAAATGGGGGGATGGGGGAATTCCTATACTTCAGGGGTCATATTTTCTTATCTTTTCAAGTTAGTACAATAAAGATTTTACAAGTTTTAAATGGAAGAGGATTTGTGAAGCTCTGGAGAAGGATTTGAATTTAATCTGAAAATCACTATGAGAACAAAAATAATTTTAAAAGGTTTGAATTTTCACTGATTAGTAGTTAAGACATCATCAAGAGATGTGTAAACACAGATAATTTCCTATCAGCATTTTTTGTTTGTTTTACTATCCCTGAAGAGATGAATAATTTGTAATCATCCTCTAACTGTATTGGAAATGGTTATTGTGTGGGGCGCCTGGGTTGCTCAGTCAGTTAGATATCTACCTTTGGCTCAGGTCATGATCTCAGGGTCCTGGGATCAAGCCCTGCATCGGGCTCCCTGCTCAGTGGCAAGTCTGCTTCTCCCTCTTCCTCTCCTTCTGTGATCTCTCTTGCTCTCTCTCAAATAAATAAAATCTTTTTTAAAAATAAAAAAATAAACTAAAAAAGGAGCTGTTAATACTTGCTAATCTGCAATGCTGAGATACTCAAATCCTTTGATATCATTATTAAAAAACAATATTTAAAAGAATTTACCTAGATGCCAACGATATGTATTTATTCTTGAAATGACATGTATTAGAGATGCCAAACACCAGAAATATCTGCTTGAGTTTCTTGTACAATGATTTAAATTCTAACTCATTCACACTACTTTTCCATATTCTAGAGTATTCAACACCAGAACATATCTAAATCCATGGAAGCCACAGATCCTTTCCTCCCCAACCACTATGCATTTTGCTGCTTGACTTAGGTCAGTTTATTTGAAGAAAATAATCACTTTTTGGTGATGTTGTCTGAATCGATGACATCTCAAAACTTTTAAAAATGGTGTACAAATGGAAGTGGGAAACCAATAGGGAAGGAAGGAGACTCTTAATGCTTGTAGCTAGTCACACCTTGCACTTCAACATCCAAACCATGACTGTACCATAACATTCTCCCTCATGCTTTAAACCCAAGTAAGCAAAACCCAGGTGGACAAGAGTAAAGTGGAAATAAATCTATTTGGCTCTAGATAAAGGACCTGATTTTTATATTATATTAAATTACATCATTTGATGTACTATAATACCAAAAGATGTCTTAAATGGTTTTATTTTAATATTATGCAAATTAAGCTAGTCAATGAATCTGGTTTCATGCCCCATCACCAATTACACACTATTGTACAAAAAGTTAAATAACCTTTAAGCATTTACTATTTGAAAAATCACCTTTTCATCATTTCTTGTTTTAATAAATGGTGAACATTCCAAGTCCATCTTATATGTCTTTATGAAAAGAATGCAAATTGTCTTTTCCTATGCACAGAGATGGTTGAACATTTTTTTTAATTTTATTTTATTATATTGTGTTAATCACCATACAGTACATCCCCAGATTCCGATGTAAAGTTTGATGCTTCATTAGTTGCGTATAACACCCAGTGCACCATGCAATACGTGCCCTCCCTACTACCCATCACCAGGCTATCCCNATATATGGACCACAGCTTCTTAATCCAGTCATCTGTTGAAGGGCATCTCGGCTCCTTCCATGATTTGGCTATTGTGGACAATGCAGCTATGAACATTGGGGTGCATATGGCCCTTCTCTTTACTACGTCTGTATCTTTGGGGTAAACACCCAGTAGTGCAATGGCTGGGTCATAGGGTAGTTCAATTTTTAACTTTTTAAGGGACCTCCACACTGTTTTCCAGAGTGGCTGTACCAACTTGCATTCCCACCAACAATGTAGGAGGGATCCCCTTTCTCCACATCCTCTCCAACAATTGTTGTTTCTTGCCTTGTCTATCTTTGCCATTAACTGGCGTAAGGTGGTATCTCAGTGTGGTTTTGATTTGAATTTCCCTGATGGCTAATGATTTTGAACATTTTTTCAGATGGTTGAACATTTTATTCTCTTCTGTGTGAGGTAGAACACTAGCCCTTATTGATATGATCTTGCATTACTCACAAAAATTTTTACCAAAATTGTTATGTTAAACTGATATAAAATGTTTAAACATTCAAGTACAGATGTTTGCGTCAATGCAATGTTGTTTTAAATTCCCTCTGAAAAAGCTTCTCCCACGTGATAGCTACCTGGATTTTATGTTATCATAAAATTACTAAATTAATAAAAACATAAAATGAAGACAGCAAAAACAAACAAATACAAACAAACAAAAAAACAAACAAAAAACCCTACCTCTCCACACATAAATTAAAAACAACACAAACTGGAATTACTTTTGCAGGTACAGGGAGCTTGCTTGAAGCACAATGAGACACTATTCTAAAAGTAGAGTGGTAATCTCAGAATAGCAGATTATGTGATCTTGACAGATGTCTTTCTTGACATAAAGAGTTTACAATGTCAATGAGGTGAACCTGACATGTGAATTAATCCAATAATGTGCAGTCAAGGAAAGTTGTCCTCCACATTTTTTCCAAAAGTTCTCTCCATTAACAGCCTACAAAACCCTGAAAGAAGATCGTTCATTTAAAATACTCTGATTTTTTTGTAAAGGAGCATTCTCAAAGTACTGAGCATAACCGTATTCAAAAATCAAATTTTCCCCCTGGTTTTGTTGAAATTGTTGAATGTTTCTAGTGACTTGATTCATAAAGATGTCCACATTTTCATTCCATATACTTTGAAAATATTGCAATATCATATCTAAACAAGAGATTTCAAGAAAAAATGAAGAGGAAACTATGTCAAGAACTTTAAATGAGAAAATGTAATTAGCTCTTTTTTATGAAACCTGAAGTAATTCATATTTTCTGAGCACTGAAGTTTGGAATCAGCATTTGATTCATTGACTTAACTCTGAAATGTAGAAACTATTTGGCATTCTATTTTTCCCTCCTACTCAAATTTTCAGAGAGGACCACATTGATCACCACAAACTAAGAGTTGTTACGTTTCTAAAATTCATTCAATTTGCCATATGATTAACAATGTTAGTCTAGGAGGAGAAAAAAAAAAGTAGGTGTCATCTTGAAAAGCATAATTCAATTAAAATTTCCAAAACTTTAGTAAGCTTCTAGTGTACCTCAAGGGATGTGGAAAATAGAAACACTAAAATGAATAACATACTTGCAGAAAACTTAGCTTTCCAAAAAGTTATTTAAAATATTTTCAAATGGAAATGCTTATCTTACCAAGATTACAGTTAACAAGTTCATCTATTTGAGATCACAGATGACATACCTAAAATATGTCCATACCAACTCTTTGCTAGTTGACTACCCAACAGAGCAAAAGTTTAAAAATCCAGTAAAGGGGATTATTAATGCTAAATTCAACACTGCCATCCTAACAAATAGACTCTTATACTATCTTTCCAATGATATTTGAATAAAAAAAAATCAAAAGATCCAGTAAAGAACTTATTATCTTACTCCCCAAATCTATTCTTTCTCTAGTTTTTCTAACCCATTAAATGGAATCATCATTAATATTTTTGCCAAGGAGAATCAATTATGTCACCTCCCTTACCTCATCTGATTTACCCCACTCTCCAAAGCAACACTAAAGCACTTTAAATAGCTTTAGTACTTTATACAACATTGCCCAAACTAGCATCACTCTTTTACTACAATAACTTTTTGTCTCTCCTACCAGTGTCTATTTACAAGCCTTCCTAATTTATTCTGCTTATAGTAAAACTTTAAAAAGCATTTAAAAACACACATATTTAAAAATACACACATTGGAACATGTCACCTCATTGCTCAAAATCAGTTGCCCAAAAACCCATGAAATGTTTCCCATTGCTCTTATGATAAAGACCAAATTTCTTAACATTGACTAAAGCCCTGTAAAATTGAGTATTTTATGTACTTCATCTCATGCCATGCTCCACATAGCTCTCCAAACTTCAACAACACTGACCTTCAAGTTTTGGGAAATTACAAGCACATATTCTTCCTGGAATGTTCTCCTGCCTGTCTTACATCATTTTGACTTAGTTAACACATTTTCATATTTCAGACTTCAGTTCATCTCTGACATCTTCAGGGAAAGTCTGACTGACGCATCTCTTCCCTAAGCAGTTTGAGTGTAACAGTGCAGCCGTTGGGGACCAGTTAGGAAACAGAACTCACACCAAGGAGGTATAGACTAGAACGGGTATAAACTATAGGGAAGAAATAGTGTTACCAGATATCAGGAGTTGGAGCCAGCAAATGGATACTTGAACCACAGAGGTAGAAGCTGCCCAGTTGGAGTTACAGGCGAGGAGGAAACAACGCCACTGCTGAGAGACCCTCCAAAAGCAAAAAGAGAGGGGAGAGTTATTCTGGCCTCTCTCTGCTTTGGACCCTCCAACCTTCTGCCCAAGCCTTCCATTAGTCAAATCCATGAGGACACCAGATGGCAGAGAAGCCCACACAATGTTGTTTGTAGAATTAGCTCTTGTAGTATTAATTGAGTGAGCGAAGGAAGAGAATGGATCTGACAGCAAAGAGGCAAGCAACTGGCACACCCAGTTTTATGTTTACAAACATTTTCTAATTTGTCTTCCCAGAACTCCTCATGATTAATATATGGCTTTCTTACTAAAGTGTGGGACCCTTGGGAGAGGAATCACGAATGTCTTTTTAGTGTTGTAACTCTGCTGCCTAGCATGGTCCTTGGTAGATGTGTTGAATAAGTACAAAAACCGTTTAATTAAACTAACTACCTCTTGTTATTAAACAATGTTTTAACCACTATAACACAATTAGTCTGAGTGTATTCCAGGTATCCTTTAACATATTTGGGGACCACAAGCCTTTTTTAGTATCTTATGAAAGTCATGAACTCTTTCTCCAGAAAAATGCACAGAAGCACAGAACATTTTACATTGAGTTTTTGGAGAGGAGGCTCATAAACAGGCTGAAGCCCACCCCAGAGTTTTTTGTACTTCTAATCTAGAACCAGCATGATCTTCTCCAGATGGATGGGGAATTCTCTGGGTACCGTTTTGGTTTCTCAATATCTGGGACCCACTACTGTTCTTTAGTGGGAAGGGACCAGGTGATGTATACTTTCTGCAGAGAAAAATTTTCTCACCCAAAATGCTTGTAATGACCCATAATAAGTCTCAGGACCTCAGATTAAAATTATCCTGGAAAGGAAAATTACTTATCCATTAAATTCAAAATTATGTTTCCTCTTTCTTCAGTGACCAATTCACCATGAAAACAGTCTGATTTTAAAATGGCTTCTAGGACTATATACATGTTCCATATTTATAAATGTTTAATTTACATAACAGATGTCACTGAGTTTTGATAAATTTATACACAATAGAAATGTAAATACATAAAATGCAGTATAGTAGTGAATATTTATTTGGGACTTTATTAGTTACCTATTTCTCCATAGCAAATTATCCTAAAACTTAGTGCCTTAAAGCATCACATTTATCAGCTCACAAGACCTGTGGGTCAGGAATCCAGGTGCAGTTTACATGTGCCCTTTGGCTTAGGGACAAGTAGGCTATGATCAAGATGCTAGACAGGGCTGTGATCTCATGTGAAGCTCTACTGGGGAAGGATCTACTTTCAAACTTATTTACATGGTTGTAATCAGGATGCAGTTCCTCAAGGGCTATTGGACAAAGGGCTTCAGTTTTTTATTGGCTGCTGGTCACAGGCTACCCTCAGTTCCTTGCCACATAGGCCTCTTGTGGCATCTTGTTTCATCAGAGCAAGCAAGAGAGGAAAGCCAGAGGGAATGCCAGAATGAGAGAGAGAGAGAATAAGCAAGATGGAAGCCACAGTCTTTTATAGCTTCCTCTTGGAAGTAATGTCACCTCACTTTTGCCATATTCCATTTGTTAGAAGCAAGTCACCAGGTTGAGCCCATACACAGATGAAGGGGGTTACACAAAGGCATACATACCAGAAGGCAAGATCAATGAGAGTCATTATAGAAGACTCTGTACCACAGCGATGAAGTCATAAAGGATGAAGTCATAAGCTTCTTGAAAAAATTTAAGTTATCTAATGGTAATTATATTTTAACTGCTAAACAGTCAATGCTTTTATTCCTAATTTTTTAACAATTAACTTTCTTATTCGTCAGGAGATAAATATGTATGGCGTGTCTGGATGGCTCAGTTGGTTAAGTGTCCAACTCTTGGTTTTGGTTGAGCTCATGATCTCGGGGTCCTGGGATCGAGCCCCGTGTTGGGCTTGGCACTTATTGTGGAGTCTGCTGGAGATTCTCTCTCTCTCTCTCTCTCTCTCTCTCTCTCTCTCTCTCCCTCTCTCTTCTCCTCCCCCTGCTTGCTCACTCTCTCTCTAAAAATAAATAAATAAATAAAATCTTAAAAAAAAATAAACATGTGAATATTACCTAAGATTTCTCTCCGTTTTCACTCTAGTAACTCCCACCTCTGTATCTGGGCATTCTTTTAATGGAAAAATTAAAAAGAAGGGATTATGTTTTAAAAGTTAAGATAAAATAAACTTGAATGAGTTATTACAGAATAGTTCAACTATCTTACTCCTGGGAGTGATAATATAATTTTACTTGTGAGAAGACCTTTACAACTCATTAGCTTATGAATTATGTATCTTTCACACAAAGAAAGCAAATGTAATCCTAACTCTTTATGGGTGAGACACCCTATATTTATTTCTCTTAAAACTAAGTAGAGATGCCTTCAGATATTTCATTACTCTTAAAGAATTAAATGACTAGCAAAAGTCAACTTTGTCTTCTCAGCAGGCAAATAAAAAAAGCTCTTATTAATGCATGAATCTGCTCTTCGGCTTGTATATACTTAATAACAAAAAGAGGAAATTTACATTTTCAAAATGACCTTTAATTTTGTACCCCCCCCCATAATTACAATCACAACAGCTCAAAGAAGTGGTGGGTGCAAATACTTTATTTCAGTTCAGAATTTCTGGCTTATTTGGAGGTGTAGGGTTAACAATATTTAAAGGACTGTATATAACTGAGGGAAAAAAATGCCTTTCTGGATATCAAGTCTAAAAATATCTATCCCCAAAATAAGAGAATGGCAAAGCAGAATTGGACACATGAGACTAAAGATTCGTCAAAAATCATAGTTGGGAATGAACTCAAATCAATGGGGTCATTGCAACCAGGCCATACATCCCTACTTGGTGAGCTAACAATCCACATTCTGGGCATTTTCATTCTAAAAATAACTGAAAGATTTATTGTAGAAGACTTACTTGAAGTTTAAAATGTGGAGCATTTTTTAGGCTTGCTAGTTGTCTTTGAATGACTGTACATAGGGTCATTTAACACTGCTTATTACTAAAAGCCCACTGACCCCCCCCACCGTGTTCCCCATAAACGGCATACCAAAAATAGTATAGGTTTTGATGACAAAATGGGTTTTAGGGACTTCTAGGAAAAGGGTTTAAGGAAGAGTACTGGGTCAGCAGTAGAGTACAGGGCAAATGTCTGCACAGAAAGAGGTCAAAACAAAGTCCAGGCGAGGCCGCGAAACACACACAAACACGTGTGCACACACAGAGAGAAGCCCTGAAAACTAGCTTATGATTTCCCCCTTTTTGCCTGGAATCTTTTCTGTTCTCTCCCTCTCAGAATAAGGAAGTCCAAATTCCAGACCTCTGCAGACCAATTACCATGTTACGTTAAATCTACTCAGAAAAAGCAGGAGGTTATGTCCTACATATCGCTCTTGCAACTTTTAGGGAACGGAAAGGTAGAAGAGCTGGAAAAACACATCCAGGAATATAAGAGTGAGGAAAACACACAGAATGTATCATCATTCTTTCAATGACTTACCTCCTTTCTTTTGTTGTTGTTTTTTAAAGATTTGATGTATTTATTTGAGAGAGCGAGAGAGCACAAGCGGGGGGGCGGGGAGCAGGCAGAGGGAAAAGGAGAAGCAGGTTCCCAGTGAAGGAGGAAGCCCAATGTAGGGCTCGATCCTAGGACTCTGGGATCAGGACCTGAGCCAAAGGTTGCTGCTTAATCAACTAAGCCACCCAGGCGCCAAGTTGCTTACTTTCAACTTATCCTCAGGAGTAATTGCTGACAGCCGAAGAAAGAGCGCAGCAATTCTCAGCTCTGCCATTCACAGCTTAGGAAGCACAGTTTTGTCTAGATGTTGGTAGAGTTTAGCCAGAATCAAATAGAAGCAAACCTAGAAAAGAAAGTAAAGCAATCCTGCAAGAAGAAAAAAGAAGCACAGGAGGCAAAATTAATGACTCTTGACAATTTTGCAGTGATTCTTTGTTACTATGCATTGACACCTCTCTCTTTAGCCTTGACGGTTACCTTGAGCTTTTCTGATGGAACAGCTGGCTCTATGGCATGAAAATATTCAGTTCATCGTTTCTGAAGTTCCTCCAAACACTCTGCAGAACATCACTGTGTCACATCCACATAAATAGAATAAACAGATTAAATAGCCATTGTATCACTCCACAGCTTTATTATTGTGGTGTTCTGTCTTGTAAGTATGCCACCCTCAATACATCCAAACTAAACTAATCTTTCACCCTAAACCCACCCTTCTTTCTAATTGAAAGACATCACCATCTACCAAGTTGGTAATTATTTTTCATTGTGTCTCCACTTGCCCTGATCACCCTCATTCTAATCAATCAGGAAGTTCTGTTAATTAAAACCTTTAAATGTCTCTTGAATTTATCAACTTCTCCTTATCCTCACTGCTAAAATTGCAGTCCAGATTACAACAGTCTCTCACTAAGATGTCTGCAACGTTCTTTATTAGGATCCCTGATTTGCTTTTCTTCTCCACTCTCCACACGATACAGATAGGATACTGCTATGCTCATCTTTTCAGATTTAACCACTGTACATGATTTTCATGACCTAGGACCAGCTTTTTGTCCTAGCTGTGGTCCCTTCTGTTGCCCCCTTGCCATGTTCCCACACACACACACATCTATAACCCTAACTGTACTTCAAGATACAACTTAATCATTATTTTCCCCGGAAAGACTCCCTGATATGTCTAGGCTGTCTTGTGTGCCCCTGTGATGTGCATACATTACAGGTGTTTAAGTGTCTCCTTTCTAAGGCTAAAAATTCAAGAGGGGCTAAAGGTGAGCATCCATCTTAGCATTCACCATTGAGTCCTCAGGAAATTTCCTAGCTCATAGGAGGCACTCAATAAATACTCACTGGATACTTGAAATAACTTCATTTAACTTTCATAAATATCAGTTCCAGTTTTCAACGTCTAGTCTTTGACAGTGTGTTGCTTTGCATTTAAACACTTATGCAATTAATTTTGTTAGTTAAGCATGAAATTCATTCTCTGATATTTTCAGCACTTATATGGTAAAGCTTAGGTGAAAAAAAAAACATTTTTTAAAATTTCCTTTCCCAGGTCCAGTCTCAAAAGAGAAATCTTATTATCATTCCAATCGCATCACAAAAGAAACGGAGGCAAAAAGAAGAGTTAGGTCACTTACCCAAGTGACACACTGACAATCCAAAATAAATCCAGAATTAATCCTCTGAATATTCTGAGTGCAATATGATTGCTTAGCTCCTGAGCTGTGCTCTTTAACATTCACAGGGGAAAATGTATTTTGCAAAACTGTTAGACACTTGATGATGAATGTTATTTTTGTTTATAAGAAATGTTTAAATATCTTCAAATATAAATTGGTTCTAGGCTAGAAAAATGTAGCAAAATTTAGAAATTTTATAAGTGTCCTCTAGAGAAACTATACATGATTGGGGAAATTTGACTTTGGTGATCAAAATGTCATTGTAGAAAATTGCACAACTCAGGGTAGAGTACCTACCTCTAAGGGAAGTGGATATCATGATATTAGTGTGCCTCAGCAATTTAAAGTCCTTCTGTTTAAGTAGTAGCCCATGGAAAAGTGAGACTGCACAGACTGACTCTGCCCTGGACTCAAGCTGTAAGTGAAACTGAGCAACTTGACCTATTTTCAGAAGAAAACCAATTACCACTGATGGTATTGAGAAAGGGCAAGATTACCCAGAGGCTGGGGGGGGGGGGNGAGGGCACGGGGGGGGGGGGGGGGGGGGGGGGGGGGGGGGCGGGGGGAGGTGGCTGGTGAGGAGGATTTCTGTTAAACAGCACTCACCATCTCATTCCAAAATGCACCTTAGACCAGCCCCTCCTCCAAAGCCTCCCAGACTGGGAGCCAATCCTGCCTGCCTCCCTTTCTTTGAGGTTCTCCTTTGCTGTCTTCACTTCAGACAGTGCCAGGGCCAGGGAAGTAGGGAGAGGGACTTCTTGTCTCTTATGTAGCTCCCTTCGGGCACTAAACAGCTCACACTTTGCCTATGGCAACATGTCCAAGTCACGATAAATTTGCATTTACCACCTAGCCCCTTGCCCAACAGGAACAAAAAGCTTTCAGTTTCTTGGACCCATCTGCCTTAGAAGAGAGAGAAGTGTGTTAAAGAACACTTTTTTGTTTTTGTTCAGGTATAAGATTTTTAAATGAACCACCATATTTAAATAATAACTTTACCAGGCACCGTCTAAGTGTCTTATGCCTGTTACCACTTCTAATCCCCTAACAGCCAAAGGAGGTAGGTAATGGCTGCACTTGAGATATGCATAAATTGAAGCCCACACATAGTAGGTAGCCTGTCCATGTCACATGTCTAGTGCCTGGCAGAGCCTCAGTTTCAACCTGAGGGATCAAATTTTGGTTTTGAGCTCTTAACCACCAGGTGTGTTTCCTCTTGGTTACAGACTGGATATGTATGCACACGTAGAAGAGTTATAAATATGGATGCAAATGCAGATATAGATGAATATAGCTATATGCCACTATATATTTATCTTGTGACTATAAAAGAAACAGTAAATATATGTCATTGTACTTTTTTCAATGTGCACTTTTATTTTCTTTGTAAGTTTTCTTCTCTCAGTACCTTGTTTCACTAACTAGGTTTCTTCCTTTCTTTCCTTGAACTATTTTCTGCGTGGGGATAATTGCTTCTTGTACCGTGAGCAACTGACACTTCCCTGAAATAACTGAAAAGACCTGAGGGACAGATTTATAGTCAGAGGCCTTAGGTGTTAAAATACCCTCGAGACTCCAATTGAGCCT
The DNA here is from genome assembly GCF_002007445.2 of Ailuropoda melanoleuca. NCBI lineage: Eukaryota > Metazoa > Chordata > Mammalia > Carnivora > Ursidae > Ailuropoda > Ailuropoda melanoleuca. Next base: position 22,858,843 of record NC_048238.1, on the reverse strand, counting down.
GAACATTAGAGCCCTAGGGAATGGATATGCCTTATCATTTTTCTTTGCTTTTCTCTGCCGATTATTCTTAATAAATGGCAAAGACTCCTGTAAGTATGTGCCCAGAGCAACCTCAAGAATATTGCAAAAAAAGCACATCCTTCCTCTCGTTTTCCCATTGTTGAATTAAAGTGAAACACAGGCTTATATTGCTGAAGGCAACTTAAGTACACATGACATGCAGACTGGATAATTAGATAGGTATAATTTTAGAATAATGGAGGATTTTTTTAAAGATATTTAGAATTGTCCTATATTGGAATGATTTTCTCTTTGAGATATGCAACTGCAAGTAGTTGCTATGAAGAGAAAAAGCACAACAAAAAAGTCAGAATAGCAATCGGTTACAAAAGAGATCATAAATGCAGTGGTAAGGTCAGGTATGTTCGGCCTGAAAAAGACTGGCCTTACCTTCAGATGAAAGAACACAGTTCAACATACGTGAACTCTACTCTCTGCCTCTGTCAGGGAACAAAGAATAGGAAGAAATTAAAACAGGAAGGTTTATTTGAGAGAAAAGTTTAAAAAAAAAGTGTCCCATTGGTGCAAGTTGAATGATGCTAAAAAAATATTACTTATGGAAGTCATCTCCTTACCTGGAGGTTTTTAGAATTAAAGCAAAACAAATAGCTGCTCAGCATTAAAAAAAAGCCAGTTTAAGTAGTGCAATTCTAGATGTGGATGCCGTGTGCTTGTGTGTGGGGGAGAGAGGAGATAGGTATCAATTAAATAATCTCAAATGGAAAATGTTAAAAGGGCTTCTATATATACAACTGCAGTAAATGAGATATAGATTGGGAAATTAATGGCAGGCTCCATGATGTAATTAATCCAATGAATAATCCTATTGAATAACAAAAGAGACAAATGGTTATAAAACCTATGTTTACAAAGATCTTTTAAGAGTCCACAGTGGAAAGAAATACAGAAAGGAAAAAAAAAGACATTTTTAAAGGAGAAAAAAGTGTAAAAAGTGAAAGGGGCAAGGTATTGCTGAAGGCAAATTCAAGCAACACATCACAGGCATGAGAAGACAGGAGAATTAAATTCAAGGCTAGTTTTTCTCTATTTAGAGCAAAAAATCATAAATAGGATAGGAATGTTTCTATTTGAGGGGCAAATACTTTAAGGGAGGGAGATAACCAAGTAGAAGCACATGATGTCTAATTGTCCTCTATGCTTTCCATTATGGAGCAAAAGAGGGGGGTGAGGGATACGAAGGGAGATGTAGAGACACATATTTGCTTCTCCCCAAATGCTTAAGATCCTAGCCTTGTGATTTTATAAGGTAGAGATATGCTGTAGTTTCAGTATCTATTTAAAAAAAAGGAAATGATAATGGTGACATGCTTGTAGCAAAGAACTTAAACATACAGATTCTAGAGTCTGACTACCAGGGTGGAAAACTAAACTCTGAATGTTTACTTACTGTTGAAACTCAGGCAAGTTTGTTAACCTTATTATCTTCATGCAGAAAGTATCATAGGAAAGACGTAAAAAAAAAATCTGGTTAATGAGACCACATACTAAAGTAACACATTTTAGTAAAATGACAAGGGACTTAATTCTTTTTATATAATGCAGTATTTGCACTCTAAAGTTGAACATCATTCAAAACAGAGAGAGAGAGAGACAGATACATGACTCATACAGATAGATCGATATAGATGGAGACATACACACACACACACATTTCTATAGATATAGAGGAAGATACATACACACATATACACTTTTATCTATCCATCCATCCATCTCTTGCTACAGGTACAACTATCTATAATCGAGAGATCGCATGGCTAGAGATTGAGAGAGCAAAGCCTCCATGACCTTCAATAAGTTACTTATTTTTGCTATACCCAGTTTTTGCATCAGTAAAGTGAAACTAATAATGACACCTGTCTTATGAGGATTAAGCAAGAGCACCTATGAAGTACTTGGAATGGTGTCTGCCACACAGAGCAAACACTGGCAATTGTTAAAAGCTGGTTAATGAAGGAATCTTCAGATTGCATACCGGCCATGCACCAGGCTCTTTTCTAGACCCTGGGAATACAGCAATGAACATAAACATTTTTACTCTCAATTTAGGGTACTATCAGTGTTATTGTGTAAGTTATGAATGTGATTCTTGTTTTGAGTATCTGCTTGACTATTTTAAGATAGAAGAAACTAGAGCACATTTAATTGAAGGGGGAAAAGAAATGATTCCTAAGCAGAGTTTAAAGATTGAAGTCACAGAAAGAATAATTTACGGCACAAGAAGTATCGGGAGGCCAGAAAGGTCACAATATGCAGAGCACAGAATACAAGGTGATTCTTGAAGAAGAGAAGCCTCACTCCTTTTTCCGAGATGGAAGAGGGAGAGGTGCAAATTGCTAAACATATGAGCAAGGTTGCTTGAAAATGGAAGGTGAGCCATGAGTTGGTGTCTATTCTCTCAGTGAAGTACTGGATAAGAGTTCTTGCTGAAAGATAATTGGGGTGGAATGTTAATGTAGAGAAGAAAATGTTGATAGTTAGACTATCGAGTGTAGTTAAGAGGAAGAGTTCACTATGAACTTCAAACAGGGCTAAAACACAGACCTGGTGACAGGCGATGACATCTCAATGAAGGTCCATTTAAGGAGATGATCTCTTACAAATGTCATCCATGTCTCTGTGGCATGTAGAAAAGTGATCTTTACACAGTCTTTCAAGTACTCATCTATCAAATATTTGCTGAATGCCTATTGTCCTCTAGGGGAAAATAAGACTGGCCTGGACTCATCTTTGCCTTTGTTGGGGTAGGAGTAGAATAAGACGATAACAGTAAGCAAATGATGTGGTAATTCTAGATTAGGAAAGTTCTATTGAGAAGCTAAAATAGCGTGATGTTAGAAAGCATGAGAGGAGAAGGGGGTGCTGTCTTAGATTGTGCGGGGAGAGAAGATCTTCAGAGGGAATAGCTTTTGAGAGGCAATGTGAATGATGATGATGAGGGGGACATGGAAATACGCTGGAACGGAGTTTTAGTCAGTGAAAGTAGCAAGAGCAGACGCCTTACATGAGAAAGAAATACTCAAGAAGGCCAGTGAGTTGGTGCAAGGCAGGGGAGAGGTACTCACAATGAGTGTGAAGAGGTGAGGCCTTGCAGGATGCTAATGGGCCTGGACTTGCGGAGAGGAATATGAAAGCACTGGGTGCTGCAGGGAGGAACCTGAGAGACAAAAGGAAGGTAGCCGCTAACACAACAGATTCATGTAATGATAATCTGGGGGAGAGGTCTGATAATAAATGTCACTTACTGCTTCACTATAAATGTGCAGAAATCCTGGCTAATAGAAATCTGGGGTGACAAAAGTTCAAATAAGCTGATTTTACTACATGGGACATAAAAAGAGGGGACCTCAAAAATTGTTTTTTGAACCACTTTGTGCGTTTCTAAACACTTAGTAGATGATGAGAACTGAAAATATTTACTAGTAGTTGATCTCAACTGAGGATAACTTTGCCCCCAGGGGGACAGTCAGTGCTGTCTGGGGACATTTTAGTTGTCACAACCTGGGGAAGAGATGCTAACGGCACCTACTGGATAGGCATCAAGTACCCTACCCTCAGTAATCAACCAATCAAACAGACAAACAAACACAAATGTAGGAGTTTGTAAGGCATGGGACCTTTATCAAAGTTCACTTTATAGGGTCAGTGTAGGAAATATAGGAAATATAATCCCTAAAAGCCATTTGAGACACAGGAGAACAATACAATCATTGTACTTAAGAAGTTATGCAATACATGTTGATTACAACAACGTTTTATGTTTGTTTTATGTGATGCTGTATATATCGATTATATATCTGACAAAGAAATATGCTAAGTCAAGAGGTTTTAAAAATTATTCTGTTAAATAACTGTAAAAAAAAGGTTTTATATTTTTCTGAATGAGGTCAGAATTCAAAAATAAATTCCTACACGGCCATGGCAGCTCTCCCACCTAAGAAAGTGGTAGCAGATCGCCTAGAGGTAGCAAAACACTAAGTTATTTTTCAGGAGGAATGAACCAGGTCTTCACACTTCAAGTAGTAATATACCCAAAACCAATACTAGCCAGGTGTTTGAGATTTTCTCTTATCATGAAAACACTTTTTTTCTGTCTCTAACTCAATCCAATTATATCAACAAAAAATCAAATGTATTCAAGGCACTCCTTTAAATGTTAATGGAATTAAAGCAAAAATGTTAAGTTGAAATCAACTACTCCCTAAAAAAATGAAAATTTAGATTTTACGATATAAATATATCTTGTGCTACACTGGAGAAATGAAGACGATGACTGCCTCTAAGCAAACACTGAGTGGTATTTAGCTCCAAATGATGCTTATGCTATTACTTACATAACATGGTTGTAGGGTAATTAGTAAGTAGTCAGCTAGTGTTATTTGTGGAGATCTAGGTAGGAACAGGAAATAATATGGTCTATCAGGATAAAGAAGGAGGGGATCTGTGAATTGTACACTTTAAAACAAAACTCAGAAAGTCAAGAAGTAAACTATTGGAACAGAAGAAAAAGAGGAGCGCATGGCACTGAAAGTCAAGGTCTAAAATGTACTTGCGGTCAAGAGAGCAACAGTACCCCCGCCCCCTTATTTTCTTCCTCCTTTAATTCCATGTGGTGTGAGCAAAAGATTCGGAGCTTCCAAGGAAGCCAAGCACTCAGTGGAAAATCGGCTAGTGCTAACAGAAACTGCCTGTGGATCCAAAAAACACTTAAAGTGGTTCTTACCTCTGAGCACTGGGAAGATAATAGCTGGTGCTGTTGAAATGCACACATAACAGGATGATGTTTTCAGCTGAGAATAAACGGTTTTGAAGATTTATTTATTTTTTATTTATTTGAGAGAGAGACCACGAGTCCAGGGAGGGGCAGAGGGAGACAGAGAGAGGCAGACTCCCCACTGAGTGTGGAGCCCCACAGGGGCTCGATCCCACGACCCTGAGATCATGACCTGAGCCGAATCCAAGAGTTGGATGCTTAACTGACTGAGCCACTCAGGCGCCCCTTAAAGGTTTTAAATATCCACACATCCTAACACTCTTTATACAGGGTGACCATCTATCCCTCTTTGCCCATTAAAGTTCTGAGTTAGGGTTCTTTCAATACCTGAGAGTTGATGGAAAAGCCGTGATTTAGCCCAAGGCTGGGGAAGGAGAGTTTGACAGAAAATGGAGGAAAACATCCAGCTTATTCAATAGACTAGTTTTTCATGCAATTAAAAGCCTGAAACAGGATAATATTGCTTCCCTGGTCTCCATCAATAAGAGGAAAATGATCCAAAAGAGTGGGACTGGTGGCACCTGAGTGGCTCTGTGTTGTGAGATCGAGCCCTGCATCAGGCTTCCCACTCAGCAGGGATTCTACTTGAGATTCTGTCTCTCTCTCTCCTGCTTCCCCTGCCCCCCTCTATTGCATGTGCACACACTTCTCTCTCTCTCTAAAATACATAAATAAATCTTTTAAAAAAAGTAGAGTGGGAGTGGGGCAGCAGGGGAAATGCCAGATGTATCTTGTAAATTAGAAATATCTCCTGTTAAAACTATTTATTTGTTCCATAAGATAACTGGAAATAAATTTCAAATTCACTGTTTTATCCCCAGTGCTTGATATAGGGCCTATACATAGGGGGTGCTCATAACTTTGTGAAGAATAAATAAATAGATTATTGGAAATCATCCTAGAAAAAATATGTATTCATTTATGTATTTATTTAATAAATAATTGTTGAGAAACTATTATATATCATGACTTATGGTGGGTGCTAGGCACACAGCAGCGAGAAGAATGAGCAGATAAATCAAAGCCCTCAAACAACTGATAGTCTGGTTGCAGAAAACAGAATAGATGAAGTACAGAATTTTCAGATGATGCTAAGAGAAATGGAAAAAAGATACATCAAAGAAAACAGATAGGTGGGTTGGGGTAGAAAGTCTCTACAATTTTAAAAATGTGCTTAGGGATGGTCTCATTGGAAGAAAAGGGCTTTTGAATAAGTGGTTTAATGAAGTCAGGCTCTGAGCCACAAAAGTATTGAAAACTAGTGTTCCAGGTAGAAGAAAGGGCAGGTACAAAGGCCGTGAGGCATGAGTGTGCCTGGTGTGCTTCTGACAGAGTAAGATGGTTACTGTGGCTGGAGCAAAATAAGAGAGACAGAGAATATTAAGAAGGGAAGAGCTCATATTGGTCAAGGGGGACAGGCCTCATAAACTATAGTTAGAACTTTAGCTTTTACTCTAAGCAGGCAGAAACACTGATTTTGAGCAGAGGAGTTGGAGAATACAGTGTGTTTTAAATGAGTCCTCTCCGGCTATTGTACTGAGAATATACAAGTGGGAGGAAAAGGTAGAAACCAGGGGAGACTATTACAGATTTCCAAATTAGAGATGATAGTAGCCAAAAAAGGGCAACATTCCAAGAAATAAGTTACCTGGAAAACTTGTAGTGAACATACATGGATGTTTTTTGCTAATGATTTTGAAGTTGAAAATTTTAGAGCAGATACATTTGAGTAATTCTATTTTTAATGCTATTTCATAAAATTAAAAATCACCTTGCTCTTCCCACTGTGAAATATTCTCTCCTCTTAAAGATAGAATATTTAGATATTTAAATTATATATATATATATATGGCTTGGGTTACCTATCCCTAAAATTCAGAAATATAGACTCATTCCTTTATCATTTTCTAAAATAACTCTGAGAAATATAAAACTTAAGCTCTAAGTAGTCATAAAATGTGGATTAATTACAAGGTCCTTACCTAAAACTATTTTCAGGGCAGAATCATCAAGAACTACTTCTTACTACCCTCAGGTCATGGGGAGGAAGCATGAAAGAGAAAGGCATCCAAAACAGAAGAGGGATCCAGAGTCTTAATACTAAATCCACCTATTTTAATTGTGAACTGCCCTCAGTGATTTTCCTTCACAAAATAAAACAGAGAAACATCAAATAGCAGTGATAGTTGGGATAAAAAAAATCGCAATTGTTATAAACATCTGCTATAACAATTTATGCACAGTCTAAGAGAAAGCTTTGCATATTGGGAGCAGCAAAGTGGAGAGTTGGAACGATATAGGCCTACTTTCAAATCCTAGCAAAATCGCTTACTGCGGAGGTTTGAACCAAATGTATGATTCAGTTTTGGAGTTTCAAGTTTCTTCCCTCTCTAATATGGTAGTAATATCTTCCTCAGGCCATTACTGTATGAGCGTTAAATAAAAAATATATAATACCTATAAAAGGGACTACATAGCTCCTAGAATATGGCATTTGTTATTCATATGTACTCATATTCATATGCTCTCTGTAAAACAATGACACAACAATAAAATAATAATCTTGGGGAGGTAGAACTAATGAAGCAAAAAAGGGCATTGTTCCACTTCCCAAACTAAATAAGACAGGGACTGAGAGAATCTACTGCAGAAAGAGCAACAAGAAATTTGGACTTGAGGTTCTTTCTTAACCTAATTAATATAAAGGGACCTTAATTGGCCTAAGGGAAACTCCCTGTGATAAAATTGTGAGAACACACAGATTTGTGCTGAATGCCTCTCAGAGAATGAAACCTGAAGGCATATTCAGACAATTGACAGTATTATAATTGATTCTGATAGAAACTTTAATATAACCACAGCAGAGGAAAAAAGTGGACCATTAGCATGTATGTCATTATTGTTATTACAAATTTGCATATTCTCTCATTGAAATAAGACAGGAATTTTAAACTAGTAAGTACATATATCAGTGTTTGTATTTGTCATTTATTAATTCTTATGTGTAAGTATTATTAATGATTTGTAAAGGTTTTTAAACCAGCAGTATCCTCGCATTGATTTGAATTTTCTCATGAAATGATTGTCATTTCCATTCAGGTCTCCAAGTGCCCCAGCTGTACTGTCCCAGGGAATAGTCCTGTACTGTAATCTCCTGGAGGCGACATTGCAAAAGAGGTACGTCAAAGAGTTTTTCTGTGCTCTACTTGAGAACTGTCACACATTTCCAATGCTATGTGAAATGAGTTACAAACAGGACTCTTCAAGTCCAAATGTGCTTGATATGGCCCAATTCTGTTTTTCCCTTGCAATAACAGGGTTAATGTTTGGGGGAAAAATTCTTTTTTAAAGAAAACTGCAGAAGTTGCTGCTACATCAAAAATCAACTTGGTTACTATTAAAATTATATTTAACAAAGTTGCCATATACAAGCTTCTATTTTTTGGTTGGCTATACACAGATGTGGATCTAAAGAAGGAAGTGCGTGACTTTCATCTTCTCGATAATTTTATGTTGATTACAAATTATATAGATGGAAGGAATGTGAAATAAAATGTAACGAAGGCCAAGAAAAGAAGGTGCTAGCATAGTTCAGTGGCTGAAAAAACCAGTTTTGGAATCAGAAAGACATGTGTTCAAATCAGTTCCTCAACCTATTAGGAGTGTGACCTTTGGTGATTTATTTAAATTTTCTAAGGACCCTTAATACTCCTATATCACAAGGTTATAATGAAAATTAAATACAAAAAGATATAAAAGTTCTTGTCACATGTCTTGAACATAAAAAGTACTAAAGTATTTAATGTGATCAATTATGTTACTTTTCTCTGTAATACTAATAAGCCCTCAAGTATTACTACTTAGTTGTGGTTGTTATTACCACTGTAATGATCAGGAAAGAAATAAAACCATTAATCTGTGGTGTACAATAGGCACTCTTAGCTAATCAACCCAGTTTCCTTCTGGCCCACTCCTCTAAGGGAGGAGTGTGGTTATAGATTGGAAAAAGGTTTTCCCATTGTGGTAAATGACGGTGCTTTAGCCGCAGCCAAACAATAAAAGTGTTGCCAGCTTCTTCTGGGAACAAGATCCTCCCCCAAGGATGGGTTAAGTGAATGACAGATAATAGGCCAAGCTTTGTGGAGAAGACCCACCTACAGATCTCTGATTATCGCTAATAGTCTACACTTCACTTGGCTCCTGCTTCTTTTTTTGGGTGGGTGGGTGGTTCGGGGGTGGGGGAAGCCTCAACTTGGAATGTGAGTTGTTGAATTGATCAGGACATAGTGATTCAGCTTTCTTTTGTTTAAAGTCCTAAGTCTCCTACACACCTATAAGTGAAAATGTTTCTGGGGAACAAAAGTTTTTTGTGGAAAGAACAGCGCTTTGCTCTAATCACTAAGCCTCCATGTTAGCTTGGCCGCAATGCCTCAACGCTTATAGAACATTCCGTTGGGGTAGAATCCGGTGACAGTCGTAAGAATCCTGCCGTAATCGAGGTTGTCCTAGACGACCGGCAGCAGGCCAAAGACTCACTTCGTAAAGCTTCGTTAAAAAGGACTATGAGAGGGCAAAATGGAGAGAGGGAAACATAAGATGAAAAGGAGAGGAGGCGGGACTCCGGAGAACTCTACATATCTCCGGAACCTCCAGCGTCCACCTAAACGCTACTTCTCTGCCATCTTCTCGCGGAATTTCCGCCTTCCGCCGCCTGAGCTACCGTCACTACCACAGCATCAACTACCGTTGACTCCGGGCACACGCGACCCAGCGGCCCCCCACACTGAGACCAGGGCTGGGGACAGGAGGCCAGGGGTCGCCATGGCTGACAAGCAGTATCGTGTAAAAGTCTACTCACTGAACGAGGACCACCAATGGGATGATCTCGGCCCTGGGCACATCTCTTCCAGCTACGTGAAGCACCTCCAGGGCATGTGCCTGCTCGTGCGGTCGGATTCCCATGACTCACTAATCTTGGAATCAAAGATAAATTCAAATACGCCTTATCAGAAACAACAGGAAACTCTGATTGTCTGGTCTGAAGCAGAGAGCCATGGCATGGCGTTACGTTTCCAGGACGCTGAGGGTTGTCATAAGATCTGGGAAGACATTTGCCGGGTTCAAGGAAAAGACCCATCCGTCGTAATCACACAGGACCTCTTGGAGGAACCCATAGATAAACAACTGGATGAAGTACTGGAAACCAATAATGTGTTTGAACTGCCTAACTGTGAACTCAGTAAACTTGAGGAGATTTCCGACTTCATTACCTCAGTTCTCGCTTCACCGATCCATAAGGAGAGACTGGCTCTGATCTTAGAAAATGAGGACTATATTAAAAATTTGCTGCAGCTGTTCCACACTTGTGAGGACCTACGGGACACTACAGGCTTACACCATTTGTATGAAATTATTAAAGGCATCTTATTCCTTAACAAGACAGCTCTCCTTGAGATCCTGTTTTCTGCTGAGTGTATCATGGATGTGGTGGGATGCCTCGAGTATGACCCTGCTTTGGCTCAGCCAAAAAGGCATAGGGAATTCTTGACCCAAAATGCGAGGTTCAAGGAAGTTGTACCAATAACAGACCGTGAACTTCGGCAAAAAATACATCAGACATACAGGGTACAGTACATCCACGACATCCTTCTGCCTGCACCATCCATGTATGAAGAGAATTTTCTTTCTACTCTTAACACTTTTATTTTCCTCAACAAGGTTGAGATAGTCAGCATGATGCAGGATCATGCCAACTTTTTGTCTGAAGTGTTTGCACAGTTAAGGGATGAGACTACAGATGACGATAGACGGCGCGAATTGCTATTTTTCTTCAAGGAATTCTGCGCGTTTTCTCAGACATTACAGCGTTCAAGAAAGGATGCACTGTTCAAAACGTTGACAGAATTGGGGATTCTTCCTGTTCTTAAAATCGTCATGAGCATGGAGGATTTGCAGATAAGGTCAGCTGCTACTGATATATTTACTTATCTAGTGGAATATAGTCCATCCATGATTCGAGAATTTATCATGGAAGAAGCCCAAGAGAGTGAAGACGGTAACCTTTTCATTAATTTAGTCATTGAGCAAATGATGTGTGATACTGATCCTGAGCTGGGAGGTGCTGTTCATTTAATGGGACTTCTTCGTACTCTACTTAATCCAGAAAACATGCTAGCAACATCTAGTAAATGTGAAAGAAGTGAATTTCTAAATTTCTTCTATCATCATTGTATTCATAACTTCATAGCACCACTTTTTGTCACCACTTCAGAAGATATATGTGAAGGAGATAATGTAGTTGGATCCGACAAAAACAACACAAATTGCCTCAATAATTATCAAAGAGCACAGCTGCTTTCTTTAATTGTAGAGCTGCTCACATTTTGTGTGCAACATCACACATACTACATAAAAAACTATATTTTGAGCAAAGACTTGCTAAGAAGAGTCTTGATCTTGTTGAATTCAAAGCACACTTTCCTGATCTTGTGTGCTCTCCGCTTTATGAGAAGAATGATTGGCCTTAAAGATGAACTTTATAATTGTTACATCATCAAGGGAAATCTTTTTGAGCCAGTTGTCAATGCTTTTCTGGGTAACGGAACTCGGTACAATATGTTGAATTCAGCTGTTATTGAGCTGTTTGAATATATAAGAGTGGAAAATATCAAATCTCTTGTTGAACATATAGTTGAAAAGTTTTATAAAACACTTGAATCGATTGAATATGTTCAGACATTCAAAGGATTGAAGATTAAATATGAACAAGAGAAAGACCGGCAGAGTCAAATACGGAGGAATTTACATTCTATACTGTATAGTAAAATACTTTTCAGGAGTATCAGCATCGTGGAGAAGAAAGAAGAAAAGCGTTTTAAAGGAAATTCAGAGGAAGGCGAAGCAATTATACCGCCACTGGAAAATGATTTTCAAGATCGTTATAAATTTATGGAGACGAAAAAAACAAAAGAAAATGAAAACAAGGTAGATCCTCCTAAAGGAGAGTCTTCGGGGGCCTCCAAATTCGCTTCATCCCATGCTGCTGCTGCTAATGGAGCACGTAGCCTGCATGGTAGCAGCACCGTTGGCTTAATGAATCGTCCCAATGACGAAGAAAAAGATAAGGAAGATGAAACACCCCCCAGGAAGAGATCACATCTTAGCTCATAAAATCTTCATGAGAGACCCTCAACATTACTAAACTCTACCTTACGAAAATTCTGTAAACATCAATTAGCTGAAAAGTCTGAATCCAAAAGCTTTCTCATTTGAACTTCTAAGTATACAATAAGTAGCAAGATGTCAGGGTCATCACCTAGGAGGGTTTACTTCTGTAAAAACCAAACTTCACAGAATTAAGAAAAAATAAAGTAAACTTAAAAACTAACCGGAACCTGAATGATAACTTCTTTGCAAGAAAAAAAAAAAAATCTAGTCTGGGGGAGGAAACAAGTTGNAATCTAGTCTAGGGGGAGGAAACAAGTTGATAATATAAGATGAATGTAGTTTTGTTCCAGGGCTGTATTTTAGAAACAACTATTAACACTGCAGTTGCAAAGCCTATAACATTACTTGCCCAGTGGTTCTGGCTATGATATTTTTTTTTCCTCAATTGACTTTTTTTTTTTTTTTTGCTGTAAAAATTCATGTTTACGTGCAAAACAAAGTCAACTGTAATCAAAAAACAAACTGAAGCTATTCACATGTCTGTGAAGCTTTAACACAAATTCAGCCTCTGGGTAATTGGAGGGAAGTAACTTGCAGTGTGTATTTTCATGAATAAAAAAGGAAGCTGGGTTCAAAATGTACAATTGTGAATTGAACTTTTTTTTTTTTTTTTTTTTTTTTTTTTTTTTNTTTTTTTTAGATTAGAGATGCCAAGAATCAGTCCACTGGTATTCTGAAAAGGTGTTCTCTATTACCCTGGTGGTGGGTAGAAGGGAACACTTTCAACTGCCAGATGGTGAAAGGTATTTCTGAAGGCATTTCCTGACTCATTAAAAAAGTTGTGTCCATCTTCAGAGCAGCAGGTTAAGTTTTAAAGTATAATTTACAAAGACTAACATACAAAAAGTAGTGCTGAATGAGGTGGCATTTAATATCTAGGAACCATTTTGGACCAAGAGGAAGTTACTTAAGTGTCAAATTCCACCTACAGTACCCGAAGTGTTTTTCCTGTAAACAAACAAGGGTGTAATATGAAAGGTGCTTTCTGAAAGGAGTGAATGCAATGCATTTCTAAAAATAAGTTGTAGCAAAGAGTTAGGATTTATTTTTAAAGGAGCAAGTTAACTGGGTCCATTTTTCCTGAAATGGCTAAACCTGAAGCAGTTTCTCCTGAAGATTTTAGAGTTAATTTCAATTTTGGTCATTGAACAAGATGAGCTGTCTGTATGGACAGGAAGTATAGTTTTCCATAAGAGAGATTTTTGTTTTCTATTCAAAATACCATTGTAGTAGTTTTGCACCATTTGATGATATCTCAGGCAAAAGGAGGAAAGAGTTGTGTAAGAGCTACAAAGAGAGTGTATTCTTAAAATAAGAAATAATCATTTCATCAGACATAAAGTCTGTTAAAGTGTGGACATGACCTCAGGAGATATAATCACATATTGCTAAGGACATGACAGAGCAGGGAAACTACATTTTTACATCTCTCAAGCCATGCTAGTTAAATTAAATGTAATGGGACTATTCATGTTGTGAGTATATGTCAAAAAAGGCAGTTTGTTCCAAGAGCATGTCATGTTTTCCTTCTGGCTAGACTGTCTTGGGGAATGTTATCCAGAGTACACACGTTTACATGCACACTCAGAGTGTTGTTTTGAAAAAAATATGCTTAACCCTTTGTTTTTGTGGGAGTAGACCCAATTCCTTAACGGAGCAGTTATTTACAACTAGAGAGAGGAGAACAATTTTTCTATGCTCTTTCTGCTTATTCTTTTTTCTTCAGCTAGTTTTAATCAGCCGTTAAAAAATGGACACTGTAAAAAATCTTTTAATGGACACTTGTAGGAAGGAAAAAAATGAATATTTGCATTTCTTGCCGTATTGTTTCCAGCGAATTTGTAAGGAAGAGTGGAGGAAGGCATAAGTGTAATGAGAAGTTAAAAAAAAGAAGAAGAAAAAAAAAAAGAAAAAGAAAAAGGAGAGGCTTTCTATTGAGCTGTGTAACCTCTATGAGCCCTTTCCTAGTCTCAGCTACTTAATGTTAGGGAAACAACATGACAGGCAAAATGGTGCAAAGGCAAATTGCCCATCACATGGCATAACCTACTATTACAGGAACATTTAAGAGGGCAACAAAACACAGAAGAGCAATCCTGGCTGTCTGCGCACTGAGTGAAAAATTGACCAAAATGTTCAGCCTCTCTAGATACTGTGTGCGAGGAGATACCATGTCAAAAATGTTTAATTTCATCTTTAAGATTTTTAGAAGTGGGTTACTTAGGAAAAGAAGAAACAGTTTGGAATGGTCTCGTATGTACAATAAAATGTAGGTGAGCAGTTTTGGAGAGGTACCCTGGGCTCATCAAAATCAGGGCTTTAAATACATGACTTCCAGTAATTTTTATGGCACGGAGACTTTCTAAATATACCAACAAAGGAAAGGTGATACAACAGATAAGGCAAAAGCTTCATATTCAGACTGCCCTTGCTGACAACACAGGCTCTGACGCTTACCAGTCCCATGACCTTAGACAATTTACTCCTTTTTTCCTCTAACCACAATTTCTCCATCTTGTCTTAAAACTCAGCAACTATTTGTAAACTATCCAGATCATATTCAGCACTTAATAAATAACTTTTGAAATTCTTTATTATCAACAATAGCAGCATAATCAATTCCCAGAAGATTGGCAATGAAGTCAAGTAAAAAACACTTATATCACAAGTTATACTCATAAATCAGTAATCCTATATTCTCAATCAACATGATAAATTCAAAATTAAGAGTTCAGTTCTGGTTAGCAGACAAGTCTATATGTCTGCATCATGCCCTGCTGAGACACAATTGAAATAAAAAGCATTAAAGTAGAAAGAAAAATAAGCTTGCATCGCAATAAAGACACTTGGGTGGAACGGTATCTGGGGTGTTAACCATGGAGCATAGAGTGAATATGAAATCAGAAGAGTAGCAGGAGAGGTGGGGGAGGGCATCCAAGATCTGTGAAAGTGACAGCAGTAAGTAAACATCATTCCCTTCCCCGCCATGGCCCTCCCAACAAGCAGAGCAGTCAGCTAGAATGTATCCATGGATAATAGTCCAAGTGCCCTTTTCCTTAAAGCAATTGAAATAATGGTCAAAGCTGAGGGCCCTGGTATAGATGGATGTTGTTGCCTCAGAGTTAAGCTCTTCTCTTTTGGGTGTTGGAGGATCCCAGATGCTGCAAGTTTCCCATCCTAAGTTGCAAGTCACGGTGTTTTCAGGAGCGAGACATGTTAATTGCCAGCTCCCACCCAACAATTACAGTCTCAAGAGTAAAAATGACCCACTGAAAAGAAAGTCTTTAAAATTGGCAGGTCTGTCAGGTAATACCTGCATCAGTCAGGGAACACAGGTTGAAAATGCTAGCAGCTAAATGTTAAGGTTCGCAGCTCAGTTCAAATAACGAAGCCAGCTCCTCGTTTTGGAGGGTCTGCTAAATGCTATCAATCCAATCTTTCTTATTTGTCCATGCCACCAGAATGGTGGTGTGACATTAACCCACCCCATGGTGACTGAGGTTGGGGGTGAGGATGACACCCAGTGTGTATGTGTGTGTGTGTGTGTGTGTGTGTGTGTGTGTGCATGTGTGCTGCAGGAACCGGGAGCATTCTTTGTATCGTCTGGTAGATCTCTCAGTGAGGTTAAGGGAATCGTGGTCAGGGCTTTCTTTCCAGCTGGGGATGGCAGACCCAATAGTCAGTTCAATGAAAGATGCTTCTAACAGTTTGGAAGAGATGCACCAGAATGTTTTCCTTGGGGAGGAAGCCTTCAGAAGAAGTTTTGAAAGACAGAGATCATTAATGCCCCTTCCTCCCCTGTGCAACCCTCGATTCTAGGTTGTTGCTCTTCTTCCATTTCTACAATACCTGAGGGTCTCTTTCTAGTAACTATAACTTTGCCCTTTCTTTCGGTTATTCCTTACTCTCGCCCAAACTTTTCATCTAGGAGGATCAGTGTGAGAGGGACAAAGACATTTTTATAAAACCAGAATTAAGTTTGAACCACATAGGTTTCATTTTTGCCAGGCTGCCAACCAGAGCTTGTACCAACCAGCTGGCCTAGGAAAAGAAATATTCATCATACTCAGGAATGGTCAGGACAGAACCCTAAATTTTCAAGATAGATCTAGATAATTTCCTATCCCTTTAGTCCTGACTCAGTGACCAGATTATCTTATTCTAGTGTAGGGCTTCTCAGTCTCACCACAGATGACATTTTGAGCCCAATATTTCCTTGTTTTGGAAGGCATTCTTGTGCGTTGTAAGAAATTTTGCAGCATCCCTGACATCTACCCACCAAATGCCAGCAGCACACACCAGTTGTGACAACCAGAAATGTATCCAGAAGATGCTAAATATCCCTCAAGAGGCAAACTCACCTTTAATTGTGAACTATTACTCTAAAGACATGTAGGGCTTGATTCAAGAGCTTCTCTTACTTTATGGATATTGGGTTCACATCCACTAGGCTGAGTTACCTTTTTTTCTTATCCTCTACCTGAAAGGGCCAAGTACACACACGGGTCAGGTGTATAATGCACTTTAATCAAAAGAGAATAGACTTTGCTTAGAATTACAGAGATCCTGCTTCTGCTTTTCATTACATATGTAACCGTGGCATTTTATGTGACACCTCTAAATCTCAGAGTTCTTATTTTTAGTGTATGGCTGACAACACTGAAACGTGTGAATTGTGTCCCCCAAAGTTCACATGTTGTAGTTCTAACACCCAGGGCCTCAGAATAGGACTGCATTTGGAGATGGGGTCTTAAAAGAAATAATTAAGTTAAAATGAAGTCATTAGGATGGACCCAACTCCAGTGTAACTGGTATCCTTAAAGAAGAAATTTAGACACAGAGATATACACAGAGGGAAGACCACATAAAGAAACAGGGACAAGATGGCCATCTACAAGCCAAAGAGATAGGCTTCTGAAGAAAGCAACTCTGCTGACACCTTGATCTTAGACTTCTAGCCTCCAGAACTGTGAGAAAACAAACTTCTGTTGTTTAAGCCCCCCAGTCTGTCATACTTTGTTATGGCAGCCTTAGCAAACTAATACAAACACCTAATGGGAAGAAGTTTTCTGAGGGTTAAACAATATGTAACTTATGAATATCCCTGTTATGATAAACAATTAACAAATAACATGACAATAGCTATTCTTTTATTGAGCATCTATTATATGTCAAGCACACTTTTCCTAGGCAATTTACCTGTATCATTTCTAATTTCACAATAAATCTGCGAGGTAGATGTGGTGGCCATGAGAACGCACCTTGTAGAGAGGGAATATAATAAATGACAAGTAAAGGCCCCAGCCACTGCTCTGTAGTCATTGCCCCACTTTCTCCCAAGCCATGCTTCCTGGGGCCGCTCCCAGCTAGTGATTTGAAGGCAGGGGTACAGAAGCAGGCTTGTTCTTGGGAGATGAGAGACTCCTCTGACTGGAGAGTTGTTTGAGGACTTTCTGAAGGCTCTCCTGAACAATCTTTAGACTACAGGGTGATCTGGGATGTTTCCATCATTCCCTCTCTTCTTCATTTGAGGTCAGAATGTGTCATGATCTGATGCTTTTCCCGCCCTTCTCCAGCTTGCTCTCCATTGCTCCTTACCAACATATTCTCTAACGAAGTCCTTGTATGCTAACTTCTCTCATGATGGCTCCTTCCTGGACAACACGAACTAACAGTACAGATTTTGACTCTTTTACAGAAGAAACAGAGGCACCCAGAATTATGTAACTAGCACTTGTGAGAATGTATTCAGATATGTTTGTCTGACTCCATAGGCTGAGTTTTTTCTCCTACATATAATGTATCTTGAAATGTATCATGAAAGTACTTTAAACATTAGAACCATTATATGCACCTACCATATATATTTATTAATAATAGAGTAGAAATCTGATATCAGTATATCAGGTCTGTGAACAATCTATGCACATAGTGTCCCTCTTTCTGCTTTACCCATGCTTCCAAAGGTCATGTAAAGCTAACACTGCTTGAATTCTTCTCCATAAAAACACAGTACTCTGCAAACCACTGTCATTACACTCACCACAGGAGTTGCTAAAAAGGTAGCAGCGAAATTTTTACTCTTGCCTCAGAAATCGAGAGAGAATAACTAACTTTCACTACCTGCCAAGCACCCTGCTAAAGTACTTTATATGTGTCGTGGGATACTTTGACAGAGGTCCACATCACCAATTCTCATGCATTCCCCCATGCTGCAATTTCATTGCTAATGTGAGAAAAATGTGGGGGAATAGAGGCCTACTTAGTTTGCTGAGATTAAGCTTCAATCCCATTGAAGAATGGGGGCTTGAAATAGAAATTATGTCCCATTATATACAACTTGAAATTAAATACCTTGCACATCTGAGTGTGTAGACTGAGTTTCCTAGCCACTACACTTGCATCAACTCCTGGTCCTTTTCTGGATTTTGTTGTTGTTGTTGTTTGTTTCTTTCCCCTTTCCCATTTATTGCTATGAAAGGTATTCTTTTGATTCTAATCTAGTAGTTAGTTACCTTTAAGTTGTAACATGCACACTTCATTTTGCAAAGACTAAATTTAATCAGTCTATCCTCCCCTGGAATAATAAAGGAAATTGTTTTATATCCATCATCCTTCTATACTATTGCATATGATTGCTATTTTAATATAGCTGACACTTTTAGCTGTTTTTACTAGGTTTTTGGTCTCCAAACTGTTGGAATCAGAAGCAAACCAAATTTGAGATACATTATTTCCTGCCCCCACTGCAATGACTAAATTGGGCAATTACGTGGGTAGTATTTGGAGAAAACGGCAGAAAACTACTTTTGTTGGAGAGTTACTAAGGCAACCCTTTAGAAAAGAAGGACATATGAATGGGCTGAGGAGCCTGATAAGCTACCCAATAATATTGGGATGTTTCTGCTGTAGACATTTTCAAAGACGCCCTAAAAAATCTGAAGAGTGCTTTAGTCTATCACATTTGGCAGTGGGGAAGATACAGTATTTTTGATGTATTTCCAAAGATTGTGAAATATCAAAGAATGGTTGATAGTCTGTGGAAAGCTATTTATATTTTTCCCAGATCTGAGTATTACTCTTTAAATGTACTAAAATTTTGTATGATTTCTATTGATCTTAAATATGAAGATCCTTTTCAATATAGAGTAGATTACATATTATGGGGACAATCTCACTATGTTAGAGTTTAGAAAATACATCAGTGTCCTATAGATGAATACATTTTTAAAAATTTTTTGTTTAACTCAATTTAGTTAACATATAGTGTATTATTAGTTTCAGGGGTAGAATTTAGTGATTGATCAATTGCATATATTAGAGTGCTCCTTGCATCAAGTGCCCTCCTCAATGACCATCACCCAATTACCCCATCCCCCCCATCCACCTCCCCTCCAGCAACTCCCAGTTTGTTTCCTAGAGTTAAGAGTCTCTTATGGTTCGCCTCCGTCTCTGTTTTTATCTTATTTTATTTTTCCTTCCCTTCCCCTATGTTCATCTGTTCTGTTTCTTAAATTTTATGTATGAGTGAGATCATATGCTATTTCTCTTTCTCTGACTTATTTCACTTAGCATAGTACCCTCTAGTTACTTTTTTCTAGATTTATTAAGAAATAATAGACATATAACATTGAGTTAGTTCAAAGTGTACAACATAATGATTTGATATATGTGTATATTGTGAAATGATCACCACAAGTTTAGGTAACATTAGCTCACATAGTTACAAATTCCTTTAGAAAAGTATGTTTTGAATAATAGTATTATGCATGGTGCCTTTATTTATCTTCACTAATATTTCAGACATAGATGAAAAGTATACTGTATGGGATATGCATTTAGAATGGCTAGGTTTGTGTCATTATTGAAGTACTTCCTATCTAATCTGGCTTCAGTTCATTCCTATAACGTCTTTAAGTCTCTGGGTACTTATCTATAAAATGATGCTTATGCTATAAATAACAATGCAGGTAAAGTCACAAAATTTTAAAGTACCACAAGGATGTCAATTAAAATTTCCTACTTAGTTAATATGATACTGTAACAATTTTTCTTTTATACCTAACAAATAATGTGATTTCATTATTATTTCTCAAATAAAGTATTATATTAGGGTATGCAGATATATCACTCCATACTGATTCCCTGGAAGTGAACTATAAGCAATGATTTACATTAACTTCTATATGTTGTTCTTTTTAGGGTATTCAACTTAGCTGTAAGAAAATTGGTACATTTTTCTTTTTTTCTTCCTATCTCTGTTTGAAATTTATAAAATGATACTTAATACATGAATATAGTATTTCTATAAAAATATCAACTCTAAGATTAAAAGCTCCTTTTACCATTATCTGAAATCTAATATCTGTTTTTCTTACATTTTGCCCAGGAGCTCATTTTTACCAGTTTGATGCACATGAATTTGGTGTTCCTCCCTTCTTTATTTATATAAAGCTTTATATAAATATATTTATGGCAAATTCATATTATAGCTGTGTGCATATGTACATAAAATATACAATTTACTATGATACATTAACAGATATTGACCCTTTGTCTTTTCCATTCTCCCTCCCTTCCTTAAGAAGTTTTCTAAATTTCCAGTAGGAAATTCAATTCCCAATTCTTAGGCAAGCAGTTTGAGTGAGATTGACACTACCCCATCAGCAGGCCCAAGGTTGTATTAGCGTATTCCTTGACATTTGTTACTAATAATGGATAGATATACAACCAAGGCAAAGCAAATGAAATGCATAAGTTTCTAGGAATTGTACTCCCTTCTTCCATGAGAACTACGTGAAGAGATTCTCTTTGCTGCTGGATGCAAATGAGAAATGTCTGACTTTTGGAGCTGGTGGCAGCCATACTTTGAGAAAAAGGGAAGAAGCTTTCTGCAGTAGAAACAAGTATCAAAGAAGCAAGGCAGGCAATGTATTGAGAGAAATGCATCTATAATATTTAATCCCTAGATCAAGTGGCACCTGACTCTTTGCTTTTGGATTATTGGATAACAAGAGAAACTGTTCCCTTTGTAATTTAAGCTAATCTGCATTGGGTTTTCTGTTATTTGAAATATTCTGAGACTATAACAGGTGAATTGTTTAATCTACAAGGAAAAAAATTAACTCTAATATAATTTTATCTGTTTCAGAACACAGACAGAGAAAAGAAACTTCCAAATACTTCAAAAATTGGATTAGAATTTTGTTAGAAAGAAAGCAGACAAGGAGAACCCTCCTCCAAAAAAATTTGATTCATATTGAAGCAAATGCCTACAGAGAATATCACCAATTGTAGCCTAACAGTGAGTGCATCATGATCATTTTACCCAGAGAGTAAGGAAAGTTTTCCATATTAAAACTACAATAAGAAAAAAATATTCATCTTACAGAAAGCAAAAAAAGAATTATAAAATTCAATGCCTATATCTGGTAAAAAGTAATACTCCCTTAACTGTTGTAGCATGTATTCATAGAGCTGATATGTGCTCAGTACATACTGGTATAGCACATCAGGTGGTGTACAACTGGGCTGGCTGCTCAGTACTCATAGATAGAGGTCAGAGTCTGTTGGGTGGATACTGTTGTGTGCTTCGAATATCATTCCATTATATGTTCTGGTGTGTGCATATGTGTGTGTGTGTCTTTTAATGAAAATATGTTCCATATGTATATATGAAAATCAACATCATATTTAATGGTGAATCTAGAGGACTATCTACTATAGTTGAGAACAAGATAGTGATGTCAATTAGCAGCCATTATTTTACACTGAACTGTTGCTCCTAGCCTATGCAATTAGATAAGAAAGAGTTAAGAAATGAGAGCTATAAATATTGGGAGGGAAGAAGGCATATTATATTTTTCACATATTATTATAATATGCTGTGAAAATCCAAAAGAATGTAAAAAACAAAAAGAAAATTCAGTAAGGGTGTTGATGACATAAATTAGTACAAGACAACCAGTAACTTTTCTTTATCCAGTAATAAGCATAGCAGTTACTTAAATTAAATGACTAGTAATAAATATTATACAAATCTATGTGAAGGAAGCATTAAAGTTTTTTAAGCTACATAAAATCCTTCAATAAGATTTTTAATAAAAATCCTTTAATAATAATGTGCCTTGATTTTGGATGGGAAATCATTATTATGAGGCATTCCATTTTCCAAACATAAATTTGTTAATTTAATGCAATCTAAGGAAAAGTACTGTGAGGATTTTCTTTTCTTTTCATTTTGAAAACACAAAATGATTGTGAAATTCATCTGGAAATAGTACTAGTCAGGAGTAACATGGGCTCTTAAGAAAAATAATAAAGTTGAAGGACAAGTTCTACCAGATATCAACATATGTAAGTCCAGTTTGGTAGGAACATGACTGCGTGGGTGCAGCAGCAAAGAAACATTTCAGTGGAAAGAAAGTGTAGACCTATGTGTAAGGGGGTAAGCTATGATATACAACATTGGTGTTGCCTTAGCAGTCTAGAAACTAGGAGAAAAATACAGCTTCATTTTATATTACTTTTCTTATTAAAATACACTTTACTGAAATCAAATACTTCAAGAGAAAAAATTATAAACCTCTTAGAAGTATATTTGGTAAAAATTTTACTAATGGTAGATAGTAAAAGTGTGTTATTTTTATAATGACAGGAAATCCAAGTGGTGACAATGGGGAAGACTGACATTTGATGACTAAAAATGTTCTGTATTAGTAGGGAAAAAGCCAAATATATCCCCTTTTCTATGGGTTATGCCTTCATTTTTATAATGAAAATAGAAAAATGCAAATGACTAAATTTGACCATAGGAGAAAACAGAAATTAGCAGTTTGCAGAAAAGGAAATACCCCAAATCAGTAAACATACCATGTACTCTGTGGAAAGCTGAAAATGATAACCCCCCAAAAGGTATTCACATCCTGAAACCTGCAAATGTTACTTTATATAGCAAAGTCTTTGCAGATGTGACTAAATTACGGATCTTGGGATGGCAAGAATAGCCTGGATTATCCAGGTTGGCCCTAAATGCAATCAATCACGTGCCCTTGTAAGAAGAAGGCAGAGGGAGGTTTGACACACACACACACACACACACACACACACAGAGAGAGAGAGAGAGAGAGAGAGAGAGAGAGAGAGCAAAGACAATGTAAAGACTGAGCAGAGAGACATTTGAAATCTTAGCTTCAAAGATTGGAATACTGTGGCCATAAACCAAGGAATGGCAGCCATCATCAGGAGCTGGAAAAGACAAGAACCAAATTCTTTTCTAGAGCCTCTGGAGGGAATGGGGCCCTGTGGACACCTAGTGATACTAATTCTTGAACTTTTGTCCTCTAGAAGTGTAAGAGAATTTTTTGTTGTTGTTTTAAGGTACATAGTTTGTGGTAATTTGTGACAGCAGCCACAGTATACAAATCCATTTTCTAACAATTAAGAATATAAATTAAAATAGCAATGACATGTTATTCTGTGCTAATCTCATGGGCAGAGATTTAAGACCTTAATGATATATGGAGAGAGAAGAAAAGTGAGGTACTTTTATTCTGTTCCACTACAATTTCAAATATGCATAGAAATAAACACAACCCTTAGTTCATACATAATCTTCTTGGAATTTTTCCTAGTAACATATTCAAAAATTGTGAAGAGACAAATGTACCTTGATATTTATTGCAACATTGCTTAGAGTAGAAAATTCTGTAAGTAACTGATGTGTCCATTGAGTAACTAGAATTACCCACTAAACATAGTATGCACTAATATAAGATTATTTTAAATGAGATTCTTTTTGTCTGAGTTTCAGTGGAGGTCCTAACCTTGAACAACAAAACCATAGTTGCCAAAGTGAGGCACTAATCCATTTATGCAGTTCATATAAAGAAGTTATAAGAAAAAAGGTCTTGTGACCCATACCCCACACCTGAGACTATAAAGGAATTTAAATTGAAATTAAGTAAGGAGACAATTTCTTTTGGAAATGTTTTCAGTAAGACTCATACTTTCTCTTATTTTCACCATTACACTTACTTCTTGGAAGGAGAAGATGAAGGTACTTCTCATTGCTAGTCTAGTGAGAGGGGCTTTATTTAAGGAAAGCAGCTGAAGATTTTGAAAAGTGTCCACCGAAGTTTGGGGAGCACAGAGTTCTGGTGTTTGACTCATATCTGAGAATTCTAAAGAGGCTGTGGAATCATCCAGAGAGAAAAGGAGTCATACTGTGGACAAATTGCACTTCCACCCACAGAATGAGCAAGGCTATGAGTGTGTTTTCCACAAACCAGTATGTTGATATATGATCAGAGAGATAGAAAGAAAATGGCTTGAAGCCATCTTAGCAGGGAGTTGGCCCAAAACAACTACCTGAAAGAGAACTGGGGTTCCAGTCTGAAGACTACCAGATACGAAGGAACTGAAAGGCCATCCCACACCTTATAAGGATGAATTTCTCAGAAATCTTTAAAAATCATCCTGTGAGAGAATAGGCTATCTTTGAACAACTGTGAAACCAAGCAGTTGTTGGCCGAATACGTCTGTGACTCTAAACACCCTCCTCCTCGAATGGTCAGAAACTAATATAGTTAGGAAACGAAGAGGCAGTTGGTGAGGAGAGAGAGAGTAAGAGAGGACACAAGCTGATTCTCTTTGCAGATTTCTTGACTGAAACTGAATCAAGTTGAATCAAGATGCCCTTTGGAGGTTCATCTTGTTGAAAGGTTCATCACACTGAACAATTTATTATTCAAATGAGATGGATATAGTATCTAAAAGGTACCCGAGGACTACTGCTATTACTATAGGAAAGGAAGTGGAAAAAGTTGTAAGTATTATCCAAGAGGAAGAGAAGAGAGTCCACAAAACAAGGAAGAAGGCACCATGAGACTACTTGCACCCAATCAATTTGAACCTCTTCAATAAGACTGTTTAAAAAATTACTAAGTAAAGTTGATCAAAATATGTAGACCCAGGAAAACAGCACAGAAGCATTTTTAAGTAACAGAATATAAAAGGGATGTACAAGAATACAAATAGCAATATCTCATTATGTATTTTTATAAAAACGCACTCAAGGAAGACAATGGCGAAGAAGGTTGCAATGAGGCTGAGGACAAAGAAGAAGATGAAACAGAAAAACCACATATTATACCCTTTGCTGCTACAAAATTGTCCCTTACACTCTGTGTTTCCACAGGACCAGCTTTACTGCCTCTGCTTTAAGAGCCTGGCCAATAAAAACAAAGGGTTTGTTCAAGCCCTACGTGAATTGAATACCAGGCGCTGTTCCTGCCGATTTGCATCAGTGGTTCTTTCCCCAGGCTGGGGTAGGGTGTTCCCACACCAACCTGCTGATTAGTAGTCAGCTAGATTCTTGAGGGGCACCCTCTGCAGATCTCTGGAGTTGTCTCTCTCTCTCCAGTTCTCCTTTCTAGGAATAAGAGCTACCCTCGTCTCTCCCTGGACTCTCAGCTCCATCCCAGGGATCCTACAGGGCCATGCCTAGAAACTCGATGGCCAGGAAATTCTCTTTAAAGAGTGAGCTCGGGCAATTCTAGGCCTCACCTTGTTTATTTCCCATCTCTCAAGAATCACTGTGCTTTGTTCTCTGATGTTTAGTGTCTTGCAACTGTTGTCTGTTTTTGGTTGTTACAGGTGAGAGGAGGAATCCAGTCACTGTTATTCTATATTGGTCAAACTGCGGCTCCAAAGTTTTTGAAGTAAAATTGCCAGGGAAAAACATAAAATCCTAAACAAAATGGAGAAGGGAGTCAGATCAAATACATATATCTTCCTTCTCATCCAAAAGGCTTTTGAAATGACAGCAAAAATCAGTCTCTAAAAATCCGAATTCCTTGTCTTTTAACTCTTCCTTCAGATCTCAGCTCACTCTTTCAAGATTCAATTCCCTTATCTCTCACTTTTCTTTTCTTCAAAATTTATTTATTTATTTGAGGGGCACTGGGTGGCTCAGTTGGTTAAGTGTTTGCCTTCGTCTTGGTCATGATCCCAGGGTCCTAGGATCGAGCCCCACATCGGGTTCCCTGCTCAGTAAGGAGTCTGCTTCTCCCTCTCCCTCTGCCTACAGCTCCACCTGCTTGTGCTCTCTCCCTCTCTCTGTCAAATAAACAAATAAAAAAAAAGATTTATTTATTTGAGAGAGAGAGACAGAGAGGGGAGAGAGCATGAGCCTGGGAGGGGCAGAGGGAGAGAATTTTCAAGCAGACTCCCCACTGAGTGTGAAGCCCAACTCGGAGCTCCATCTCACAACCCTCAGACCATGACCCAAGCCAAAACCAAAAGTTAGACGCTCAACTGACTAAGCCACCCAGGCACCCACCTCATCTCTCACTTTTGAGGCTCTCTATGCCCACAATTCATAGTATATGCCTCGGTTACAATTTTATTTTTATGTAAGCAATCATTTGGTTAATGTGCATTCCCCCTTCTAGACGTCAAGCACTGTGAGGATCGGTGCCTAGGTCTTTTTTGCTCACTACTCTCTCCCCAGTGGCTGGTTGTTAGAGTGCTAGAGAACAAGCAACTGTGTCTCCTACAAAATTTGAGGTACTTCGGGAAGGTGAGTATAGATGGAATCACAGGGACAGAGAAATTTGAGCAAAGGAAAATATTTTCTAAAATTAGGCCATCAAATATATTTGCTAACATCCTTATAAGAATTTTGAAAAATTATGTACCCTCCAAAGCACATATTTAAGTGGCATTTAAAGTTTTGGCATAATTTGAAATTATTGTGAAGGATGTAATTTCTGATATACTGTAAAAATTATAATTTAAAATAAACCATGACATCATTTTTAAAATTGTAACCAATGGAATTTAAATATCATGAGTTTTTACTCGTCATCATCATCCATCAAAAAAATACATGAAAAGACCTTTATGTAAAGATTCTCTATTTTCTCTTTATTTCTTGAAAGTTGTCATAATCTATTTTATGTTTGCACATATTTTGATGATCACTGTTAATGGAAAATTAACAAAAACTCAGAAATAAGACACTTGAGACTCTAAAGGAGTTCAAATGGAAGCTAGGTAAACAGATCATGTTTTCCTTTTTCACACTGGACCATTGTCCAAAAGATTCACTTGAGATTATTTGATTCTTTAGGGGATTGTACCTTTTTCTGGTTTATTATTTATTATTTATTAGGGTTTAGGCTCTATGAAGTTACATGTTAACCTATAGAGATGGTAGGCAGTACAGATGCACTGTTGTTCTCAGGTAGAGAAAATAATTCTAATAATTTATTTTTCTAGTAAAGTATTAAACAGCTTTGTCTCAAACTTAGCAAATGTATTTTAGCATGCCTTTCTTAAACTGACAATGTAACTTCTGTTTGAGTTCTCCTTTGAACTAGCTTTCTCACATGCTGTTTTCTTCATTATTTCCCTCATTATTAAGTTAAATAAGTATTTAACATGTGTTCACTTTATAACTTTAACCGTTGAAAGTTATTCTTGTATAATACCCTACCCTAAGTGAGAAAATGAAAATACTGTACATACATAGATTGAAATTTTAATGTGTCTTATGGCCCCAGGCATAAGAATTTAAGGATTAAAATAGGTTTTGGAGATTTATTTTTGTTATGATGATGGTTGGTATATAACCAACCGAAGCAGTGTAAGTACATTATACATTTTTGTAATTACTACAAAGTAAAGTTTTATAGAAACTGTACTTCATCATAAAATAAAATAGGATAGAAATTAGCCTCATTATTTAATATCTGGCAGCTAACATTCTATTTTTTGTTAATGGGTGGTAGAAAATCTTAAACATTTTAGTAGATGAAATGAGAATTGAATATAAAAAGAACAAATATTTCATCGTATGACAAAATAAGCTTAACTTCATTATCAAAAGCCTACACTAAATCAGAAAGAAATCACAGAGAAGTTTTATTCTTGAATTGTATCCGGGGTGTCTAGGAAATGCTGCATATGAACCTTCCACTTCCATATAACAGTATAAAGGTCACTAACCAGTACTACTTGGGCTGCTGGAAGGTAGTTTTCTTTCAGGCTGATGACTTGCCTTTAGGGATGAGTATTGAGAAGAAGCTGGAAAGAGTTGCTTGTATTTGTGTATGTGGGAAAATATCATTTTGAGGACTCAATATTCTTACTAAATCTTTCCTTACTTTTCTCTCATGAGACTCTCCTTCAAAGATGTATTCCTTAACAATAGTCTGATGGAGGAGAGAGTCATTAAATAAAAATTATTGTTACTGTTACCATCAAACTGTACTACGTACCTGAATTCAGAATATCTCAACTTGGGGAAAAATACCAACATTCTAACAGATGGCTCATAACTGAAATATGTAGAAAACAGGAAAATACAGGAAACTTCACATGTTTATGCTTTCTTTTTTTTTTTAATTTTATTTTATTATATTATGTTAATCACCATACAGTACATCCCCAGATTCCAATGTAAAGTTTGATGCTTCCTTAGTTGCGTATAACACCCAGTGCACCATGCAATACGTGCCCTCCTTACTACCCATCACCAGTCTATCCCCTTCCCCCACCCCCTCCCCTCTGAAGTCTTCAGTTTGTTTCTCATAGTCCATAGTCTCTCATGTTTCATTCCCCCTTCTGATTACCCCCCTTTTCTTTATCCCTTTCTTCCCCTACCGATCNACCGATCATCCTAGTTCTTATGTTCCATAGATGAGAGAAATCATATGATAATTGTTTATGCTTTCTTGATTCAAGTTTAAAACAGGCTTTCCCTCGGTTGGTGCCCTGGAGATTTTCATACCCTGAGGCAATGCTCCATAGTAGGCCTAGGGTAGGGTGAGAATTGCAAAGATGGGTCAATATGTCATTCCTATGTAAAGACAGAGGAATTCTACCGTGAATTCAGCTTCCTCAGTCAAATCAGTTTCAGAGAAACATACCAATGCAACGTGACTATTTGGGGTTTTATGCCTTTAAAATTATCTATTCGTAATTCCCCACAACCAGAAAAGTTTTGGCTAACCTCCAAGGATGGCTGATCTCCAGATAGAAGGCTATTTGTCCAAAGCATTCAGTGCGCTTCAGAGCAGAGAAATACAAAACACAGAAATGTGCCACAGGGCAGTGTTTCCTAATGATAGGAATTCCCTGATGTTCTCGCTAAACTTTGCAAATCCACTGCGCTTCCCTGGAAATTCTGATTCAGTAGGTCTGGAGTGGGACCCTGCAATCTGTAGTTTTAACACATGATGAGGTGATATTTGCAACATCTGAAACTAGTTACACTTTGAGAAAAATGCCTCAAGGATGTGGTTTTCAAATCTGGCTGCTCAATTATTGATTTCGGACTGCTAAAACAAACAAACAGACAAGCAAAAAACAGTTGCCTGGCTTACTTCAATTAAATCATACTTTATGGGTTGTAGAGCATAGAAAACTTTTTATTAAGATTTTATTGTTTAGTGTAGTTTTAAGTTCACAGCAAAACTGAGGGGGAAAGTACAGAGATTTCCCACATACCCCCTGCCCCCACACATGCATAACTTTCCCAGTATCAATATCCTGGCCCAGAGTGGCACAGCTGTCACAACTGATGAACCTACAATGACCCGTCATAATTACCCAAAGCCCATATTTTACTTAGGGTTCACTCTTGATCTTGTACATGCTATGGGTTTGGACAGATGTATAATGACATATATCCATCATTATGGTATCATACGGAGTATTTTTACTTCACTAAAAGTGCTCTGTGCTCCATCTATTCACCCCCCTTCCCTCCCCAGACCTTGGCAAACACAGATCTTTTTACTGTCCCCAGAGTTTTGCCCTTTCCTTGATGTCATATAGTTAGAATCATAAAGTATGTAGCCTTTTCAGATGGAGTCTTTCACTTAGTATCATGCATTTAGGGTACATGGCTTGATAGTCCATTTCTTTTTAGCACTAAATATTATTATTCTACTGTCTGGTTGTGCTACAGTTCATTTATCCATTCATTTGCCGGCGGACATCTTGGTCACTTCCAAGTTCTGGTAATTATGAATAAAGTTGCTATAACATTCATGTGCAGATTTTGGTGCAGACATAAGTTTTCAAGTTTTCACCTCCTTTGGGTAAATACCCAAGAGCATGACTGCTAGATCTTATGTTAAGGGTATGTTTAGTTTTCTAAGAAACTGCCTGTCTTCCAAAGTGGCTGTACGATCGTGCATTCCCATCAGCAGTGACTGAGAGTTCCTGTTGCCCCACATGTGGTATTGTCAGTATTCTGGATTTGGGCCATTCTAATAGCTGTGTGGTGGTATCTCAGTGTTGTTTTAATTTGCATTTCCCTGATGACATATGATGTGGACCCTCTTTTCATATGCTTATTTGCCATCTGTAGAGACATCAATTTTTAAAGTAATTCGGATGTTTCAGTACAAACTCTGAACTGGAGGAGGGTAGCAAACTACTTCACATGGGCCAAATCTAGCCCACTGCCTGGTTTTGTAAATGTAGTTTTATTGGAACATAGCCACTCCAATTTGTTTATGTATTGTCTATGGCTGCTTTCATGCTACAATGGCATGGTTGAATAGTTGTGACAGAGACCATATGGCCTACGAAGCCTGAAATATTTACTATCTGGCCCTTTATAGAAAATATTTGCTTACCACTGCTTCAAATTTAGAGCAATCATCATGGATTTTTTAAAGAATTACTCTAGAAAGACCTGGGGTAATTGATGACTTGTACCCCAACTCAGAGAAACGTGGCTGATAGCTTTCAGCTTCTCCTTCAATATTGTACTTCTTTAAGAAGTGGATGATTTTCCTGGAAAGGGCTCCTAATGGGGTCCGAGGGAAATGACACAAGATTTGCGATAACTCCACACTTCAAAAATACAGACGGGGGGGGGGGGGCCCGGGATGGCACAGCGGTTAAGCGTCTGCCTTCGGCTCAGGGCGTGGTCCCGGCGTTATGGGATCGAGCCCCACATCAGGCTCCTCTGCTATGAGCCTGCTTCTTCCTCTCCCATTCCCCCTGCTTGTGTTCCCTCTCTCGCTGGCTGTCTCTATCTCTGTCGAATAAATAAAATAAAAAAAAAAAGACAGATGGATACTTGTTTCTGAGGTACTGTAGTCTCCTCTTAATTCTGGTTTCTCTTTTCACAGTTTCACTTCCACGGNAAAATAAAAAATACAGACGGATACTTGTTTCTGAGGTACTGTAGTCTCCTCTTAATTCTGGTTTCTCTTTTCACAGTTTCACTTCCACGGTTTCGGTCAGCCCGGGTTAACCATAGTCTGGCAACAAACTGTCTTCCTTCTGACGAATCATCAGAAAGTCAATAGTATTTAGTGCTACGTCAAAATGCCTGCGTCATTCACGGCACTGCGTCTCATCGCGTAGGCATTTTAGCCTCTCACACCGTCACTCGAAGGGTGAGTACAGTACAATAAGATGTTTTGTTGTGTAACTTTCATTATGCTATATTGTTATAATTGTTCTATCATCAGTTATTGTTAATCTCTTACTGTGCCTATTTATAAAGTTTATCATAGGTATGTACGTGCAGGAAAAACAAAGTATATACAGGGTTTGGTACTGTTTGGAGTCTTAGGCATCCACTGGAGGTATTGGAATGTGTCCCCTGCAGATAAGGGGGGACTACTGTACATTTTTGGAAAAGCAACTTTGCTTATGACAAGCTTGCATATGAATAAAATTCCATTGTCCAAAAGACAGGAAGTTGGTTAAATACTAAGCACACAATAGAGGTCTTGCATAAATGGAAACCATTTACTTATATGGGGAAACTCAGTATTGTCATTTTCTCCTACATCAATCTAAAACTCCAATATAATTCAAAATGAGTTTACTATTACCAATTAAGATAATTGAAAAAGTGATAGAAAAATTAAGACAGAAGAAGTTCTGGGGGAAAACTACAAACATAGGAATGAAGAGGGAATTCCTCTCCAGATATTCAATTATTTATAATGTTTTCAATGAAATGTATTATTGGCTCAGGAATAGACAAATCATTGGAATTTATTAATATATGAAAAGTTAGCTTTTTATATCAATTGCAGAAAAATGAAGATTGCTTTCATTCTCTCAAATATGATGAAAAGTGTTCACTAGTCACAAGAGTTTGAAAAAAACCTTTTTAAAAGCTAAATGCTATAACTTTAGGTTTCCTAAAGTTGGATGATGTGTGACCACATAGAGAAAGATAAACAAGGAACCAGAAATCAATAAATAGCATTTGACTATAACATGGTCAGTCTTACACTAGCTGATACATGATGTTAGGAAAATCTGTTTGGTATTTATAGAAAAATAAAAAATAAAACCTGATTCCTGCTTTATCAAATATAAAAAGATGAATTCCAGATGGTTTAGAAAGCTACATATGGAAGACAAAATTATAAAGTCAGTATAGAACAATTTAGGAGAATATAATTGTCAACTAAGTTTGGGTGAGAACTTAAATAAAGCTCAAAAAGAATCAGTCATGAGGTCCAGAAAAGGAGTGATTTGATTACATCAAAATAGAGGGGTTTTTTGTGGGTTTTTCCTATTGAGAGACACCAAGAGTGAATCTCAGAGATGGAAAACATGAGGAAATTATATTTGCAACATCTAAAACAAATAAAAACGTAATCAGAGGACATAAACAGACAATTCAACAAAGAGGACGTTTAACAGGTGAATGAATACGTGAAAAGATAATTAAACACATTCATAATCAAAAAATGAAATTACAGTAACAAGGAGATATCACCTTACATTGACAAATAAGAAAAAGTTGCACATTGCAAGTATTGGTGAAGATGTGGGAAATAAGAACCCCATGTCCTGCTGTTGACTGTTGCAAATGTGGGTATCAATTTGTCAGTAATTTAATTCAAATTAAATTTGAATGTACTCTATGATATAGTGATACCACTGAGCAGATAGAAGGGGAGAGATTATAAAGGGCTGCGAGGAAACTTTTGGGGATGATGTATATGCTAATTATCTTGATGATTTCATGGGTGTAAACTATGTCAAAATTTATCAAATTATACACTTTATATATGTGCAGTTTGTTAAATGACAATTACATCTAAATATTTTTGTTAAAATAAGTGCAAATTTTCATATTCCTAAAAAAGTATGAAGTATTATGCATTTCAGGATTCTAAATTTTATGTAGGCTTTGAAACTGTGATATAAGGAAAAGAGGCATCATGATGTCTTGACTCACAATTTACTTTATGTTTTGCCCCAGGCAGACACATTTGCTATTGGAGGGGGAGTATGTATTATTTTATCCATAACCCTAAGTAGTATGTAATGCTGTTTTTAGCCATATTATATGGTCAAATGTGTATGCCGGGACCAAAGATACCACTAATGCATGTCCCCAGGAAAAGTTTAAATCAACTCTATTCTCATTAAATTCAAATGAATGCCAGCAGCCAAGCACTGTAATTGTTTTTGCCTTTCAAAGAATGGAGCAGATTTTATTGTGTGAATATTAATGGTGGTCCTGGTCTAGAAATTAATTCTTTTTTCACTCTTCATTGCGTGTATGAATATTGCATCACTACATTAATGCAACAGTCAGGTAGGTAACAGGCCATCTATTGTGTGAACTGTTTAAACATAGTGGCAGGAAAGGAATCCATTTACCACACAAACGCGAAGAACATTAAATCCTGTTGTTTTAACATAGAACGCTATTTGGCAATGAGTTTGCTCTTCATACTTCCCTTTAAGATTCAGGACAAAAGAGAAGAGAGGAATTTCTCCAAATTTCTCCCATCCCCTTTAATTCCTTCTCTTTCCTATTTCTCCCTGATTATTATGCCCCTCCCTATTTTTTCCTCTTCTATTCTATTGAATCTCCTTCCTCGTTTAAAAAAAAAATGTTTATTTCCCCTGATCTAGTCTAGTAAAATGACAAGAAAATGAAATATCAAGAAAACTTTGGGATTTTGTACTCTTCTAAAAAATTAAATGGCAAGATGGTCTAAAATGGTTACACCAACATCTTTTCACAATACCTGTCATTGTTCCCCTTTCCATGATCCAGATACAATTGTTTATTCTGATTTCAGCTTTCAGAGTTTAGGCTTACACAAGGTATTTGTTACAGATGAACTCTGTAAATAAATTTAAAGAAAAGAATTGAGAACAAGAATTTTATATCACATCTAATGAATACCGTTTATTTAATGACATATTTTACAAACAAAACAAACTTAATGCTAAGTTAGATTAGACCTTAATAATTTATGTGAAAAATAATCATTTTCTGATATCTAAAATATTTAGCAATTTCTAAAATAGTCTGAATATGTGGAAGAAGGGGGGAAACCTACTATTCATTCAGCCTTATGCTTTTCTTAACTTTTTATTTAGTAAGATAGTGTAACCTTTTATTCTTCATGAATCAAAACTAAAATAAAATATTAAAATAACTAAAAAATTCAAAAATATAATTTCTACAGGGTTTGTAGTTACCTTTGCCAAGTATATCTTAAAATATCTCTCATATTTAATATATCTTACATAAGTAATCCAGTTTTCCCTCTAAGAATCCCTTGAATAGGTGTTAGAATTTTTTATAAGTATAATTGATTTTTTTATTCAGCTTTAAGTAGTTTGGTTTCACATGCAGCAGGTCTATTTCACTGCAGAAATCTTCCAGTTTTCTCTGCTTTTTCTAGGGCATCAAAGAGCAATTGCTGAAATAATTATTTTCTTATTTCTTCCTAGTTGTATTTCACTACAACTTGCATGATGTTTCCTCCTTTACTAATCTTGCGTTTCCCCATTGGTTATTCGCTGCCAACTTTTTTTCTTGGGCATTTTACACTCATAAAAGCATATATAGTATACATCTATTGTAGAGACATATTGCAGTTAAAATGGTGAAAGATCAATGTATGAATGTAGTAAATGTCACTTTGTCCGAGAAGCCTTGTTCTAGCATTCTGCTTCATATGCCAGACAGATTCACTCGTGTCCTCCCCTGAACTCAGTTCGTTCTTATTATAGGTACAATGTCTTTCATTTTTTTAATTTAGTTTTATATATGTGGGTGTAGAACTCCTCCTGTAGATAACAAGCTTCTAATGGTCTAGGTCTAGATTTTACCAATATTTATATGTCTGGCACATAGGAGAGCCTTAATAAATGTTTACTGAATTAATGCAGAAATACCCCCACGGTCTCCCTTTATACATCCATTAATAACACATTTTTCCTTTTTATGGGATGTTATAAATACATTATTTTAAAGTGCATATATTTCCTCTCATTTCATGGAGTTCTAGTCAGGAGTTGGGGAGGTGCATGTGCTCTGACAGGGAAATTAATTTTACAAATTATGGTAACAAAATGAGAGACTTGAATATAAGATTTGTTTCTTCCAGATTTTTATTTAAAATGTCTGGAAAGGGAAAAAGAATATGTTTTCAGAGAAACTTTAGGTAAATATGACAAATGGCTTCTTAGGTAGTCCACTTTTAATTATTGTTAATTTGGATATGTCATCTCAGAGAAGGAAATATGTAGTATGCATGTTTGCAGAAGCAAAACTAATTTACCATACCCATAATGTAATGAAAGTAATGTATGCTTGCATATGCACGTGTGTATATATGCATATATGCATATAGTTGTACCTATGCATGTAAATCATCTGATTTGCAATTTTCCAGTGACTCAGTGAATTATAGAAGTTAATCATACTGTGTTATGGTAAATGTAGTGTAATTTTGAATTACCTACTCACCGTTTCCTTACCATGTGCTTGAATAAAGAATGTGGATACAGCCATATAGACTTACATCATTTTTCTTCTTTTTTTTTAAATAATAATATTTTGTTATTTTATTATGTTAGTCACCATACAGTACATCCCTAGTTTTTGATGTACATAATTTTTCTTCTTATCCACTCTGAGAAGTATAATAAATCCTCATTTTACACATACATGCATTGTATACTACCTTTCCACAATCTCTTTTTCTATACTAACTTCCTTCCCACCCAGTGTACTTTAGATGGTGAAAAAATTCCTTTGGATTTTTTCGGAAAACACAGTGGTTGTTTGTATTATCTTGTGTCAATCCCCACTCTAGGACAGAAAGTTAGTTGTTCTTATTCACTCCACAATCCCTATCCCAGTCTCTTATCCTGGATAAAAGTAAAGATAGGGAGGTTTAGATTCCTCTTTAGACTGGTTGCCTTGTTTTTATTCTTTTATTTATTCTCTCTCTCTTTTTTTCTTTTTTAGATTTATTTGACAGAGAGAGAGCACAAGCAGGCAGAGCAGCAGGCAGAGGGAGAGGGAGAAGCAGGCTCTCTGCTGAGCAGGGAGCCCGACATGGGGCTCGATCCCAGGATCCTAGGATCATGACCTGAGCCAAAAGCAGATGCTTAACCGACTGAGCCACCCAGGCACCTCTATTTACTCTCTCTTTTTAATACTTTTTATTTTTAAGTCTTAGAAACCAGATCATACTTGTATGGGGGAAATTGATTTGAAATGCCTGTAGAGACTGGATCTAGAACACATCAGTTCTGCAGCAAATGGAGGAAAAAAACGGAAAGATTTCTAAGTCAGCCTGCACCCCAATGCCACCTAACAGCTGCGCCAAAAGAATAATCAGCATCATAACCAGTTATTCTGTTGTTAAAGGATTATTAAATTTCCATTTTAATACAGGACAACCTCTAATATCAGTTTTTATTTCTTGCTTATCTGAAGAAAGGGAACTGACACTCGATGGTCATGTAATATGAAACATTACGTGTGCCTTAGAGGCAATGCATGGGAAGATCTGTAGACTAATTTGTGAAACATTTCCATAGAAATAAACAGCTCGGGCTGCCTGGGTGTCTCAGTCAGTTAAGCATCTGCCTTCAGCTCAGGTCATGATCCCAGGATGCTGAGGTCAAGCCTTGTGTCAGGCTCCCTGTTCATGGGAAAACTGCTTCTCCCTCTCCTCCCTGTTCATGGTCTCTCTCACTATCTCTCTGTCTCTCAAATAAATAAATAAAATCTTAAAAAAAGAAAAAAAAGAAAAAAAGAAAAGAAATAAACAGCTCTGGCATGTGAACTGCCACTTCCCCTCTGAGATGCTCCAGGTGTCTCTTTACCCCTGCCTCACCCCTCCTAGTTAGAACTAGGCTGAGATCCCCTGATCGTGACTGGTGGCCAAACTCTCCCTTTGTCCTTTGTGCAGAGAAAGGAGAAAGAGAAGGCTTTTGGTACAGAACATTTAAGGCACGTTTTGGACTCAGATGGCAGTAGATCTGCTCAAGAGAGGCAATTTCCCTTGGGCTGTGCACTGAGCAGTGACTACTGCCTCAGGACCGCTGTCTGATTAGATCACATTCATCAATGAGCAAACATATCCCTCTCTTCTCTGGTGTTCTTGGGCACACATTTATGGACTTAGTAAGAGGTAGTCCAACTTCTATGTAGACTAGTGAATTCTATAAAGTTGTTAGCTAACTGAGAAGTACTAATAAAAACGAATAACCTGAACATTTAAGAACCAAACTGAATGGCAGAACATTTTATAAGAGTTCTGACACAAATGGGGTAAAGCTGAGTCCACTTCTTTTTTATTGACTCAGTGTTACTATACTGAAACATTGACACTTTTTGTTTGAAGGTTGATTTCATTTGTTATTACTCCCAACTTTATATTCAACTAGCTGAAAATTTCAACTGGTGTATTTGGGGGTTTTTTACTTTTATTTTTTTAAGATTTTGTTTATTTATTTTAGACAGAGCACAAGCGGGGGAGGGGGCAGAGGGAAAGGGAGAGAGAATCTCAAGCAGACTCCGCACCCAGTGTGGAGCCTGATGTGGGGCTCAATCTCACAACCCTGAGATCACGACCTGAGCCTAAACCAACAGCCAATGCTCAACCAACTGCGCCACTTAGGTGCCCCTCAACTGGTGTATTTTGAAGTAGACTTTAGTTTCTTTCTGTATTTTTTTAAATTTAATTATGTCAGCAGAACTGGGATGAACTACCTGGCTCTTGCAGAAATTGCATAGAGGAATATGAGGTTTCTTATTGTGCACCGTCAAACCCATGTCTCCTTAAACAAATTCTTAAATGAATTTAAGAAGAACAGAGTTACCACCATCATGAGTGTGTGTGAGGCAGCTTACCACACTGCCATTTTGGAGAAAGAGGGCATCTGGGTTCTGGACTAGCCTTCTGGTGATGGTTTTTGATAAATGGTTAAAACTTGTAAAAAATAAATTTCATGAAGATCCTGGTTCCTGTATAGAGGTTCGCTGTGCTGCGGATCTTGGGAGAGCTCCAGTGTTGGTTGCCTGAGCATTAAATGAAGGTGGAATGAAATATGACGGTGCAGTA
Organism: Ailuropoda melanoleuca; assembly: GCF_002007445.2. Taxonomy (NCBI): domain Eukaryota; kingdom Metazoa; phylum Chordata; class Mammalia; order Carnivora; family Ursidae; genus Ailuropoda; species Ailuropoda melanoleuca. Next base: position 22,820,377 of record NC_048238.1, on the reverse strand, counting down.
CAACTCATAAGACAAAGGCAGTATGGAGCTTTTAACAGCAAGAAAATTTGTATTTGGAGAAGTATCATCCTACAGTGTACTTGCCCCTCAGAAATGTCAGCTACAACTGTTTCATTCAATGAAAGGGTGCTGCCTGATACTATGGCCTTGGAAGTGAAACTGGAGAGAGAATCTTATTTTATTTATTTTTATATCAGCAGATATGGACCCTTGGTGAATAATATGTCAAATGAAGCTTTCGTAGGAACATTGAAAAGCAGTTTTAGCAGGCCACAAGCTTGCCAAAATAAGAGCCTCTGTATATTTGATGTTATTTTCACACTTAGTAAAAGATTCTAACTCTTCAGTATTTAAAATATGTTTTCCATTTGTATCAATTGTATCTTAGCAATATATCAGAACTCTAGACTAATGAAGTGCCAAAATCCTCAACCCAATACCTGTACACCTCTAGTCTCAAATACTCCTTAGGTGATTTATTCCTTCAGTCATTTCAAACATTGAAGGTAGTACCTATATAGTCACCTGCTCACTTATATTTAGATCTTCCACGTCCAAACTGACATATGGTTTGTACAACCATTAGTTTTGCTGAATTCATACAAAGTCTTAGGTGAGTTTTAATTTGTTTCTATAAATTTAATTTTTCTTTTAAAACAGTTGTACCCATATAACTATAGAAGTATATCACATGAGCATTGCTTTTAAAAATATAAAAAGAAAGATGGTGGATTCTGGAGTTATGCATTCTTTTTCTGATTGTTAGTATCTTAGAAAATAATATATTGAATTAAAATGAAAACAGGGGCTCCTGGGTGGCTCATTCAGTTAACTGTCTGCCTTCGGCTGCCATTGTGATCCCAGGATGCTGTGTCCTGTTCCCTGCTCAGCAGTCTGTATCTCCCTCTGCCCCTCCTCCTTGCTCGTCCTCTCTCTCTCTCACAAATAAAGGAATAAAATCTTTAAGAAAGAAAAGAATATTTAATCTCTTCAGAAATTTGTATACTTTTCTGATTGAGTCATTAGCTATTATTTTATTTTGATACAACTTTTAGTATGTTTAAGATTATTTTCAAGTACCAGCAAGTTTGGAGCAGATAATTCTGTCTCTCTCTCTCTCATGTACACTACTCATTCCCTTATAACATTTTTGCCAAGTTATAACATCATTGTGGTCTATATTTAAACTGATAGATGGTTTTATTCTAGTGCTTTGTATGTATATAATGTGCCATAACACAAAAATAAGTTCAATGTTTTATTTTATTTTTGAACCACACAAGGATTGCCTGTTTTTAGTACCTGAGCTGTAGAGCTTGAAAATGCCTTACAGAAAGCATCACCTTGAGGAACATAAACTGTTCCACTACTTTTTTCCACAAATTTAAATGCTGTGATCAAAGCCAGCAATTATCTTTCTTTAATAACAGCTGTAAGGGGCCTTTTTGTTTCCATGTCGGTCTTTACTATATTGATCTTGGTTTTATCGATTACCAAAATATGATTATCTTAGTACCTCTCCATATTAGTATATTATACAATTACAGGTCTAGAAGTAGTTCTTTTTCCTTTTTTTTTTTTTGAAGATTTTATTTACTTATTTGATAGAGAGAGCAAGAGAGCATAAGCAGGGGGAGCAGTAGAAGGAGAGGGAGAAGGAAGCTCCCTGCCAAGCAGGGAGTCTGACATGGGGCTCGATCCCAGGACCTTGTGATCGTGACCTGAGCCGAAGGCAGATACTTAACTACCTGAGCCACCCAGGCACCCCTAGAAGTAGTTCTTCTTAAAGAAAAGTTAGGTGAAATTTTTGTAGAATTATCAGTTTGTAGAAATTAAGTCATATGTAAATTTAACAAGTTTATTAGTATTTTCTACAGTTTGCTTTTTTGAAAAACATGGTCACAATGTTTAAAGATAATGGTTACACCCTGCAAGATCGATTGCCTACAAGTAACAAATATTTAAAGAGAAGGACATGTAAACACCATCACTGTGAAACTATTTAATGCTTTAGGGTCTGAGTTTATGTAAATTGAGATGGACCTGTCTATAAAGGACAAGCCAGTCTGCCTCTATATCTATAGTGTATGGTTTATTGGCTTTTTGGGTTAAATATCACAAAGCATTTACTAATCAGAGTGCAAGTCAACATAAAGCCATGAGAAAGCAGCATATTAAATTCAAATTAATGAAGTTAATATATATCCTCCCTTTGGGCTCTCAGGTTTTCTTAAGGATAATTTTTTCTGACTAGCCTTATTGAAATACAATTCACCCATCAAACAACTCATCCACTTAATATGTACAATTCAGTGGTCTGTAGGGTATTCACAGAATTGTACATTTATCGCAGTAAATTTCAGAACATTTTCATCACTTCAAAAAGGAAACCTATACTATTTAGCTATCATCCTTTAGTCCTCCAGCCATAAGCTGCCATCATTCTACTTCTATCTCTATATATTTGCCTCATCCAGATCTTTCACATGAAAGGAATCATATGGCGTGTGGCCTTTTGTGACTGGCTTTTATCACTTAGCCTAATGTTTGCAAAATTTATCCATGTTGCAGCATCTATCAGTACTTCAGTCCTTTTTGCAGCCAAATACTATTCCTTGTGTGACTATACCACATTTTCTTTGCCTATTCATCAGCTGATGAATATTGGGTTGTTTTTTACCTTTTGGCTATTATGAATAATGATGCTATGAAAAATTATGTGCAAGTTTTTGTGTGGACACATATTTTCATTTTTCTACAATCTAAACCTAGGAGTAAAACTGCTGGTACTTCTATGTCTAACTTTTTTTTTTCCTTTCAAATTTTTATTTAAACTCTAGTTAGTTAACATACAGTGCAATATTGGTTTCAGGAGTAGAATTCAGTGATTCATCACTTACATACAACACCCAGTGTTCATCATAACAAGTGCCCTCCTTAGTACCCATGATCCATCTAGCCCATCCCCCACACACCTCCCTCCATCAACCCTCAGTTTATTTTCTAAAGTTGTTTTTTTTTTTAAGATTTTATTTATTTATTTGACGGAGAGAGAGACAGCCAGCGAGAGAGGGAACACAAGCAGGGGGAGTGGGAGAGGAAGAAGCAGGCTCATAGCGGAGGAGCCTGATGTGGGGCTCGATCCCATAACGCCGGGATCATGCCCTGAGCCAAAGGCAGACGCTTAACGACTGCGCCACCCAGGAGCCCCAACCCTCAGTTTATTTTCTATCTTTAAGAGTCCCTTATGGTTTGTTTCCCTATTTTCTCTTTTTCTTTTCCCCCCTCCCATATGTTCATCTGTTTTGTTTCTTAAATTCTACATATAAATGAAATCATAGGGTATTTGTCTTTCTCTGACTAACTTATTTCGTTTAGCATAATACACTCTAGCTCCAATCATGTTATTGCAAATGGCAAAATTTCTTTCTTTTTGATGGCTGAATAATCTTGGCCAACATCATAATATGCCAAAACATATATATCACATCTTCTTTATCTAATCATAAGTTGATGGACACTTGGGCTCTCTCCATAGTTGCGCTATTGTTGATAATACTGCTATAAACATTGGGGTGCAGGTACCCCTTTGAATCAGTATATTTGTATGCTTTGGGTAAATACCTAGTAATGCAATTGCTGGGTTATAGGGTAGCTCTATTTTCAACTTTTTGAGGAACCTCCTAACTGTTCTCCAGAGTAGCCACACCAGTTTGCATTCCCACCAACAGTGTAAGAGGGTTCCCCTTTCTCCCCATCCTCGCCAACATTTGTTATTTCCTGTTTTGTTAATTTTTGCCATTCTAATTGATGTAAGGTGGTATCTCATCATGGTTTTTATTTGTGTTTCCCTGATGGCTAGTGATGTTAAGCATCTTTTCATGTGTCTGTTAACCATGTGGATGTCTTCTTTGGGAAAACATCTATTCATGTCTTCTGCCCATTTCTGAAGTGGATTATTTATTTTTTGGGTGTTGACTTTGATAGGTTCTTCATAGATTTTGGATACTAACCCTTTATCAGATATGGCCTTTACAGATAGATATCTTCTCCCATTCCTTGGGCTGCTTTTTAGTTTTGTTGATTGTTTCCTTCACTGTGCAGAAACTTTTTATCTTAATGAAGTCCCAGTAGTTTATTTTGGCTTTTGTTTCCCTTGCCTCTGGCAATGTGCCTAATAAGTTGCTATGGCCGAGGTCAAAGAGGTCTCTTTTCTTTCTTTCTTTTTTTTTTAATTTTATTTATCTATTTGAGAGAGAGAAAGTGAGAGGGAACACAGAGGGAGAGGGAGAAGCAGACTCACTGTTGACTGAGTGGAGAACCCGATGTGAGGCTCGATCCCAGGACCCTAAGATCATGACCTGAGCTGAAGGCAGTCGCTTAACTGAGTCACGCAGGTGCCCTGGTCAAAGAGGCTTCTGCCTGTGTTCTCCTCAGAACTTGATGGTTTCCTGTCTCACATTTAGGTCTTTCAGCCATTTTGAGTTTATTTTTTTGTATGGTGTAAGAAAGTGGTCCAGTTTCATTCTTTGTCATGTTGCTGTCCAGATTTTCCAATACCTTTGTTGAGGAGACTGTCTTTTTTCCATTGGATAGTCTTCCCTGCTTTGTTGAAGATTCATTGACCATATAGTTGTGGGTCCATTTCTGGGTACTCTATTCTGTTCCATTGATCTATGTATCTGTTTTTGGGCCAGTACCATACTGTCTTGATGACTAGAGCTATGTACTATAGCTTGAAGTCTGGAATCGTGATGCCTCCAGTTTTGTTTTTCTTTTTCAGGATTGCTTTGGCTATTTGGGGTCTTTTGTGGTTCCACACAAATTCTAGGATTGTTTGTTCTAACTGTATGAAAAATGCTGTTGGTATTTTGATAGGGATTGCATTAAATGTATAGATTGTTTTGGGTGGTATAGTATGTCTAACTTTTTGAGACTATTCCAAAGTCACTGCATCATTTTGCATCAACACTAGCATTAAAGGAGGATTTCAGCTTCTCTACATCCTCATCAATCCTTGTTATTATTTGACTTTTTGATTATAGTCATCCTACTGAGTGTGAAGTATCTCATTGGTGTTTCGATTTGCATTTTCTAAGGACTAATGATATAGAGCATCTTTTCATGGTTTATTGGTCATTTGTATAACTTCTTTGGAGAAATCTCTATTCAGATTTTTTGTCCATTTTCAATTTGGGTTATTTGTCTTTTTTGTTATTGAGCCTTAAGAATAATTTTTAAATTTTCACTTAAACTATTTTTTGCTGACAAATCTTATCTTTATTTTTTCAGCTTTGTTGAGATATGATTGACAAATAAAAATTGTATATAGATTATACAACATTATTTTGGTGTACAATGTGATGATTTAATATAAGTATGCATACATATGTATGGATATACATACACATGTACACACCCATTCAGTAGGTGAGCTGTTTGATATGTGAATTACATTTCAATAATGCTACTAGAAAAAAAAATAATCCTTAAAAAGCTGAGAGCCAAAAGTAGGGATATATATCAACTTCATTAATTTAAATTTAATATAATGGCTTCTTCAGTCTTTAAATACATATACATTGTGAAATGATTACCACAATCAAGTTGATTAACATGTCTATCACCTCATAGTTAACCTTTTGTGTGTATGTGATGAGAGCACTTAAGACCCACTCTTCTAGCAAGTTTCAAGTATATAATACAGTATTAACTATAACCACCATGCTGTACATTTAGATCCCCAGCATATATTTACGTTACAACTCAAAATTTATACCCTTTTCTAGTATTTCCCCATTTCCTCCACCGTCAGTCTTGGTAACATTCATTCTAGTCTCTGCTTCTGTTTGAGTTTTTTCAATTCCACGTATAAATGGTATCATACAGTATTTGTCAGTCTGTACCTGGCTTATTTCACTTAGCATAATGTCCTCTTGTATGATGTTGTGATTTATAGTAAGAAATATATATTTGATCTTCTTCCCTGTTTCTGGCACAGAACTCCTAAAACACTTGGAATTTCCTAAGTGGGGAGAGCAATAGAGGTGACTTTTGTTCTGTTAATGAGATGACTATAGGAAAGCACCTAGGTTGGGAGCTGGTTGCCAGTGGAGCTAAACTTGTGGTTAGAGGGTTGGAACTTACAGTCCTACCTCCTGACCTCCTTGGGAAGACAGAGGGGCTGGAGATTGAGTTTAAACAACAATGGTCAATCATTTAATCAATCACATATATATAATGAAGTCTCCATAAAAACCCAAAAGGGCAGGGTTTGGGAAGCTTCTGGACCGGTGAACACATGGAAGTGCTGGGAGAGTGCTGTGCCTGGAAAGGGCATAGCAACTCTGCACCCTTTCCCCATACCTTGTCCTATGAATCTCCTCCATCTGGCTGTTCCTGAGTTATATCCTTTTATAACACATTGGTCATCTAGTAAGTAAAATGTTTCTGAGCTCTGTGAGCCACTCTAGCAAATTAATTGAACCCCACAAAGGAGGGGATCATGGGAACCTCTGATTTATAGCCAGTTGTTTAGGAGCATAGGTGACAACCTGAGGCTTATGACTGGCATCTGACCTGTGTGTGTTTAGTCTTATGGGACAGAGCCCTTTACCTGTAGAATTTGATGCTACTTCTCTGTAGGTGGTGTTAGAATTGAGGTGAATTCTCAGATCCCTGCTGCTATCTGAGAATTGCTTGTTGGTGTGCGGAAACCTCCACACACACACGTTGGAACTGGGTCCAGGAGCTCAAAATATCAAGGTAAATCCATGCTGTCACAATGGCAGTTTAGATCCTAGTCCCTTCTCAGATATATGATATCCAAATATTTACTTCCATTTTGTAGGTTATCTTTTTATGCTCTTTATAATGTCCTTCAATATTTTTAATTTTTTTATTTTTAATGAAGTCTAGTTTATTTTTTGTTTTGATGCTTTTGTTTTTGGTATCATATCTAATAATCTATTGCCAAATCCAAGATTTACCTATATGTTTTCTTCTATGAGATTTATAGTTTGGGATTTCACATTTAAGTCATTGATTTATTTTGAATTATGTTTTGTGTATTTTTTGAGGAAAAAGTGTAACTTCATTCTTTTCTATTTTGCTATCCAGCTGTCACAGCAACATTTGTTAAAAAGGCTGTTATTTCTCCATTGAATCATCTTGGCATCTTTATTGGAAAATATAGCTATTTTAGTAAAATGTTTTACTTATGTTAACATGTAGTGAATTTATTATTGCTATTTTTTATTAAATAGTTATACAATTTCTCAGTTTTTATTTTTATCAATAAGGATAGATATAACCCATATAAACAAAATATCTTGTAAGTATCTTGTAATTTTGAGCGTAAAGAGGTGCTGAGAGCAAAGTGGTTAAGAACAGTTGGTTTGGATTATGGCGGAGACAGCAGAGTTCTGGAACCAACAACTAGGGCAGTGTTTTTCAGATTATGGCAGAGGCAATGTGGTTTGAGAACTGACAGACCTCTGGAGTTGTAGATTCCCTTTTTGACAGGCAAGTTCTTAATTCTGGATGTCTGACCTTGGCAGGTTCAGAAGCCTCCTTGTTGGTCCATTTCTGTTCATGGCTTTAGGCTCAGCCATTTTGTATTTTTCAGCCTGGCCAATTATTCAGTCATACATTTAATACTGTGTAATTAATCTGTCTTCTTTTAAAATAGCTAGAATGGATTCTATTCTGTGGCAAAGAACTAGAAACCACAGGAAAGTAACAGCAGATTTTCAAATAAACCAAATAGAAATTCGAAAACTAAATAAAACTTCAAGAACCTTGGAGAGAAAAAAAAGTAGAGAAGAGAGGGTAAGGTTAAGATAAATAGGATATAGTAAGAGCTTCCAGTATTATTTTAATGGGAGCCCCAGAAATAAAAAAAAAATAAATGTTAGACTGTAAGAAATATTTGGAGAGATAATGGCAGATAATATTAAAAACAGATAAGAAATTCCTACAAAGTCCAAGTAGCATATATACATAGAAAGGAACATTGATTAGACAGAAAACAGTATTTTAACAGAAACAATGGGAACTTGAACACAGTGAAATGATACATTTAGATAGGTGTATAGAAGTATCCCATTATGATTTCAATTTGTTTTTCCCCAAAGAATAATCTTATTCAGAAACTTTATACACTTACTGGCTTTGGAGCCTCTTCTTTCATGAAGCTCCTTTGCAGGTCTTTTGTCCATTTTTAAAGATAGGTTTTCTTGCATTTACTTATTGATTTGAGGAGGAATTGCAGAATACACAATCTTATCAAGCATACATTCAAAACTTATAAAATGTGTCCATATGGTGTCAAGGAATGAAAACAATCAGAGGTTTTCTCTCTCTCTTTTTTCTATAGCTGCCTTAGAAGTCAATATAAAAAGATAAGTAATCCCTACCATATTTGAAATAAAATATAATTATAAATTATAAAAGAAAATTTAAAATTACCCATTAGGTCAAAAGCAAGATTACAATGAATATTAGCATTTCAATGATAATGAATTATACTGATAATAATAATAGATCATTGCCAAGAACAGTAAACCCAAAAACAGAAGAAAGAAAATAATAATATACAATGGGAGATAATCATTTAAACCAGAATTGGTTGACTATCTCAGAAAGCTAATCAGGGGCACCTGGGTGGCTCAGCCAGCTAAGCGTCTGACTCTTGGTTTCAATTCAGGTCATGATCTCAGGGTCATGAGATGGAGCCCCAAGTCAGGCTCTGTGCTGGGCGTGGAGCCTTCTTAAGATTCTCTCTCTCCCTTTCCCCCTACTGGCCCCCCCTCAAAAAAAAAGAAAGAAAAAAAAAAAAGAAGGCTAACCAGAAAAATGAAGAAATAAGACAGAATAACTATAAGCCATGAGGATGGAAGCATCTTTACAAATTCAGTAGATAACAGAAGAAACAATGAAATGATAACATGAACAACTCTGTCTTGGTCCACTTGAGCTGCTATAATAAAATACTACAGACTGGGTGACGTATAAACAATGCTATAATAGAACACCCTAGACTGTCTTACAAACAGAAATTTCTTTCTTTTTTTTAATAAAACAAAAAATTTAATGGTTTTGTTTAATTGACATACAATAAACTGCACATATTTAAAGCATAAAATGTAATCAATTTTAGCATTTATACACACCCATGAAATCATCACCACAATAAAAATAATGAACACATCTATACACTCCAAAAGTTTCCTCATGCCCTTTTATAATACCTTCTTTCTGCTTCACTCTGGCTCCCCCATCCCTAGGCTACCTGTTTTCTGTTGTTATACATCAGATTGCACTTAAAACTTTTTTATATAAATGGAATCATACAGTATATGCTGGTTTTTGTTGGCTTCTTTCACTCAGTATAATTATTTTGAGATTCATCCATGTTGTTGCATATATCAATAATTCATTCCTTTTTATTGCTGAATAATCATTGTATCAATTTATCACAATTTGGTTATCCATTTACCTGTAGATGGGCATCTTTTGTTTTTTTCTTCCAGTTTTTAACTATCATAAATGCAACCACTATTTATATTCTTGTGCAAATCTTTCTATGGATATATGCATTTATTTCTCTGGCAAGTGTGTGTTTAATTTTTTAAGAAACTACCAAACCGTTTTGTTATAGTGGTTGTAATCATTTTACTTTCCACTAGTTATGTATGGAAGTTTTAGTAGCTTCACATCCTTGGTATAATCAGTCTTTGTAATTTTAGCCATTCTAATTGAAAGATAATGATATCTAATTGTGGTTTTAGTTTTCATTTCCCTAATGAAAAACGATGTTAGCATCATGTCCTGTGCTTATAGGTCCTCAGTATATTATCTTTGGAGAAGTATGTTTTCAAAAATTTTGCCCATTTAAAAAATTGCGCTGTTCATTTGTAATTGAGCTCTGAGAGTTCTCAAAAGTCCTTTAAAAATGTAAGACTATCTCATGAAGAAATTGAGAGTAGCTAACTTAAAAAGCTATAAAGCAACCCCCCCACCACCTTTTCTGCCCAAAGAAGTTAGTAACTGATATATTTTGGCTTACAGGGCAATACTAGGATCAAATCATGAAGGCCAGGCCTCTCAGTTCTCAAATCACTTTATAGTTTTTAGACAACCTTATTGGTTTAAGTACTATCTCATATTTGAAGTTACTACATCTATGGAAAACAAGTGATTTTCCAGTTTAAAACAACGACAACAACATCACCTGTATTTAAGAGTAAGTTGCACTAATGAAGCATCGAACTTTGCATCGGAATCCGGGGATGTACTGTATGGTGACTAACATAATATAATAAAAAAAAATCATTAAAAAAAAAAAGAGTAAGTTGCAANGTAAGTTGGGGCGCCTGGGTGGCACAGCGGTTAAGCATCTGCCTTCGGCTCAGGGCGTGATCCCGGAGTTCTGGGANTCTATGGAAAACAAGTGATTTTCCAGTTTAAAACAACGACAACAACATCACCTGTATTTAAGAGTAAGTTGCACTAATGAAGCATCGAACTTTGCATCGGAATCCGGGGATGTACTGTATGGTGACTAACATAATATAATAAAAAAAAATCATTAAAAAAAAAGAGTAAGTTGCAAAAAAACCTTTCTCTTCCCTCTCTTCTTCCTTCTTATGTACCTAGTTATACGCTCATCACAGTTATATCTATATAGTACAAATACAGAGGATGAAAAGACAAGCCACAGACCAGGAGAAAATATCTGTAAATCACATATCTAATAAAGAACTTTTATCTGGAATATATGCAGAAATTTATTTTTTATAATTCTGGAGACTGGGAAGTCCAAGATCAAGGTGCTGGGATTTTAAGTGTTTGGTGAGAGACTGCTTTTCTGTGTGTCCTCACATGGTGGAAGGAGGTATAGGAGCTCTCTGGCCTTTTCTTATAAGGGTGCTAATCCCATTCATGAGGGCTGTACCTTCATGATCTAATCACTTTCTAAAGGCCGCAGCTCCAAATACCACCACATTGGGAACTAGGTTTCAAGATGAATTTGGGGAAGACCCAAACTCTATACCATTAAACTGGGAAATTTTTATGAAATTGCCAAATTACAAAAGAAAAGCGAAACCAAAACTGGCTGAATAGTTATGTAAGTATTAAATAAATTGAATAAGTTATTAAAATTATTTTCCAAAGAAAATTTCCATTCCAGTTAGCTTCACCAGAGAATTATAACAAACATTTGAGGAAAAAAAATCAAACCAATTTACACGGACCTTTCCAGGAAACAGAGATAGTTGGAATAATCTCCACCACTGTGGAAAATAATACTTTTCTGTAAGCAGAGGACATTCTCTTCTCTTTCTCCTAGCTCATCTAAAAGGGCTGGGGTAACTCCATTTTTCTCGAAGAGTTGCTTCACTGTCAGTCTATTCTATAGCATGGCTTGCTTTGGAAATATTCTCCATTGCCCATGGAGAGATAATTTGGGACACTTTAAAGAAATAAGAAAATGGGAAACAGTTTATGCTCTTTTGTATCCCTTACTCATTCCAGCCTGATTTTTTTTTAACTCAGATTTACTATTGAAGATTTGTGCTACAGCGCTAACGATTGTACAGTCATTCTGTAATGCCAGGGCAATACAAATGTATTAAAATATTAATTTCAATTTACTTTTGACTCCCTAGTCAAATTCAGCCAACAAAATATTGAGCCCACTAATAACAATTCCCTAGTCATTTTTGCTTTGGATACTCTTATATAAGAAATAAGAAAAAGTAAAATAACCTAATAATTAAGAAATATATCACCAGGATTCCTATTGTAAGGTATGGCAGGATTGTTTTGTCCTGTTTTTAAGCAATTGCAGTTTAAGTAGTAAAATTTAATAATCAATATAAAAATGGTTTTCATAGTTATCTGAGGAAATAGTTGTAGCTAATAAGGGACTAACATGAAAAGAATTGGTTGCTGTTTGCCAGTATATCCGATGATAAACATAGTGAGCTCTTCAAGTACCTGCTAGTATTAATCCCATAGGTTCTGGCAATGAAATTCTTATAATGATGAGCAGTCACTGTTAATGAAGATGAAGATTATACAGTAGTTTCAACAAGGGAACTATTTATATAATAGAAAGATTGACTTTAATCTAGTCAATAAACACCAGGGGTGAGGATGGAGTGAAGGGATAGAGGCTGATTTATAACAATAAGTATTTTACTTCCTAGGTCCCAGATCGTGTTTTGGAGTTTGGCTTGTGTAGTCCTCTGTGGATGCAAGCAAAACACAAACTGATAAGGAATAGAAAATTAACTCTATTTCTATTAAAATTACCTCATAAAAATAATATGCAAATAAATACTTTTAAAATTATACGTGGTTAGTTAGTTGGGGAAATGACTTGATTTTGGAATCATGTCACAACCAGAAGACTAGAATCCTTTCAGGGGCACCTGGGTGGCTCAGTCCGTTGAGCATCCAACTCTTGGTTTCGGCTCAGGTTGTGATGGGCCCCAGCTCCCGCATGGGACTCTGCGCTCCATGAGGAGTTGGCTTCAAGATTCTCTCCCTCTGCCTCCCCCATGTGCACTCTCTCTCTCTCGCAAATAAATAATAAATCTTTTTTTTTAAAGAATAGAATCCTTTCAGAAGCTTTCGTACAGAGTTATTCTAGAATATGAAATATAAAATTAAGAAAACACGGTATTTTAGTAGATGTCCACAATAGAAAGTATAAAGCAACTCTCTCTAAGGACTTGGGTAAGTGATATTAAATCATCCAATAATTTGTGATTTAATTTATCAGCTTTATTTTTGTTAGAGTATTGACATGAATACCCGTTCTTCAGGATTAAGGTTCCCCCTAACTTATTTTGAAATATCAAGTTTGACATACCGTGTATTTTAGATCCTGGTATTAATAGATTAATATGAACAAATTTTATAGGGTGAGAACTCATATATAGAGTCATACTGTGCAATACATCTATAAATTATGTATTCTTAAACACTCTGTATTTTACTTGTCTTTATTTAACTGTATCATTATATAGCTGATGCCTTTACAAGGTTTTGAATTTTATTTTGAACTGTCGAATATGCTCAGAATAACAGAGACTCAAATTGTATATTATATATACAATTAAGAATTCATTTTTTGCTAGAGTCCTTGATCATATAGAATTAATTGAAGTTGCAGAGTGAGAAAACAAATTTGAGATTGAAATCCATAAATGCTGCTGTTAAGAAGTTACTGTAACACAGTAGATAGAGTAAATATCCGTTGTTTGAACCAATTGTACAAAGTAACACATTAATAATTATATTGATTATGCCCATTACACTTTGATAAAATTTTTTTCACATGATAGAATAATTAAAATAATGTATAGCTGCCAAATATATACCCATAAATATGGATAGCTTAGTATTTAAAATTGGAATTCTATGAACGGTTTATAAACAGTGAAGAATTAGTGTCCTATTAGCATTAAAATATCCTTCTTTAAAAAGCTAGTAATCCTTCTATACTTTCTCTAAGTAATTGGCTATAAAAGAGATTTAAAATGTAAATCTCAACAACTTGACATTCAAGACCATGTAAGAACATGTGCCATAACCTCAGACTAAAAAGTTCATAAGAATTTTGAAGAATGAAATATATCACCTAAAATATAACTTGCAGAAGGTATAATGTGTTAAATCTAGAGGGTTGCTTGACTAAGCAATCATTCCAGGCTGAATAGGGCGTTGGCAATGGATCAGCTTTTGGCAATTCAACTGAGACTTCAATCCTATTACAAGTTTACTTATGGATCTCAGCTCTGGGATATATCCAGAAGTACAATTCATAAACTAGAATAACTCCAGGTAAAAATAACCTATACTGTCACTGAGCCTGATCCTGCAAACCGCTTTGGAAAACCATCACTGAAATCTTTGTATGAGCTCAAATGAGGGTATTTACACTATCCTGCCACGTGAGAATTTAACTGCTGTTTTTCGAGGATGCTTTTACACATTTCCTATTGCAAGAAATGGGCCTTGGTTACTATCATGCTTAGACCCATGATTCAATTACAAAATCCAATTTCATATATGTTCTTCCATTTTTTATCCATATTATGATTATGAATAAAAATTTCTGGGAATTGAAATAAAATAAAACCTTTGATTTACCACTTCATAAGTGAACTTATGATTATAGCAGGAGGTGGTAGTTCTTCTAAAGATAACAGAGTGTATTTAAACAAATATTTATTGAGCAAATACTATGTTCTAGATATCTCCCAGATACTGATTTTAGTACTCTTTCAATCAAAATATTTTATTTAAAATACATTAGGTGCCAGACATTCTTGTAGGATCAGAGGTTACAATGGTGAGTAAACATAAGCTCAGTTACTGCCTTCACAGAGAAAAGTTCCAGCGGCAGAAGAGAAACAATTTTAAAAAATCAATATTTGATAAATGTTATGGCAGAGAAGTATGGATGTTCCAGTATTACCTAAGAAGGACATTTAACTTGATTTGGAGTGGGGGGCAGGGAAGTCTTTTCAGAGGAAAGTGACATCAATACTGAACTGGAAATGTGAGTAGGATGTGTTCAAGGCAGAGAAATATCATATTTGAAGAGTAAGAAGAGAGAGCATGGTGCATTCAAGTATTCATAAAATTTTTACTCACATATGAAGATGGGATGTTGGATTTAAGAAAAGCACAAGAAAATTATATTCTATTTTCATATTCATGTACTCTCTGTATGATGTCTGTATACACTATTTATCTCCTGGTAGGGAATCGCTATAGTTTACTGTATGGTATTTGCTAATAGAATAGAAAATATGCTTTTGCATTTGTATTAATAGATAAAATAATTGTCAATTCAATGATGTAAAAAATATAGATATATACATATACACCTGTGAACATGGAAATATTCAAATTAAAATCTCAAGATTAAACAACTAGAATTTTTTGTCCCTTTGGCCATATTCTTCTTTAATAAAATGCATTATTTTTCTTTTATGACCGGAATATATGGCTCACGTGTTTCAAAAAAGCTGTAATTAATATCTGCAGATATTTTTGGCCTTTTTTGCTCCCCAGAGATTATTAAGAATACTTGGGAGATAGCTTAAAAGAAATCTTGTAGTACAGATGTTCCAGAAGTTTATAAAATATGAATGCATCGTTTCTTACTTTTAATAAATATCCTGGCTAAGTCTGAAGCAGCAATGTACAAGCAAATAGATTTAACTTCCTTCTTCCCCTACATCCCCCTCCCCCCACCAAGGAAAGGCTCATCCCTTCTTTATATATGGTAGCTTTAAATGAAAAATATTAAAATGTGACCAAGATTTTTCAGATGATAAAAATTAGGTAGACGCATCAAGGCAATAATATAGAATAATAAAGCTGAACAAGATAGATAACATACTGCCTTTTATTAGTCAGTGCATAAAAAGGATTTGCTGATTTCTTTCATATTGAAAGCTAAAGCTTTTCTCAAACAGGACAGATTTCTACTGCAGTAGTGGATTGTATATTGATAATTTATGCGAAACCCAAATTATTTCATGCCTTTATCTAGTCAATCATACATGTGGTGTTTCTATAGAAACTATTGTATGTGTTAGCTCTTCATATGATTTTAAAATATATTTTTTAATACACCCATCAGAACCTTTTCAGAAGACTACAATGATTTTAATAAAAGAATGTTTGTTCCAGCCTTTGCTGGTTTGTTGTAGCTAGAGATGGTTCTCCTTCCAGCAGAGTTCTCACACCATCTTCTCTCAACATGAGGTGGTGATCATTTTTTTCTTACAGGGTTGGGCCAAGTATGGTTCCATTGTCTCAGCATGTGAATTGACGAGATAGGATTTTAATTTTTGGCTGTGATGGCATATATACATAGAATATTTTTTTCATCCTGTTTTATAACTTCAAATTGTCGTTCTTGTAACAAATAGGATTAAATAAAAATTACTGTATCTTAATTATTTGATCTAAGTATAACACATATTAATAGTTGTGGAAGTAACCTTAAAAAGCTGTTTTAATTCAAAATATTTGACAGTTATTTTTTACCAATAATCAAGAAGCATTGCTTTTTCCATTCGGATCTCTAGAGCTATGTACTATTTTAAGTCATTAAATGAAAGTTTCAAATTTCTGAGAGATAAGATCTCAGTCAAAAAGGTCTTTAAAATTTTTCTAATTAGGTTAATTTTACATGATGATCAGATATTACCGACTCTGGTTCCCAGGCCCTCTTAACTATTGTACTAGTTCAATGATCCAAGCAAAGCTTCAAAACATGTATCACCCTGTGACTCCCCTCTCCTACCTCTTTGGACAGTTGTTAGGAGGTTTGTCCATGGTCAAGCACTGTGAAAATTAATTAGTGACCTCTTCTCTCTCTTGAAGTGGACCATCTTTTCACCTCAAAATGTTTGACAATGATGACACATAATTTTATCTTTTTTTCTTTATCATTTTGGATACTGGTCAGGAAGTTTCCACTATTCACCAAAAAGATATCTCAAGTACCAAGCCAGAAGATTTTCTGATGACACACTATTGAACACAAAGAAACAGCCCTTGCTGTTCTGCATTTCCTTGTTATAACTTTCATAAATTATCCTGTACAGTGGTATGGCTTAATCCTGCTCACTAAGTAATAGGCTGGCAACTCTTCATATTCACAGAGCCAGTGGAAAAGAAAAGCCCTACTCTATTTCCAAAATCTCAGCTCCATGTCAAAGAAGATAAGAGTTTCCTTAATAACTTGGTCAATAACGTTAGTCAACCTCATGACAGACAATGAGAGTTCATTGAGTTCTATTTATTCACTAGATACTTAACATTTGCGTAATATAAAAAAACCTCAATTTTTTAAAGATGGAGGATAAAGGTTCTGCCTTCTATGAGCTGTGGGTATGGTATCATTGTGACCTAATTTTTTTATTTTTTTTTTAGCAGTGTTTTTTTTTTTAAGATTTTATTTATTTGTTTGACAGAGAAAGAGGGAGAGAGAGTACAAGCAGGGTAGCAGCAGCAGGCAGAGAGAGAAGCAGACCCCCTGCTGAGCAGTGAGTCCCACAAGGGGCTAGATCCCAGGACCCTGGGACCATGACCGGCACCAAAGGCGGATGCTTAACTGACCGAGCCACCCAGGCGCCCCTTATTGTGACCTAATTCTTTAAAAAAAATCATTATCTTACCCATAATGAGGTTTGTGTTTGCACAGAGATCTACAAACTTTAGTCTTGGCTATTTTCTTTGATCAATATTTGGATCAGAGTTTGGACTTTATTTATTTATTAAATAACTAAAATTATCAAGATCTTGCTAATGTTCTGTACCATGGCAATACAGAGAAGAGAAACTTATCACAAGATTTCACAAATGTTCATAAAATATAGAAGTATCCAAAACATTATATATGTTCATATCTATGTACATTTGCATGCATGTATGTATACAGTAAATTGTCCTATGATAAAAATGTGTTAACAGTGGGTTAACAATCCACTGATTTAGCCATTAAATCAAATCAGGAGTATAAGGAAAGGTGTCAGGGACAGAAAAAAATTCGATTTGAATGTGCAGCATTTATCCAGTTGGAAAGTGTGATTGAGGAAATTCTGAATAAGCGCTGTTTTCTGTAGGGTGTAAAAGCCAGAGAACTTCAGTATATTATAACACAGCTATATGGAAGAGTGTTTTGGTCATATGGTGGAAGATAAGGATGCAGATGTGAGGGGCAGATCATGAGAGACTTTGTGTAACAAAACCAAGGTATGTCTTCAGAAAGATTTTAAGAGGGAGAGGAAAAGCTGCCTTTTATTATTATGTGGATGATGACTGGTAAGTGGCAAAACTGGTGACAGGGAACAGTTAGCAAAAGCATTACTATAAGTCTGGGAAATTAAGACGGCTTAAATAAGGCAATGACAAAGGGGATACGACAGTGTGGATAGCTCTGAGTTCTATAAGATTCAAGGTATAGCAACATACATTTGTCTCCCATCTGTTTTGTCCCACTTTCTTGCTCGTGCTTTTTGGGAGCAACTCCCAAATAAACTACCCACAACCAAGTCCTTGTCTCAGAATCTGATTTGGAGGAACCCTCAGGTGCTATCTTGTCATTCTTCATATATGAAACATCCTCTCTGGCCAAGAATCTACTGATGATCTCATTTAATTTCACAGCAAGAAGTAAAGTTACCAGGGTAATACCTCCAGTACTAGACATGTACACCAACTTACCTGATTTTAAACCACATACTTTGTCTTTTTTCCATCATATGGGATGGAATCTCTCTTCTATCTGTGCCAGCTCTCCATTTAACCACTGAAACTCATTTTCTGTTGTCTGTTTAAGGACTTTGCTCTTGGAATTCTCTCTTACTCTTCATGGACCATTATTTGCAACTCTCTATATTATCATTACAATTAAAGCATTTGGGATAGTTTTTATGTAGTGGGAAAAAAGAAAACCTTCCTTGACTTTGCATCCTCCTCAGCTGTGTACCTTTCCTCCATCCCGCTTTAGAGAAAACATCTCTAAAGAGTTATCTGTTCTTGCCCCTCTTTATTTTCTCACATCCATTCATTCCAGAACACACTCCTATCAGGCTTAGATTCCCACGGTGCTACTGAGATCACTTTAAATTACCCGATGACGTACACATTACCAAAGTCAAAGCAAAATTTAAGTTCTCATCCCATCCAAACCTCCAATAGCTTCTGACATTTAATCACTTTTTCTTCATAGCACTTAGTAATATATGACATTTTGTTGGTGTATATTTATTTGATTTCTGTTCTCCCACAGAAGGTAGGCTCCACGAGGGCAAGAAGTATGTAATTTTTAGTTTACTATTTAATCCCTAGTGCTTAGGACGGAGCCTGGTGACATTCTTGAATAAATTGCTAAACAGATGGTACAGAAAACTACAAGAATGCTAACTTTGGTTACTTCATGATGAAGAAAAATCCACCTTGTCATTTGAGATATTAAAAGCAGATTTTGGAAAGTGCTGGCTGCTTCCCAAATCTCTAAGCAAACTGAGTTTTCTTAAATATTTAACAAAACATCAGATATTTTTCATAATTGGAAATTCTAAAAGGAAAAGCCATTTTAAAGGACTTGCAAGTAAAGATTTGGTGGTCCTGATGTGGAAGACATTAATGTGACTACTGATGGATTTTAACAGAAAATTTAAACATGACAAAGGAGAGCATATTACTCAAGTCATTATCATCATTACCATCATTTTAAGTTGATGAGGCTGGAAGGAATAACCTGAAGCACAGGCCAATATATATGAAAGCCCAATCACAATAGGCCAATTAAAAGTATTTCTACAAAAGAAATAAAGCAAATCATATGATTATTTTAAACTGTATTTAGATCTGCTGTTTGAATTGTTTTAGTGGCTGATTTTTATAAGATTCAAGGAGTAGCAGCATAGATTCATTTGCCTGTCTTCCAAAATATCTCCTCAGCAAGTATGCATTTTTAAAAAGTTAGCAAAAAGGATGAAGTGTTAACTTATATGGAATGTTCATAATTTGAAGTCAACCAGCATTTGGAAGTCTGCCAAGTTTTCTAGCTATGATTTGAAGAAAACCAAAAAGCAAGAAAGCCATGCATTTCATATCAAGTCTTGACAAAATTTGTCACATAATTTTCATTTTTCTCAATCAGCTGCTAAAGGCACTCATTTTCATTTTCTTGATTAGATGCTGTTGTGACTGAACACTGGCTTTAATAGTTCTTTTTAATGGAACATTGTCATTTGCTTTTCTATGATTACCTTAAAATACCACATATCACCCATTAGTCTTTTTTTTTTCTATTTCTTTTTCCAAATTGTCAGTTCCCTTATTTATTTCTAATTTCTTCTCTATATATTCCGGCTCCAACCTCCAAGCCCCTCATTTCTGCCAAACCACTCAGGTTGCCCAAAGTAATCTCATATTCAGCATTCCCTTATCATTTACTTAAGCTTATGTTAAATCCAGCTTGGGCCATGAAACCTTCCACTAACCTACAGGAAGCAACAATAAGATACCTACCTTTCTTTAAGCAATTCATAAGCTTTACTACTATTTAATGTCTGTTTGCTTTAAAAATAGTAAAAGAGCAAAATTATGTTATTTCTCCTAGGTGCCAAAATTTTTTTCTATTCACAGTAATAATAATAATTCACAGTATTTATGCTATTTGTAGGATCTAGAGTTATGGTAAGTATATAGGATTGGTATCATTTCCTTTTTCAGGAGAAGAAAACGCAGATCTTAAGGATTGTAGAACGAAGTCCCTTTACTCACTAATACTACAGTCTTCCCACCAGACAATATTATACTTGAAATTACTATAAATAATAACTTTCTTTGAATCATTGAAATTATTATTTGATATTTCCTAAGAGTGCAGTATACATGATACTAGAAGGCTTTTTATGACACATACTATTAGAGTTTTTTATTGTTAAAAATTATTTCTTTTAAAAAATTCTCACCTAAATAATGTTAAACATTCACGTGTTGATGGCATTTGCTTTCTAATTATAAAACTTACACCCTGAATAAATTTGAGCCGTATTTGGAATTTCATATTCCATGGCTTTGCAGTCTCCAGTTAAAATTCAAATAGCTAATAACTGTGCCTCATTTCTAAATTGAACTCTTTCAGTGATATTTATATAGCAAATATCATTTTATAAGAATGCAAACTTAAAATACTTTTAGCTGTTATAATGAAAACCTCTACATGGTCTGTAATATGGTATGAATACATTTTTTATAATGACTTATAGGGTTTAAGACTCATTTAGAGATTGTCTTGCTCCCCACTGTCAAATCTGATTCTCATAGCAATGCTTATGGGTAGGTACGCAAATATTATCCAAGTTTTAAATGTGAACTGACTGAAGTTCTGAAAGGTTAGGTATGTTGCCTAAGGTTACAGCACAGACACGGAAATATGAAAAATGAAAACCAAATTTCTGACCCGTAGGCCCAAAGCTCTTTCTATCAGAGAACTAACTTCAAAGTGCTGGAAGGGATTTCCACATTTCTTAATTCCGTATCCCTAGCTCTATAGATGAGTAATGTAGATCCAAATGAGATAGATGTCTTGCCCTTTCCCTCTCTCGGCCCCTCCATATATTAAATCATTTGGAAACTAACTTTTCCCCTCTGGGTATTGTTTCTTAATGTTCACACTTCTTTTAAACTTATTTTTTCATGTTTTGGGACTCAATAATGTTAAATCTTCTTATTTTCTTTCTTCTTCCCCTTCCAGTTTTCCTTCTTAGTCATCATTACTGTTTTCCTCACATTCCTCTCCTAATACAACTTGTAATTGAGATCTACTTAATTCCTGTTTGCTATCTGAAATATAAACTGTGCATTGTTTAGTTTATTAAATCTGCTAAGCCTGAATTGTTTCTTAAGCTTCTTAAACTGTTTTAATTTGGTCGTGAGAAAACATAGTATTTTTTTAAAAGAAAAATGACAACTGCAACATTTTGCTTTAATAAATAAAAGTTTTCATCAAAGTTTAACAAGCATACAAGGAAGTACACAAGTCATAAGTTACAGATTGATTAATTTTCACAAATAACACCCATGTGACTAGCATGCAGAGGAGGAAATTTAACATCCTTAGAAATGATGGGATTTTAATTGGGATTATATTGAATTTGTGACTCAGTGTGAGGAAATAAAAATATTGAATCTTCTAATCTATAGATGTATTTTATACCATTCCAATTGTTCATGTCTTCATTGTATTTCTCAACAATTTTCCACACTTTACAGTGTATAGATCTTGTACATCTTTCATTAAACTTATACTTTGGAGTTTGATGTTCTTTGATGCCATTTTTATTGTTTTGCTTTTTTTTTTTTAATTAAGTAGTCTCTACACCCAACATGGGGCTCAAACCCGCGACTCCGAGATCAAGAGTCCGTGCTTTTCTGACTGAGGCAGCCAGACATTTTAAATGGTATCTTTACAGTAAGGTAATATTTTAATTACTTGTTTGTGGCATCTAGGATTACACTTGAGTTTTTTCTTTGAGGTTGTACCAAGTAATCTTGCTAAATTGACTAATTTATTCTAGCACATTAACTACAGATCATTTTAAATCATATAACCACATAAACATTGTATGCGGTAAATTTTGTCCAATGGCATTTCTGTGTAGTTTGGGATAATCCTGTGGTTTTATTCCTTTGTTTTGTTAACTTTATTTGATTTCTAAATGATACAAACTATGACTTTATTCTTGTATTAAACATTATTTGTTCATGTGTATCACAGTTGATACATCTTAGAATCAGTTTGTTAAGCATCCTATTTCTTTTGCATTTGGTCATGAAAGAGAAACCTTTGATTTTACTCTCCTATAAAATCCTTGTCAGCTTGGTGTAACGTTTCAAATGGGTCAAATTTAACCTTACTGGAAGTTTTTTTACTGCTTTCATTTTCCGGAAGAGGTAGTGCAAGATCGGTGTTATTTCTTTCTCATTTATATGGAAAAGTTCACAACTTCAGGGACCACTACCAGGGTAGGGAATTCATTTGCAAGAAGATTTCTCTTCACAGACGTAATTTATTTAATAAATATATGATTAATAAGATTTCCTTTCTTACATTTTCTTTTTTAAAGTGTGTTTTCCTTAGAATTTTATCATTTCATCTTATGTCAAATTTATTGGATACAACTGCTTATAATTCCATGTCTGTGCCTCTAGAATTCGTAGTGATGACCACCCTTATATTCTAACTATAGATTATGTGTGCCTTCTCTTTTTCCTCTCTCGGTCTCCCTAAGTGTTTATCAATTTTATTAACCTTTACAAAAAAGAAAACTTTTGGTTTTGTTGATATTCTCTTCATAATTTTTAAAATTCATTAAATTTTGTTTTTAATTTTATTGTTTTCTTTTATTTACTTCACTTTACATTACCATTTTTTCCCCTAAAGTTTTGTGAGGAATAACCAGACCCTGATTTTTCCAGCATGTTCTCTTTTGCATTTAATGTAGGAAATTTTCTTTAGACACATGTCTTAGTCCATCCTATACATGAGAAAAGACTTATTGAGGTATAATTGATATATAATAAACCATACAACTTTAAAATGTACGTTGTGATATGATTTGTACATATGTATATGTTTGTGAAACAAGATAATAACCACATCTGTTAACTGCCAAAATTTCCATATGGACCTGTATAATCACCTCTTCTGACTCCCCATGGCCCCCTGTCTAGGCAATGAATACTTTTATACAAATATGTATATGGACATATGCTCTAATCACATCCTAAGATAAAGTAAATAAATTTTTCCAAATAATTGAATCATTTAATGCTCTCCCAGTAGTGTATGAAAGTCACAGTAACTCCACATCCTTGTCAGCCCTTGGAATGGTTAGTATTTTTAATTGTAGTCCTTCTAGTCGATGTACAGTGATATCTCACTGTCACCCTTAATTGTATGGGTGTAATCAAGTCATTGATCTTTCTGTCCCAGGCATCCTCAGTAAATGGAGAAAATCTAATATAGGCTGATCTTAATCCTTTTTTTCTTTCATTTTCGCATGTATAAGTTATTTTTGATTGCAAACTAGGTTTTCTGTATGAAATACTGTGGAGAAAATTGAAGGCCAGGGAGCATTTTATTTTGCTTTTGAGGAGCAGTTAGTGTGGGAGCAATTCATCTCCTAACAATGAAGGATTGAGTCCTTTAGAAGCTGGGTGTCAGGTTTTGTGAGTTTTGTATTTCTGGTTCATGTTACATTTAGGGCATATCTTCTCAGAGATGTCAAATGATTTGTTGGATTGTTTTCCATAGCCTTTCCTCCCTGATGTGTATCTGGTCCAGTCTGTATTCCCTGCACTGGTGAGATTGCTGGAAGCCTTGATCAGCTGCATAGCTTTTCAGCTACAACTTTCTGCTTTGCATTTTGTATCCTCAATTATATGTTTTCAGTTAGCAAAGGACTTAACAGGAGAAAGTGGTACCAAATTTGTGTCTCACCACTTGGGCTTCTCCTTTGTCTGAAATCCTGTCTCTTCGTTGGCATTTTGGTGCCTTTGAATAATATCTGTAAGATCTCCTAGCTTTTCTAGTTTTTCTCAGCAGGGTGGTTGGGCTGAAATGGCTGTTCTACCATTACTGGAAGCAGACATTGCTACAAATACTATTTTTAAAAAAATATGTATTAATTTGTAATAGCTTTGCTTTCTAAAGCCAAGTAATCCAAGCTAGATATTAAGGTAAACAAATTCCCTCAAGGCAAATGTTCTTCTTCAGGATTCAGTCCTTTTTGCTATCATTTGCTTAAATTCCCTCTATCTAAATTTTTTGCTGAATCCATAAATGTTTTCTCAGTTCCCAACATGTGCCAAGTATGACTGATCTATTGAAAGAACATTATTGGGTTACTCTCTAATGTGAAAACAGTCAAGTAGATAAGGAGATATATTAGAGAAAATAAGGGCTAAGAGAACACGTATGTACATGCTCTTGTACTTGCTTAAATTAATGACACCCTATCATATATTAAGTCTCAAACTGTGTACTAAGGATTTCAAAAAGATTTTACCAAACAAATTACAATCTCTGACCAAGTCAGTCAGCCTATCTATTTATCTATCTGATAAAAACCACCTAAATGTCCATCATTTGAAAATAAATGAACCAGAATTATGCATGTCAACATGGATGAATCTCAGAAACATAATACTGAGCCAAAATAAACAAAGGCAGTGGCATGATATAAACTCATTTATATATTCGAGATGCTTGACTGATCAAGGCCGACTAGGTAAATCAGACCACTTGTAAACTTGAAATGCTGGAAGAGAGAGATTGAACACCAACAAAGGGCAATGATCTATCAGAAATTTTTCAAAGTGAGCATCCATAGAATTCAGCTATTTCCCCTTGAGGAATCTATAGCTTCATGTACCTTACTTAGAGGCAGAACAATGAACAGAGCATCCAATAAACTCACCAGACCACAGGATAAACCAGATTTCAGGATTTGCTAATCAGTGTCTATGTGTGGTGGAATGCAGAACAGGAGGGTGTAAATTCTGCTGGGTTTGGATGGGATACTGAGGACTATGGTTTGAGAGCAATTGACCAATTCTTACCAGGCTTAACTTTGAGTCATTTGAATCTCTGGATTAATTAGTTCTGAAAATGATAGTGCCGATAGTTGCTCAGACAAAGTGAAATTAAATTTGAATTATCTCTAAGGTTTTCATATATAATTCTGGCATACAGTTAAAAATGATGAGTGTAGGGGCACCTGGGTGGCTCAGCCATTAAGCATCTGTCTTTGACTCAGGTCATAATCCCCGGGTCCTGGGATCCAGCCCCGCATCAGGCGGGCTCCCTGCTCGGCAGGAAGCCAACTTCTCTCTCTCCCACTCCCCTTGCTTGTGTTCCCTCTCTCTCTGTCTCTCTCTGTCAAATAAATAAATAAAATCTTAAAAAAAAATGATGAGGGTAAGTAAGAGACAGGAACATGTGACCAAAATGCAATTGAAACAATAGGTAATGGAAATAGAAACAAAAGGAACGCAGGTAAAAGATCCATCAGATGTGCATTAAAATGCTTAACACGTTCAAACAAACCGTTGAAAAAATTAAGAATTTTAGCAGAGAAGTGAAAATTATTTTAAAAATAGGATATCGTTTCATGTACTTTGAAGTAAAACGTCCGTCTATATCTCCAGTTATACTGTTTCTTGAAGTCAGCTTTGTTGGCATTAATGTACCAAATCAAGCTTTCTTATGCTTAATTTTACATGACTTATTATTTTTTATATTATCACTTTCATGCTGTGTGTTGCAATTCAAGTTACTTTACATGTAAACACATAATTGGGACTTGCTTTTTTTCTAGTCTGAAAAACTCCATTTTAATTAGAATGATTAGGTCTTCTTAAATTTAATATTATTATTAATTCAGTTTGTTTTAAAGTTGGCCAACTTGCCCTTCATTTTCTATTTTGCCATTTCTTTTATTTCTCTGTTCCTCCCTTTGTGCCAACTTTTTTGTTTATTGAATTTTTTTAATTGTTCAATTTAAATTCCTCTTGTGATTTTTACCTGTGGCTGTTTAAAAACATGTCCACACATTCTTTAACACTTTTTGCCTCAAGAGATGGGTTTTATGACTCCTCCCAGGATTCTGGACCAAGCTTAGCAAGGCTTTGTAACCAATACAACGCAACAGTTGTAATGCCACATAAATTCCTGAGCTGAAATTGCAGCCAACTGACATTACCAATTGCCACCAGCAGAGGGCGCCATCTTGACCCTCCACCGGGCGCCCTTCAAGCATTTCCGTGGTTCTCACTTTCTCTCAAGTGCCCTTTCCCTTCAACCTCTAGAACTTCCGGTAGCAACGTAAATTGCAGGTTGTCCTCTAAAAAATTGTCTTAGGTTTGTTTATGTCAGTGTGTCTTAATTCACTCTCGTATCTTAATTCATTTTCGCGTCTTAATTCACTCTCAGTTTTCGGAGATAATTTTGCTTGATATAGAATGTTATTGACAATTTCGTTGTTTATTTCGGAATTGAAAAAATCTGCTCCATTATCTCCGGTTCTCTATGAATTCTGTTGAGAAGGCAGCCATCTTTTAAATCATGGTTCCTGCAGAGGTAACGTACCTTTTCAGAAGTCTCGATTTTGGACAGTTCATTAATATTCCTTATATTTCGTATAAGTGCCTAATATATAGTTTACTACTAAAATACTTTAAGACTTAAATTTCCATTCTGTCTATCCAAAATTTTCCATTTGTATAAATAAAAGGGTAATTTGTTGGATTGACAATAGCAAAAAAATAAAGCAAAAGCAAAATATATATATATATATATATAGCTCCTATGAGAAATAGCAAAAGCCAAAACATCTTTTTCTTATTAAAATACATACAAATACCTGCATAGATTATATACAAATTAAAACAATTTAAGCACTTTCATAAGCAAAATATCGAAATGGTTTGTTGCTGTAATTGTTCTGATACTAACACTGAACTTGATGAGAAACCGTAAGGTAAGACTCTTAAAAATGAGGAAGTGACACATTATTACCTAGAGCAAGATATTTATATCTGCTATAGTTATGTATTGAATAATAAATCCTGCTTTGGGAAACATACTCTGTTGGTGAAATGATTTATATAAATAAAGGGCATATCAGAACCAATTCAGTAATGGAATATATAGAATGTGAGTGAAAGTAACAAGTTTATGCATATACATACACATATAGGTGTGTACTTAATATGTAATAATTTTGTATTCAAATAGTTATGAAGTGTATACCCTAAGAAATTGTATTAATAAAGTGAATGTGATATGTACAAAAATAAGTATTAATTGGCAATTAGTATACAATAAGCTTAATACTTAGTGGAAAATTAAATGAATACCAAGATAATAAACTTTTCTATACATTGATACCAGAGTTTGGAGGGAGTATAAAATGGTACTTAGTTTTTGGAAATTAATTTGCTTTTTTACTGATATTTTAAATTTACCTCCCCATTTCTATATAATTGCCTTTCTGTGACAGAACTTGTCAAACATGTGCATAAAAATATAGATATAAAAAGGCAAAACAGCTATTTTCAATAGACTATATTGTGTTCATTCTATAAATGCTCTGCAGATTTTACATCCAATCAGACAAAAATGTAAATAATTGCAGAAAATATCTCCAGGACTTACTTTTAATAAAAAAGCAAACAAATTATAATTTATTTCACATGTGTTCACAAGTATTAATTATATAAATGCGTAGTTGTATGCATATTTGTTACATTCCACTCCACTGCTTATTATAGCTACTTCTGTGAAAGGATACGTATGTGCATTTTTTTGGAACTTTTACACTGAATGCATACCTTATGTGTAATTAGTAGAATAAAATAAATTGTCAAATGATAGCATATTACTAATGATTCTTTTGAACCACCTACTTTTTTAATTTCTAAAAGTAGTACAAGACAGTAATAAGTTATGCTTAGAGCAAGAATTAGAACAGAGCTACTAGATAAGAAAGAAATAATAAGAAGAAATATAGAAAATTTACATGGAGAAATAATTAGTTGTGAACGTTTATAAGAAGGTGACCTGTAATTAGTCATTAAAATCACTAAACTGGGGGCCATCAGTGGAATTGTCATGAAGAATTTTCTTTTTACTATTATATTAGGATTAAATGTCAAGTATAACGTAGAGTTTATTTAATATTCAGGGGACTTTGTTGTCATGATATCAGAAAAAATGGCAACAATAATTAGGGTTAAAATCCTCTCAATTTTTATCTGATCAGTGTATGGAAAAAGACTTAACACAATAAACTTGCTGTATAGGTTTTCACATTAATATGATGTGTACAAAATGTTCAGTGAGAATTGCTGTTCTCAGAAAAATGTGTGTAGGTTTAACTGTATAAGATCCAGCAAAAGGTGCCTGACGTGGGTCTTGGTCACAAGGTCCTGGGATCATGACCTGGGCTGAAGGCAGACATTTAACTGAATGAGCCACCCAGGTGCCCCAACCACTGATTTTTCTTCTTTCTTGTAATATCAGTTTATTATAAAATTTATAGGGATCTCATTCAACATTTTGCTGTTTTCACTATTTCTGTTCTAAAGAAGAGGTTGTAAAAGATTGTGCAAGTAACGTATTTGTTATTTGTTTATGAATTTTATGGAGAAGTTCACAAAATTCATCATCAAGCCCTAGAAGTCATTTGTAGGAAGGATTTAAATTATGGCTGCAATTTAATTAAAACATACAGGATTTTCTAAATTTCTTGTTTTGTGAACCTGTGTTTTTCTGGAATTTTGTCATGTATAACTTAAAATATTATGTAAGGTTCTCAAGCATGTATGGTGATGATCTACTCTATAGTCCTCTGTGTGTGTGTGTGTGTGGTCAGTTTTGCCAGGATTTGTTATCTTTGGAACCCCTCCCCTCAAAATTAACAACTTTGGATTTGTTTATCTTAACTTTGAAGGTTTTTTGAATTTCATTAACTGATCTTAATTTTCTTTTATTTCTATTATTCTTTTTATTTAAATAAGCTCTTGTGTCCTCAATTTTTAAGGTGGATTTTCAGATCTTAAATTTTCACAATTTCTTCTTTTGCTTTTAATGCTATACTGTTTCTTTAGACACATGTTTTGAAGGATCCCACACATTTTTAACAGCTTTTTTTAGGTATGGTTGAGTTAAAGTAAACTGCACAACATTAAAATAATACAAGTTTTGAGATATGTATATATTGTTGAAACCATCACCACAATTACAGTGATGAACATATTCATCCCCCTCTCAGGTTTCCATTTGCATCTTTAGACTTCCCACCTTCTGATCCTGCCTGAGCCCTTCCCTCTTTTCCTTATGTCCTTACGTCCTTATGGACGTTTTATATAATTCATTGTGTGCATATACACTTTCATTTTTCTTGGATAAACATCAGGGAATGGAATGGAATGGTTGAGTCACATGATATGTGTATCTTTAAGATACTTTAGAAAATGCCGAAGTGATCTGTAATCTGGTTACATCATTTTACATCCTACTAGCAGTGTGAGTGGCACTGTTGCTCTATATTAATTGTTGGAACTTGTTACAGTTAGTATTTTTAATGGTAGTGCTTCTGATACATGTGGGGTGGTATCTCAGTGTCACTAAATTGTGTGGGTGTAACTAAATCATTGTTCTGTCCCAGGAATCTGTAGTAAATGGAAAAAATAGTTTGCAGGCCTGATGCTACTGATCCTTTCGTTTCCATTCATATTTTACGTGTATAGTTATTTTTATTGCATGCAGGAATGTATATATGAAATATTATAGAGGTAATTGGAGGTCCTGTGTAATTGCGTCTTCCTCCAGGGAGCATTATCTTTTGCTTTTGGGAGGCAGCTGTGTAGGGAAGCTCGTCTCATTACAATCCATGATTGAACCTTTTGAAGCTGGGTCTCAGGTTTTGTGAGTAGTTTTCTATTTCAGGTTCATATTGATATTTAGAGCCTTATGGATGTTAAATTAGCACCGGGTTGTTTGCCAGATCTGTGTGCCACAGCGGGCCCTGAACCCAGTCTGTGACCCCTGGGTTGGTGAGACTACAGGAAGCACTGATCAGCTGCTTACCTTGTCAGTTATAATTGTTCTCTTAGCATCGGGTGTTCTCAATCACTTCCTTTAAATCAGCAAAAGCTTTGTGGGTAGAAGGGGTAGCAGAGGAACACCTGGGTGGTTCAGTCGGTTAAGTTTCTGCCTTAGGCTCAGGTCATGGGACCGGGGTCCTGGGATGGCACCCATCAACCTGCTTAGGGCTCTCTGATCAGTGGGGAGCCTGATTCTCCCTCCCCGCCCCCCCCCCCCCGTACTCTCTCTTGTGCTCTCTCTCTCAAATAAATAAATAAAAATCTTAAAAAAAAAAAAGGCGGGGGCAGGTAGCAGATTTGTGTTTCATCACCTGGGCTTCTCCTCTGGGTCCAGTTTTTTCAAATGCTTGCTGCTTTGGGTTTATGGTGCCTTTGAACAAAATGTTTAATATTTTCCAGCTTTCTTGGTTTTTCTCAGCAGGATGGCTGGGAAGAAATGGTTAGTCTACCATTACTGGAAGAAGACAGCTCTGCACATACTATTTTTTGAAATATATTTTAGTTTTAGTTATTCTTCCTCCTATATCTAATTACCCAGTCTTTCACCAAAATGTTTCTTTCGTTTCCTACCTGTACCAGGTACATGTAGTTACTTGCAGAAAGATTATTGAAGTGTAGTCTAATGGAAAACAGACAAGTATGGGGTATATTATAGAAGATAAGTTTTGTCCTAATTTTTGTATGTGTAATAATAACCAGAAGGTTACCTATACCTGGTTTCTATTAAATTTACTGGTTACCGAAAGGACTGGCATACGAATCTTTAAATTATCTTGATCTTAGAGTTAGGATAGTACCTGTACCTGTTTATATATATGTTCTTTTGTCAAATATTTTGTTTAAATATTCTTATTTGCAAACTTAAATTGATTATATGTAATTTAGTTTTGCCCTTTAATTTTCTTAGATTAAGTATGTATTCAGCTAAAAGGAAAAATCTTAAGCTTACAGTTTGATTTTGTAAATTATGTCTTTTACATCAGAAATACTATTTATCATTTTTAGTTCAAAGAATCATCTTTTTAAAAGGAAGTAATAGAAAGAAGTAGTATTTTCTATTTATCCACATAGTTCTCCTATCCACCGCTCTTCTCTCCTTTCTGTAATTTCCATCAGGTATTTTTTTCCATTTGGCCTGAAGAGCTTTCTGTAGAATTATGTATTATTTTTTTGGACAGGGACAAATTGTCTTAAGTCTGTTTATGTGTCTGTGTCTTATTTCACTCTCACTTGGGAAGGATGGTTTGGTGGATAAAGAATTCTGGGTTAATAGTTTTATTTTTTTTTCTTTCAGCATTGGAAACATGCTGCTCCATTTTCGCCATTTCTCCAAGGATTCCTTTGAGAACACAGCCATCATTTGAATCATCGTTCTTGGTAGGTAAGGTGCTTTATTTTTCAGTTTTTGCTGGTATACATTTGTATACTTCACTAGTACCTGTATATTTCAGTTAGATGTCTAATATATATTTTACTGATAAAATATTTTAAAAATTTAATAGCTATTTTATCAATCCAAATTTTTCCATTCAAGTAAATAACGATAACTTATTAGATTGACGATAGCAACAAAACAAAAGCCAAAAAAGAAAAAGCTTATGTGAAAAAATATTTTACAAAAGCCAAATATCCAATTTTTATTTCTCATTAAAATACATAAAAATAGCTTCATACATTATATATAAATTAAAATGAGTTATGCAGGTTCCCATGCAAAATATTTTTTTTTATTTTTTTTAAAGATTTTATTTATTTATTCGACAGAGATAGAGACAGCCAGCGAGAGAGGGAACACAAGCAGGGGGAGTGGTAGAGGAAGAAGCAGGCTTGTAGCAGAAGAGCCTGATGTGGGGCTCGATCCCCTAATGCCGGGATCACGCCCTGAGCCGAAGGCAGACGCTTAACCGCTGTGCCACCCAGGCGCCCCTCCCATGCAAAATATTAAAAAGTGCCATTTTCATTTCTAATTTGATGCTAATATTGACATGCATGAGAACAAATAATACTCTAGATAAATAGTAATGAAATCATACATACTACTTAAGGCAAAATATTTTGTATTTATAGTAACTGTATAATACACAATAATATTTAATTTGGCAGATGTAGTCTTTATCTGAAACAATTTATATAAATACATATCAGAATAAATTCCTAACAGGCAATGTATATGTAAGTGAAAGTAGCAAGGATAATGTGTGTGTGTATATATATGATTAATATAGAATAAAATTGGTATGTCAAATATTTATGAGATGATTGACTATTTAATAAATGGAATAATAAAATAATCAAACAATTCTGGAAATAAATGAAGACTGTCCAAAGGAGGACAAGAAAATACTACTTGGGGCGCCTGGGTGGCACCGCGGTTAAGCGTCTGCCTTCGGCTCAGGGCGTGATCCCGGCGTTATGGGATCGAGCCCCGCATCAGGCTCCTCCTCCGCTATGAGCCTGCTTCTTCCTCTCCCATTCCCCCTGCTTGTGTTCCCTCTCTCGCTGGCTGTCTCTATCTCTGTCGAATAAATAAATAAAATCTTTAAAAAAAAAAAAGAAAGAAAAAAGAAAATACTACTTGATCAGAACTTGCTGTAGCAAGGGAGTCAGCCAGCATCACCTATATTTGGCAGAGACTCAAAGGCAGGCAGTGGAGTGTGAAAGCTTATAGTGGAAAAAAGGGATGACCTTGGGTGTGTTCTGATTGGAGGTTGTTGGCTTAGGGAAGGTAGAGGCAGGCTAACTATAAGTGGTATATTGTATATGTTTGGTTAAGGGATCATATTTGGCTTCTTCTTGTTCATCCTAAATTGGAAGCAGGGACACAAACTAAAGATGTTGGCAAAATGAGAAAGGAAAAATACAATAAAAAATATAAAGAAGCTTTGTAGTAAAAACAAAAGCCAAAAGCTGATCTCTAATTTTGTCAGTGAGATCAATAAACTAGAGGCCATAAGTAAACTTCACAATGAATACTCTTTTCATATTTCCTTTGGATTAAATGTCAAGTCTATTACCAATTTTATTTTGTATCTTGGAGTGTCTACTAGTCATGGTATCAGGGGAAAAAATGACACCAGTAATCAGGGTTATAATGACTCTTAAAGATTATCTTAAAGATATTGAGAAAACCTTAAAAAAATAGAATTTGTCGTATAGGGTTTCATGCCATTTCTTAAAATATGTGTAGAAAATTCTCAGAAAAATATGTTTATGTTTAATTGTATGGTATCCATCAATCTTGAGAAATCTGCTTATTAATTGTAATATTTTAACAGTAGCCACCTATGGGTCAGAATATGTTATTGACGATGAGTTTGTGGTAATTAGTTTGGAAATATAACCATGCAATTTGTGAAAAAAAGTCAAATTAATTTCTTCCTTTTCAGTATTACTTCTTTATTTTCTTTTTTACTTGCGTTATGACCCTAGCTAGGACCTCCCTAAAATGTTGAATAGAACTGGTGATAACAAGCATCCTTTTCTGAGTCTTTTTCTCAGGGACAGATTTTCAGCATTTCACCAGCAGGTATGGGATTTGCTGTAGCTTTCTGAGTATTTTTTTAAATTAATAAATGAGTGGTAGATTATGTCAAATGACTTCTCTGTATCTATTGTGATAGTAATATTTTATTCCTCTGTTTGCCACAGTGGTTTGATTTCGAAATGATTATACAATAATTTTTTCTTGGGTGAAACCCCATTTGTTCATAGGTTACTGTAATTGAAATATCTTTGGCTTCTGTTTGCAAGGAAAAAGCTTTACATTTTATTTATTTGGTTTTTGTGTTTTGTCATGAGGCATACAAACTTTTAATAGTCTTTATATATAATGTCCTTATCGGTTTGGTATAAACTTTATAAGGGTCTCCTAAAACATTTGAGAGTGTTATGACTGTTAGAAACAGTCTATGGAAGAGATTGTACATGTTTGCCATTTGTCTTTCTTAAATACATGGAAAAGATCAGGAATTGAGACATCAGAGCATTGAATTCATTTGTAGGGAAGTTCTCAATACAGATGCATTTTATGCAGTAAATACAGAATTTTTGAGATCTCCTAGTTTACCCATTTGTTAAGTATTTTCTTTTTTGTAATGCCATGATATCATGTAATTTGAAATATATTGGCATAAGTTTCATTGCAGTATAATGTATGTGTCTCCAGGATCTATAGTGATAATCCCCTCTATATTCCTGTTCTTGATAATGTGTGTCTCCTTGTTATCGTTTTCGTGGTCATTATCTTCCTCCATCTCCTCCTCCTTTTCCTCCTCTAGTTCTTCCCCTCCGCCTCGTCTTCCTCTCCCTCTGCCTCTTTCTCCCTCTTCCCCCATTCCTCCTTTTTGGTCAGTCTTGCCAAGGTTTCTCAATTTTTTTAACCTTTAAAAAAAATAACAACTTTTTAGTATTGTTGACCATTTAATTTTTTTCAGTTTGATTAATTAATCTTAATTTAATTTTTTAATGTTTCAGGCTTTGGTCTATATTCCTGCTTTATTTTCTAATTTTGTGAAGTATATTACCGAATTTTAAATTTTCAAGATTTAGCCTTTTGCATTAATGGTATAAATTTTCCCTTAGGCATATGCTTTGATGCATCTACACAATTTTTAATAGCCTCAGTGAGGTATAGTAGATTTAAAATAGACTGCACAATTTTAAAATAGTGTGTTTTGAGATATGTATGTACTTAGGAAATTATCACCACAGTTAAGATAATGTAATTATCCATCGCCTCTCACACAGCTTCCTTGTTCACCGTTGTATTTTCCCTCCCTGTTCCTACCCAAGCTGTCTCCCCCATTCATATGCTATGAACACTCTTGCAGATGTCTTTGTGTGAACATATACTTTTCTTTTTGTTTGTTTGTTGGAAAAAAGAAACATCAAAGAAAGGAATGGCTGGAACTCCTAAGAAGTGTATATTTAATTTTTTCTAGAATGTGTCAGAGTGTCCTACAATGTGATTGTACTGTTCTACATCGTACCAGTGGCGTGTGTTGCATTTGGTCTACATCTGCCAGCACTTGTTACAGTTAGTATTTTCAGTTGGAGTCCTTCTAATCGGTGTGCAGTAGAATCTCACAGTCGCTCTGAATTGCATGGCTGTGATCAAATCTTAGGTCTTTTTGTCCCAAGTATCCAGTGAATGGAGAAAATGGGTCACAACTCTGCACCTGACTCTTTCCTTCCTATTATATTTTGCATGTATAGTTATTTTTTTATTGGGTGCTAGATTTTCAGTATGAAATACTATAGAGATAATTGGAGGCTCTGGGTGATTCTGTTTTTGTTCTGGGAGCATTTTCTTTTTGTTTTAAAAGTCAGGGTGGGGTAGTTCATCTTATCTCAGTCAGTAAGTGAGTCCCTTTGAAGCTCTATGTAATATTTTGTAAGAAATTTTCTATTTCTGGTTCATACTGGCACCAAGAACATAGCCCATTAGGGATGCCAGATCAATCGTTGGATTATTTTCCAGATCCTTTCTGCCATCGGCTCTTGGGCTATTCATGGTCATTGGGCCATGAACCCAATTTATGTCCACTGAGTTTGTGAGATCGTTGGAAGCCCTGGTCAGCTGCTTAACTTCAGAGTTAAAACTTTCTAGTTAGCACCTGGGGTTCTCAGTTCCCTTGAACCAGTAAAAAAGCCTTGAGGGAAAAAGGGTACCAAATTGGGGTCTCACCACTTGGGCTTCTCTTCTAATTCAGATCCAGTTTCTTCAAATGCTTGCTTCCTTGGGTTTATGATGCCTTCAAACAAAAGATATAATATCTTCCAGTTTTCCTTGTTTTTCTCAGCAAGGATAATAGGACAGAAATGGCTGGTTTGCCATCATGAATGGAAGCAGACAGCTTCATATGTGCTATTTTTGGAATACATTTTTGTTTTCAGCTGTTTTTCCTTCTATACCCAATTAATCCAACTTTTACATCAATAAAATAAAACAAATTTTATGGTATTCATCTGTCCAAGTGGTGGAGCTTCTCTATTCTTATTTGGTTTATATATTCCAATTACATTTTTTTCATTGATTGCCTAAGTGTTTCCCTAGTTCCCAACATGTGCCAGGTATGCATTATGTGGTGGGGGTACATCACTGAGGTATAGCCTAGTGGAAAACAAACAAGTAAATAAGAGTATACTGTATATTATAGGGGCGCCTGGGTGGCACAGTCAGGTAAGCATCTAGCTCTTGGTTTCGGCTCAGTCGTGATCTCAGGGTCGTGAGATTGAACCCCGCGTTGGGTTCCATGCTCAGTGCAGAGTCTGCTTCACCTTCTCTCTTGCTCATGTTCTCTCTTTCATATAAATAAATAAATCTTTTTAAAAAGAGTATATTGTATATTATAGACATGCTGTTGATAATTTGTTATGCAGCGATGGCAACCAGAGTATCACTTACGCCACTTTTTATTATGTTCAGTAATTGCTCTAGGGACTTGTGTGTGACTTCTTCACTTATTTTGGCCTACTTCCAAGTAGTATTCTATCACATGGTGTAACAGTACAATCCATTTTTTCCCCCTTTGTTCTCTTTTTGTCATATATTTTAATTAAATATTTTATTGAACCTATTAATTATAATTTATACTTGCCTTATAATTTTGGTTAAGGGGTTAAAGCACAGTTAAATAAACAAATCTTAAACTTCTAGTTTGATGAATTTTGCATATGATTTCATCTACGGTTCTACTTAACATTTTTGTTTCAAGAATCATTTTCTTTGAAATAATTTAAAATACTGCCTTTAATATTTCTCTAAATATTTTTCCTCCCAAGACCTCTCTCCTCCTTACTGTAGCCCTGTTTCTATCAGATGTCATTGTCTCTCTGCCTAAGGAACTTGGTGTAGCATTATTGATATTACAGGTTGGCCAGGAACAAATTGTCGAACGTTTGTTTATGTGGCTGTGTCATCTTATTTCACTGTCAGTTTGATCATTTTGCTAGATGTAGAATTCTAGCTTAAGTATTTCTTCTTTCAGCACTGGAAAGATGCTGGTGCATTTTGTCTGATTCTCCTTGGATTCTGTTGAGAAGGAAGCCATCATTTAAATCATCGTATCTGGATATGTATGCAATGTATTTTTATTTCTTGGAAGTTCTTGGGAGCTGATTGGTGTACATTTGTTCACCTAACTGCTATTCCTTATATTTCATATCAATATCAAATATATAGATTACTAATATCATTTAAAACTTCAATAGCTATTTTGTCATTCCAAAATTTTCTATTTAAGTAAATAAAAAGATAACTGATTGGACAGATAAGAGCAAGAAAATAAAACCAAAATAAAAAATAGATAACGTTAAAAATATAAAAGCCCTCAAAAATAAAAAATATATATAAATAAATAAAAGCCCTAAAGTCCAATTTTTTTCAATTAAGATAGTGAAACATTGGCACAGATTGTATACAAATTAAAATAGTTAAAGCAAAATTATGAGGAAAATATCAGAATAATTGTTATAATTGCTGATATATTGCTAATGTTGACATACATAAAATAATGTATAAGAACACATTAAAACTCTTGATAGAAAATAATAAAATGGCATTGGTAATACCTATAGCGAAATATTTTTTTAAAATCTTTTATTTATTTATTTATTTTAGAGAGAGCATGCTTGTGAGCAGGGAGAGGATCAGAAGGGGAGGGAGAGGGAACAGGAGAGAATCCCAAGCGAAGTCCGAGCTGAGTGTGGAACCTGACAGGGGCTTGATGTCATAACCCTGAGATCATGACCTGAGCCAAAACCAAGAGTCAGGCACTTAACTGACTCAGCCACCCAGGCGCCCCATAGTAAAATATTTTATATACGCTATTATTGTATATAATAAAATATAATTCTTTTTTGAAAAACGGTTTATAGGTGAAGTGATTTATATATGGTACCTATCAGAATCAATTCACTAACAGGAAATGTTTAGAACATAAATGACAGTAACAAGAATTTATGCATATATATAGGCCTAATATATAATGATTTTGGTATTCAAGTAATAATGACATGATAGCCATTTTACAATTGGAAGTGGAATTAGTAAAATTCATAAGGATCTACACAAAAATAAGAATGAGTTGGCAGTTAATATTAAATATGCTTAATACCTAGTAGAAATTATCTAGTAATTGTCTTTCTATGACTGTATCTGACAGAGCTTGTTAAACATGTGCATAAAAGTATGATACAAAAAGGCAAAACAACTATTTTTAAAATAATGTACCCTGTGTTAATACTGTATAATTTTTACACTTAATCGGGCATATCTTATATTACTGCAAAAGATATATTAAAGACATATTGCTAATAAAGAAAGCAAATTGTGCTTTGTAGGTACAAGTACATGAATGTATTAGTTATATAAATATTTCTATATATGTTTGTTCATATACACACTTCACTGCTAATCATGGTAACTTCTGTGAAGCGATATACATTTCTGGTTTTGGGAAATTTTACCCTGAGCATATGCCAAATTGATACTTAGTAGAAGAAAATCACTAATGATTTTTTGAAAGACCCACTCTTTCTTTTGTTAGGTAGTACAGAACAGATAAAAAAAAGTTGTGTTTAAAACCAGAAATAGAACAGAGTTAGAGAAGAAAGAAGAAAATACATAAATAATTTACGTAAAGAAAATAATATAATGTAGTAGAATGTTTAGAAGTAGCTCACCTCTAATTAGTTGATTAGTTCATTAACCTAGGCACCATAAGTAAAATTGGCATAATGAATGCTCTTTAGGTTGTTCCAAGAGGGTTAGCAGGGGTTAGGAGTATAGGGAATGGGGAGTTACTATTTATCGAGTATAGATTTTTGGTCTTAAAATAGAATGAAAAGGGTCTGGATGTTGGTTACATAAGAACATGAATGTGCTTATCACTGTTTTACTGTACACTTAAAAATGGTTAAGATGGTAAATGCTATGCTATATGTATTTTAGCACAATTTGAAAAAAAAAAAACAATGGCTACCTGGTTTTTTAGGAAGTAGGAAAATTACAGTCAATATTGACAGGTCATGTGATAGAGTATGATATAACCATTAGATGTTGTAATTGTACATGGTATAAGAAATTTTATATTTAAATTTTAAAACATTGCACAATTCATATTTATAGACATTCAATCAAATATAAAAATGAAAATAAGTGAAATATTAAGACGTGTAGGACTGTATATGTATAAACTTCTTGTTGTTTTATTTATATTATTCTACAATAATAATATTTCTGAAATAAAATTGGTACTACATCTCAAAAAAAAAAAAGTTGTTCCATGAGGATTAAATAGCAAATATATTGGGAGGTTTGTCATGTATTTGGGGGCCTCTATTACAATGGTAGTCGAAAAAATGAAACAATGAGAGTTATGACTCTTGAATTTTCTCTGATACGTATATAGAAAAAAATCTTTAAAATATGACCTTATAGGGTTTCATGCTATTTCTTAGGAGATGTATAATAAAGTTTAGTAAGAATCGTTTCTCTCAGAGAAATATGTTTAGGTATAACTCTATGGAATTATTCAATCTTGCTAAGTTTACTTATCAATTCTAATAAATTACTTATAGATTGCTTTTCCATAGCCTGGAAACATGATTGTCTGATCTGCAAGTAAAGGTGCGTTCTTTTCTTTTCATTCTTTACAATTTTTATGCATTTTCTCTTTTTCTTGCATTTTCTTCCGGCTATGACTGTTCTAAAATATTGAATGATGATAGTAGTAGGCATTCTTACCTCTTGTTAATCACCTCAAGGGAAGGTTTTTGAATTTCACCATTGATCATATTTGCTGCTGGTTTAGAGGGTTTTTTTTTTAACATAACTAAATGGTAAATTTAGTTATATGGTTTCTCAGCATCAGTGGTGATGGCAACATAATTCTGTCCTTTGATTTGTTGAAGTATGTAGTTTCATTACAGAATGTTAACCCAAAAAATAATTCATTCTTGGATTCTACCAGTTTGTTCATGGACTTAGTAGTGGCAGTATCTTTGGGTTCTGTTTGTCAATTGTAAGTTGTTGTTGTTGTTTTTCAGCCAATGAATGGTGTGGTTTCCTGAGGAATATAAATATTTGTTTTTACTTCTTTGTAATATCTTTATCATCATGGTGTGAAGTTTGTAAAGTTCACATGAAACATTTCGGGAAGCATTTGTACTGTTATTTGGAAGAGCTTGTGCAAGACTGGTGTCATTTTTTAAAAATTATATGCAAGGTGCATGACTTCAGGCACCAGCGCTTGGAATTTATTTGTAAAAAAAATTTTTTTGATATAGACACAGCTAATTTATGACATGCAGGACGATTGAGATTCCCTAAGTTGTTTTTTTCTTTTAAATTTGTTAAGCTGTGTTTTCCTAGAACATTCTCATTTTGTATAATTTCAAACTTACTAGCATAAATTTTCTTATATAATTATGTATGTGTCTCCAGGATATGGAGTGAGGATTTCCTTTACAGTGCTGATATTGATTATATCTTTTGTTATCCTTAATCAGTCTGGCTGGGGGTTATCATTTAAAATAAATATCATTTAAAATAAACATCTTCAGGTTTGTCCATTTCTTTTTACAGTTTTTAAAATATAATTCTCACTGTCCTTAATTTTATTGTTTTATGTTCTCACCTTTTTCCATTAGAGCTCTTAGCTTATTAATCGTAGTTCTTAAAAATTTCTGGTCTGATAATTCTAAAGTACCTGCCATCTGAATCTAGGTTTGATGCTTTTTGATGTTCTGTCTCTTCAATTTTTTTTTTTTTTGCCTTTAGCATGTCTTTTACTTTTCTGTTGAAAGGCAGACACAGTGTATTGGGTTAAAAAAAAAAAAAAAACTGAGGTAAATAGACCGCTAGTGTAAGGTTTTATGTTTCTCTGGTAAAGAGGTAGACTGTTAGCTGTAGCTGTAGGTGTCATAGGCCAAAATTTCCTCTGGTGTGCTTGTTTTGTTTCCCTTGTTGTCTTTGAGTTTCCCTAGAGACTTCCTTAATAAGGTCTGGGATGTGCAAGTCTTTCCACTGTGAAATACCCTTGCTACTGGCTCCAGTGGTGGGCTTATGCTTCTAGGCTTCCGCTCCATTAAGCTGTGGTTCTCAGTGTTTGCCTGTCTCTCCAATATTTGGGAGGTAGCATTTGGTCCTGCAAAATCAATTCTCTGATGATTAAGAATTGTTGGGGCGCCTGGGTGGCACAGCGGTTAAGCGTCTGCCTTCGGCTCAGGGCGTGATCCCCGCGTTATGGGATCGAGCCCCACGTTAGGCTCCTCCTCTATGAGCCTGCTTCTTCCTCTCCCACTCCCCCTGCTTGTGTTCCCTCTCTCGCTGGCTGTCTCTATCTCTGTCGAATAAATAAATAAAATCTTAAAAAAAAAAAAAAAAGAATTGTTGATTTTCACTTTGTCAGCTTTTTTCTTATTGTGAGAATGAGAATGAGGACCTTCAAGCCTCTTAACATGTCAACTAGAAACCGGAAGTCTTCACTATTTTATTTCTATATTTTGTTGGTATTAAATTACTGCTTTTTAAACAAAATCTTGAGATATATTAGCAAATCATGAATTTTCAGGAGTACATTTTGCATTTATTGGTTATAAGTGTCCTTTTAAGATATATATTGGTATATCTTACACTTGACAACAGATTATTGGAGTGTATTGAATTTAAATAGATTTTATAATTTTAAACAATGTATTTTTTCATGTATGTATATTTATATATGTGGATATACATAAATATACATAAATATATATATATGTATATATATATATACATATATTTGTGAAACCATTACCAAAAGCTAGATAACATAAATATCCATGGCTATACTCAAGGTTTGTTGTGAAGTTTTGGATTTCCCTTTCCTTATCCTGCCCCATGATGTTTATATTATTGTAGAAATCTTTGTATGTATATTTTTATTTTCTTACATAAACATCCAAGGAATGGTATGTGTGCATTATTGCCTGGTGTGTATATTTCAGTTGTTTTAGAAAATGTCAAAGTGTTTTGCATCTTGATTGCATCGTTTTATTCTATTAGCAGTATATGGGACCCACAGGTGCTGTGTATCCTTGCCAGGACTTGTTATGGCCATTATTTTTCATTGCAGCCCTTCTAATGGGTATGTGGTGGTGTCTCAGTGTGGTTTGGTTTGTAAACCAGTAGTTCTCTTTCTCTTATATAGATCTTTGTGTCTGTCCATTTACCAGTACCACATTTTCTTGATAACTGTAGCTATACAAAACATTTTGAAACTGTGTATTATGATTCTGCCAACTTTATTTTTAATCTTCAAAGTTGTTTTATCTATTCTTGTTCCTTTGTCTTTCCATATAAATATTAGAACCATCCCCTCAATACCTTAAAAAAAATCTTCTGATGATTTCTTTAGGAATTATATTAAACCAGTATATTGATTAGAGAAGAAACGAAATCTTGCTATGTTCAGTCTTCTCATCCATGAATGTGGCATGTCTGTGCATTGGTTTAGATTGGCTTTGATTTTTTTTTATCATTGCCATGAACTTTTAGCATAGAAGGCCATTACGTGTTTCACCTGATTTGCAACCAAGTATTTCACTTTATTTACCAATTATAAATTTTATTGTACTTTTAGTATGGTGTCTTGCATAGTCATTGCTAATATATAAAAATACAATTGATTTTGTATCTTCCATCTAATAGCCTGTGTCCTTGATGAACTCAGTCATTACTTATAGAAGCTTTTTATTTCTTCCATTGAGATCTGTATGCCTTTTAGCATTTTTTTCTTTTTTTTCTTTTTCTTTTTTTTTTTTTTTTTTAATTTACATCCCTGACTTACTTTCCAGCATTATATTAAGGAAGAGTAGGGAAAGCAGACATACTTGCTCTGTTCCTAAACCTAGGGAGAGAGCTCTTAATTTTTCACCAGTATACAGCTTAAGTAAAATATTAGCTGTAGGTTTCTTGTGGACGTTCTCTATCAAGTTTAAGAAGGCTTGCTTCTGGGGGTGCCTGGGTGGCTCAGTCAGTTAAGCATACAACTCCTGATCTCAGCTCAGGTCTTGATCTCAGGGCGGTGAGTTCAAGTCCCATGTTGGGCTCCATTCTGGGTGTGGAGCCTACTTAAAAAAAAAAAGTTTCCTCTGTATTTTTCAGTGGGTTTTTAAAAATCATGAATGGGTATTGAATTTAGTTAATTGCCTTTCTTCATAGATTGATAGAATCATGTTATTTTTTTCTTTAGCTTGTTAATATGTAGAATTCAGTGATTGATTTTCAAATATTGAAACAGCCTGATAATCCTAAAATTAAAACCACTTGGTCATGGTGGATAATCTTTTTATATATGACGGAATTCTGTTTGGTAATATTTTATTAAGAACTTTATACCTGTATTCAAGGGATATTAGTCTGTTGTTTTCTTTTTTTGTATATATTGTGTCCCAGTATATGGCCTATTTTGGTGCATGTTTCATGGATTTGAAAAATATGGATATTCTGCATCTGTGGGAGGATGGCTGTATTCATCTTGATTAGGTCTTATAGGTTGATGGTGTTGTTGAGGTCTTTTTTATTATTTCTAATTCTACTTAGTTATTGTATAACTGTTGCAAAAGGGCACTTGAAATTTCCAGTAGTAATTACAGATCTTATATTTCTCCTTTCATGTTCATCAGTTTAGATTTACATATTTTTCAGAAAGATTTTTTGGAGCATACACATTTAGGATTGCTATGTCCTCTTATAGGTTTGACCCTTTTATCATTATATAATGTTCTTTTCTACCTCTGAGAATTTTGTTTGTTCAGAGTTTTACTTTATCTGGTGTCAGTATAACCATTTTTGCTCATTTTTATTATTACTGGCATATATATTTACCTATCCTTTTACTTTCAATA
The DNA here is from genome assembly GCF_002007445.2 of Ailuropoda melanoleuca. Lineage (NCBI taxonomy): Eukaryota > Metazoa > Chordata > Mammalia > Carnivora > Ursidae > Ailuropoda > Ailuropoda melanoleuca. The sequence goes on along the minus strand of NC_048238.1, from coordinate 22,776,256 downwards.
TGCCTTTATCATTATATTTAAAATGAGGTTGTTGTAGACAGCAAATAGTTGCGTCATGAATTTTTAATTCAGTCTGCCAATGTCTGTCTTTTAGTTTGTGTATATATACCGTTTATATTCATGTTATTACCTATATGCTGTAGCTTAAGTGATGAAAGGTATTGTTTTGGTTAGCTTGGCCTGCTGTAATAAAATCCCATGGACTAGGTGGCTTAAACAACCGAAGTTTATTTTCTCACAGTTCTGGAGGCTGAAAGTCCAAAATTAGAGTGCCAGCATGACTGGGTTCTGGTGAGAACTCTATTCCTGGCTTTCAGATGGTCACTTTCTCATTGTGTACTCACATGGCAAAGAGACAAGGAGAGAGATTGAGGGAGAGGGAGAGGGAAGGAGGAGGGAGGGAGGGAGGAAGAGAAGGAGGAAAAAAAATAGGGCGGGAGAGGGAGGAAGGAAGGGAGAAAGAGAGAGGGAGAGGGGATGGGCATGGAGAGGGCAGGTGAGAGAGTGATCCCTCTCTTCTGTCTTTTCCTATAAGGACACTAATTAATCTCATGAGGACCTTACCCTTATAACCTCATCTAAACCTAATTATCTCCCAAAGGCCCTATCTTCAAGTACCACCGCAGTGGGGGTTAGGGCTTCAACATATAAATTTTGGGAGGACACAATTCAGTCCACAGCAGTCATTAATCTCTACCCAGCCTCTTCTGTCACTGCTCCAGCAAGGAGGGGAGAGGTGTTTCATTACTTTGCAGGGGGGTTGAAGTCGAGGCTCTGCACGTGCTATCCATTAACCCACTGCTGGGGGGAGTGCTCTCTATCATTCATCAAGGATGAAAGTCCCAGCTGTTTATTGAGCCATCTCTGACAACATTGGAGGGCATTTTGGGGTGATTCCTTATGTCCTGATGAGGCTGGAAATCTAGGCTTCTCACTAGCATCCATTTGCTGGCATGGATAAGGTTGGTGTTTAGCTGTAGTTATGTAGCTGTTGTGGTTTTCTGTTTTGTTAAGTTTGCCTTTCCTAGCTCTTTGTCTACAGAAAGGAAGCTTTTGTGGCTTTTTTGTGTCTGAACCTTTTGGAATTTCCAGGTTGCCATTTTTTTTCACCTCTAACACCGCAACGTTTGAGTCAAAACCAAAACAAATCAGAATGGGGGGGGGCGGAGAAAGGGAAACACTGTTCTGTTGTTTATTGGGGCCTGAGGTCCTTACCAGTCTCTCATCTTCTCTCCACCTTTCAGAGCTTTCATATATTTCTTTAACATGTAACATTCAGTTTTTCAGTTGTACCTAGGAGAAATAGGGAAAGTATGTCTATTCCACTTCCTTAGAAGCAGATCCCCAAAAGTTTTTCTTTGCCCAGTGATCTTCATAAACAATAGATTTCCTTTTGTCATCATTTGCTTAATTATTTCCGGTCCAGTTATTTCATTTATCCCATAAATGTTTCTTCAGTTCCCACTACATGCCACGTGTGGACCATGTGCTGCAGTTAACACTATTGTTGAGACACAGCCTCATGGGAAAACAGACAAGTTAATGTGGAGTATATTATGAAAGATAAGTTTTGTAGTAATTTGTTATGTATTGCTACACTATTACCTATATATTTTTGTGTTATTTTAGGTGGCTTCTTAAGGGATTGGTATTCCATGAGAATTTGAATTCTTTACTTTGGATGTTATGTAGTATCATTTCCTGTAATACATAAGACCATTCTGTCTTGGCAACATATATTTTACGTGCAAAATGATTTTTATAAACATACATTTCATCATTAATTAGGTACCATACAATATACAGAACATAAGTGAAGGCAATGAGTGTTTGTGTATCTCTCTATCTATGTATCTATCTATGGGCTTAATATATAACAATTTTGGTAATCAAGTAATTAGAAAATGATAGCATACTTAAAAAACAGAATTAGTAACATCTATCAAAGGATATATAAAAAATAAATATAAATGGGCAATTACCTATTAAGCATGTTTTATACTTGATGTAAATTATTTAAGTAATAACTAAGTAAATTATTTTTATCTTGATACCAAGTTATTGAAGGAGTATAAAATGGTAATGAGTTTTTAGAAAATATTTTGGTATTTTTTAGCAAAATTACAAATTTATCTACAGTTTACATAGTATTTGCTATGACTATATCAGACACAGATACTCACACACGTGCATTAAAATATGGATACATAAAAGTCAAAACAGCTATTTTTTGATAAATTATACTGTGTGTATACTATGAATACTATGCAATTTTTACAATTAGATGTAGATGTTACATATTGGGTAGATTATTACGAAAGATATCTTCAGGGTATATTGCTAATAATGAAGAAATCAGATGGTAAATTACATGGAAATATGTGTATGGTTATGTAAATATATTCATGTTAATATGTGTACATCTGTTTATATACACACTTCTCAGCTAATTACAATTACTTCTGGAAGGGTAATGTGTCATTATTTTTTTTGAAAGTTTTACACTGTACATATACCACATATGTATGTTACTGACTGAATGTTTGTGCCCCCGAGTATTCATATGTTGAAACCTAACCCCCCCCAGTGTGATGATTAGGAAGTGGGGACTTTGGAAGGTGATTAGGTCATGAAAGTGGAGCCCTCTTGAATAGAACTCATGCTCTTATAAGCAGAGACCCCAGTGAGCTACCTCATCTTTTTTATCATGTGACATTACAGGGAGAAAATGACCATCTATGAATCAGGAAAGTGGGCTCTCACCAGAGACTGAATCTGATAGTGCCTTGATCTTGGAATTCCTAGCCTCCAGAACTATGAGAAATTTCTGTTGTTCATAAGCTACCCAGTCTATGCTATTTAGTTATAGCAGCCTGAAAGGACTGCGACAATATGTGTAATTAAAGATACAAGTAAAAAGACACTTTATGATGACATATTAGTAATAATTTTTAAAGGAATTATGCTTTGCTTTCTTATGTTTAAGTAGTAGGGAATGAGATAAGACATTAGGAAGAATACAGGAGATTTACAAAGTAGAAAGTAAAAATAATAAAAATAGACAACATGAGGAAAAATAATTTGTGAAGTTGAACTCTTAGTAACATCATTTAAACAGGGATCATTAGGAAATCAGTTACAAAGAATGATCTTTTTATTTTTCTACTAGAATTATCTGTTGTGTACTGTAAAGTTTATCTTACATTTTCAGGTCACTGTTACCAGAATAGGAGTAAAAAAATGACGAGAATAAGGGTTAAAATCTCCTTGAGTTTTATCTGATCAATATATGAAAAAAAAGCCTTAAAAATATAAACTTTTAGTATAGGGTTTTCATGCCATATGTTTTGATGTATACAAAAAGGTTAGTAACAATTTCTGAGAAGAATGTATTAGCACTTAATTTGTGGAATCCAAAACTCTTGCTAAGTTTACTGTTTAATTTCAGAGGGAGGTTTTTTCAGTATTTTATCAGTGGATATTGTATTTGCTGCAATTTTTGAGGTTTTTTAAAAGTCATGACTTGATGGCAAATTCGGTCATATTTATTGTGATTCCCCCCCTTTTTTTTTTGGTGATAGTTGTTTGATACTGATATTTTTCTCTTACTAGAATTGATTCTTGGTTTAAACCCCGTATGTGCATGGGGTATGCATGGGGTATTATAGTTGAAGTACCTCTGTTTTTTTGTTTGTTTAATTATAAGTTAGGTTTTTGGGGGGAAGTAGGAATTTTGGTGATTTGATGAGGGAAACATACCATTGATTTTCTTAACTTTTATTTTCCTTATCTTTTTGGTGTAACGTTTATAGGGGTCTTGCAAAGCATTTTTGCAAGCATTTTTACTATTTTTATTATTTGGAAAGGCTTGTGCAAGATTGGTGTTACTTCTTTTTCCATTATACAGGAGAGTTCATTACTTAAGACACCAGCATGTGGGTTTCATTTCTAGGAAGGGATTTCATTATAGACACAGTTTATTTATACAGTGTATAAGACAGTTGAGATTTTGTAAGTTTTATTGTTCATTAGGATATGTTTTCCTTGGTATTTTCTCTTTTCATATATTGAACTTTTTAGAATGAAGTTGTTTACATAATTATGTATATGTCACCAGGATACGACATGAAAATTTCCTTTTTGCATTGCTGATATTGAATGTATGCTTATGCTTCTTCATCTTTTTTTCCCTTAATCATTCCAGCCAGAGTTTATGTAATTCTTTGAAAAATCTAAAACTTTAAAAAAAAAAACTTCTGTTTTAGTATCACCCACAAACTTCTATTTTATTGTTTCATTTCTATTGGTTTGTTATTGAATTACGGATTTTTTCCTCAACATAATAGGATATATTGAGATAGATTTCTCAATCACCAATTTCACGATTTTTGCATTTATTGCTATAAATGTTCTTTTAGCCACACATATTCTTGTATCTCACACTTTGTAATAGCTTCATGGAAGTATAATTGAGTTTAAATAAACTTTGGAAATTTAAATTGAGCAATATAAGTTTTGACATTTGTATATTTGCAAAACTATCACCAGCATCAAAAATACTGTACATATTCATCCCTTCACTCAAGTTTCCTTGTACAACTTTGTATTTTCCAGTGTTGTTTCTGCCCAAACCTTCCTTCTTTCCCCTGGTGTGTACATTATTGTACAAGTCTTAGTGTGGACATATATTTTTATTTTTCTTGGATGAACATGAAAGAATGGTATGGCTAGATCACATGATAAGTATACATTAAGTTATTTAGAATATGTTAAAAGGTTTCCAGTGTGACAGTGCTTTTGTCCATCCTGCCAGCTGTAATGTGAGAGTCTCAGCTGCACTGCATTCTTACCAGCATTTCTTAAGGTCATTTTTTTGTGTTGTAACCCTTCTAATAAATGTGTGCTGGTATCTCAGTATTTATCTAAATTGCATAGGTGTAACGAAGTCCTATTTCTTTCTTTTGCATGCCTAGTAAATGGAAAAAATAGATCACTATGGGGAGAGAAGGTTTGGTTGAATCTTTACAGCCTAGTAATGGTAAACATCTGTCTTCTCCACTGGTCCTTAGCTGTGGTGGGTGAGGTTGGTGTTTGGCATAGAACTTTTATGATCTGCAAATACCCTGTCTTGTTTGCCTGCATCTTTCCTAGTCCTTTGTTTGGAAATAGCAGGTGTTTTTGTTTGTTTGTTTGTTTGTTTAGTTCGGTTTGGTTTTTTGGTTTTGTTTGGTTTTGTTTGGTTTTGAGCTCTTTTTTTTTTTTTTTTCCTGCACCCTTTGGCATTTTCAGGTTGCCTGATTTTTTTGGTTCCGGTCTGGGATATATGAGGTCAAAAGAAAATAAAACATACAAAAGAAAACATGGAAACGACTATAGGGTTGTTCTTTGACTTCTGAGGTTCCTACTGTTTTCATTAGTCTACCTTTCAGAGTATTTTTATGTTTGTTTTTGTATGTACTGTCAAGGAATTTTAGTTGTACTTGGGGAGAGAAATGAGAGTATATCTACATCTTCTGGGAGGCAGATATCCAACTTCTTCTTTAGCCAAGTCATCATTACAAGTATTGGATTCTTTTTTATTTTAATTTTTGCCATCATTTCTTTTAATGCAGTTATTTCATCTTTCCCATTAATATTTCTTCAATTCCAAGCATGTGCTAAGTACAGGTGATGTACTAGAGTTAAATATTGGAGGAAAGCCTAGTGGGAAAATAAGCAAATAAGTAGGGAGTATATTGGGGAAAATAAGTTGTGTGGTAATTATCCAGTATTATTGGTTATCTAGTAATAGTAACTAGAATATTATCTATACATTTTTGTTATGTTTAGTGGTTGCTTGAGGGATATATATTTAAATTCTTTACTTTTCATCATCTCCATAGAAGTACATAGTATCACTTCCTGTAAATGGAACCTCACTACCCTCTAATGCTTTGTATTCTACCTTTCCTTTGCATTTGTTCTCTATATAACTTATGTCATCTATCATTTTTTTGCTTTAAAGAGTCAGATGTCAATAAAAAAAGTCAGATGTCTCTCAAAAAATAGTAGAAACCTTAGTCTTTTATGTTTATCTATTTATTTTCCCTACCCGATGTTCTTCATGCCTTCTCGTAGCCCTGTAGTTCTTAGTTTCCATCAGGTGTCCTTTCCGTTCAGCCTGAAGAAATTCCTTATTGTTGTATTGTGTCATCCTAACAAGTCCTAATTTCCAGCACCTCAGAATGTACTTTATTTGGAAATAGGGTCTTTGCAGATGTAGACAACTTAAAATGAAGTCATTAGGATAGGCCCTAATTCAGTATGACAGGTGTCCTTAAAAGAGGGGTGGGAAATTTGGACATATGCACAGATATATATGGAGGGAAGACTGTGAAGATATGCCCATGGAGAATGCCATGTGAAGATGGAGGATTTGGAGTAGTGCCAGAGATTGCTGGGAAGAGGCCAGGAAGGATGGTCCTACAGGTTTTAGAGAGGTGCATGGTCCTGCCTACTGCTTGATTTCAGATTTCTGGCCTCAAGAAGAACTGTGAGACAATAAATCTCATTTTTTTAAGCAGTCCAGTTTATGGTATTTTGTTATGACAATCTTAGGAAACTAATACATTCCTTAAGCATGACTTGTATTACAGTTTGGCCGGCAGAAAATTGTCTCAAGTGTACTTATCTGGATGTGTCTTATTTCACTTTCAGTTTAGAAGGGTGATTTTGCTGAATATAAAATTCAGGGTTGAAAGTTCTATTTTTGCACTCATCAGTGGAAAAATGATGCTCCATTTTTCACTGATTATCCATGGATCGTATGGAGAAGACAGTCAACATTTAAATAATTCCTGGAGAGGTAATATTTTTTTTAAAACTTTTGGTAGAGATAACATTTGTTCAATTCATTAGAATGCTGTATATCTTCTTTAGATGTCCAATATATAGTTTACTAATGAAATATTTCTAAAACTTCATTAGTCGTTATAAAATTGTATTTAAAGGTTAAGTTTTGATCAACAGTAGCAAAAAAAACTGCAGAAAAGTACAATAACCAAAAAGAACCAATTCCTTCTTATTGTAACATAGTAAATACGTCTGTACTATTTGTATACAAATAAAAATAATTTCAGTACATTTATAAGTACAATATCAAAAATGTTTTAATTATTCTGATCTGATGCTAATATTGACGTAGATGTAACAGTGTATGAAACCAGGTAAAGTGTCTTGATAACAAGTAATAGAATGATACTTACATTAAATAAAGAAATATTTATTTTTTATCTACCATACTTATATATAATGTATTTTACAGGTAAAATGATTTATATAAAAAAGATAATATACATCAGAATCAATTTGGTACCAAGCAGTGTATAGAATGTAATTGAAAGCAATAAGAATTTATGTATAATTATGTATATGTGTGTGTGTATAAAAATTTTGGCATATAATTTTGTTGATGATTATGAAATGATAAACTGTGCCAAGTGGGATTAATGCATATCAAAGAATAAATGAATAATAAATATATATGGGTAATTTCTGTCTTAAGTATGCTTAATATTTGGAGTAAATAATTTAAGTAACAGAGTACCTTTTTAAAATCTTGATACCAGCTTATCGAGGGGATACAAAATGGTAATGAGTTTTGAAAAGTAGTATTTTTTTTTTACAAAGTTGTGATTTTTTTTTTTTTTACACAGTAGTTTGCCTTTTAGAACTGTATCTGACATAGCTACTTACACATGTGCATTACAGTATGGACACAAAATAGAATAGCTTTGCTTTGGTAAATTGCACTGTGTCCATAATATGATGCCATGCAGGTTTTACAACTAATTGGGTAGATGTTAAATATTTAAAGAGGACATCTCCAAGATATATTGTCAATTAAAAAGAAACTAAGTATAATTTACTTACAGATATGTGTATAATTATGTAAATGTGTTGTTCATGTAGATAAATGTTTATGTTTACATCTATTTATAAACACACTTTACTGCTCGTCACAATTACTTCTGAAGAGGGATACCTATCAGCTTTTTTGGAAATTTTACACCATGTACATCCAATATGTCTATGTCATGGAATATATAAGTCAAAAATTAATCACATGATAATGGCATCTTTCTTTTTTTTAAGTTCTTTTTTTTTTTTTAGGTTTTATTTATTTATTCGACAGAGATAGAGACAGCCAGCGAGAGAGGGAACACAAACAGGGGGAGTGGGAGAGGAAGAAAGCAGGCTCATAGCGGAGGAGCCTGATGTGGCTCGATCCCACAACGCCGGGATCACGCCCTGAGCCGAAGGCAGACGCTTAACCGCTGTGCCACCCAGGCGCCCCGATAATGGCATCTTTCTAATAATTTTTAAAAGCTATACTCTTTGCTTTTTTATTTTCAAGTTCTGGATGGAATGAGAAGTTAGTCTTACAGATAGAAGGTTTAGAAAAGAGAAGGAAAAAAATAAGAAAAATATAAACAAAATATGCAGAGAAATAATTTAATTGTGAGCCCGTTATAAGAAGCTAACCTCTAATTAGTCAGTGAGATCATTAAGCTGGAGACCATAGGTGATATTGTTCCATCAGAATTAAATATCAACTGTGTGGTAAAGGACTCTGTTGCCATGATAGCAGAAACACTGAAAACGGTAATCAGGGTTAAAACCCTTTCAGATTTTGTCTGATTCGTATATGGAAAAAGCCTAAAAACATAACCCTGTCACATAAGGTTTTTTGTGCCGTTTATTGTGTTGTGTATAAAAAACTTAGTAACAATTACTATTAGAAAGTGTTTACTATTAGAAAATGCTGATGTTTAACCGTACAGAATCCAGCAATTTTCCTAAATTTTCTGTTTAATTCAGTGTATTATCTCTTTATGTAATCTGGAAATAAAAACAGGAAATCTGTGATTAAAGGTGATTTAGTATCTTCCTGTCCAATTATTAATGCTTTTTAAAAAACTAAAATTTTTCTTTTTTTATTGCCCTGGCTCTCTGTAAAATGTTTAATAGAACTGGTGATTCCTCAACTCTTTTCTGATGGCAATGACTTTTCCATTGTTATAATCTTCTTATCATTTGGTATCAGGTAAATAGGGGTCTCATAAAACATTTTCAGGGAGCATTTTTATTGAAATGCTTTGTGTCCCATGGGCTGGTGAGTCTACCAGAAACATTACTCACTTGCCTAGCTTTTAGCTACACTCTTCTGCTTAGCATCTTGGGTTTTCATTCTCATTTGAGGAAGAATATCACGTGGGGAAAAGAACCAAATTTGGTTCTCACCCTCTTTGCTAGTTTTTTCCTTGAAATCTAGTCTTTTCAATGCTTGATTTTTCAGGTTTATGGTATTTTCAAACAGATGTCTTGTATTTTTGCATCTTTCAATTTTTCTTGTCAGAATGTATGGCCTTAGATGTCTGGTCTGCCCTCACTAGAAGAAGGTATTTTCAAAAGCACTTGTTTTTGAAATACGTTTTAAAATGTATATATAGGGTCACCTAGGTTGCTCAGTTAAGCGTCTGCCTTTGGCCCAGGTCATGATCTTAGGGTCCTGCGATGGAGTCCCGCACCAGGCTCTCTGCTTAGTGGGGTGTCTGTTTCTTCCTCTCCCTCTGCCCTTCCCCCCTGCTCGTGCTCTCTCTCTTTCATACTCTCTCTCAAATAAATAAAATCTTTAAAAAATAATTTGTATAGATATTTGCCTCTTCTATCCACTTAACTCAATCTGTATATTAAGAATATAAAACGTTTTAATTAAATTTTCTTCTTTGGGATAATTGGGCATTGATTTACAGATACAAAAAATTATACAGAGATACCCTGTGTATCTTTTACCCATTTCCAACCAATTTAATATGTTGCAAAATTATAGTAAAATATCCCAGTCAGAATATTCACATTGATACAGTCAAGGGATAGGTAACATTTCGATCACCACGAAGACTCTTGTGTTGCACTTAGAGGCACACTCGCTTTCTCTTCCCTTCATGTCCCTGAATTCTAGTAACCACTGATCTGTTCCTCATTTCTAAAATTTTTCATTTCAAGATTGTCATACAGATAGAATCATACTGTATGTGACATTTGGAATTAGCTTTTTTCAGAATGTGTAATTCTCTAGAGATTCATCAAAGTTATTGCAGGTATCAGCAGTTCATTCCTTTTTCTTTTTGAATAGTATTTTAGTGTGGATGTACCACATTTTGTTCAGCCATTCTCTCTTTGAAGACCATCTAGTTGTTTCCAGTTTTTGGGTGATACTGATAAATCTGCTGTAAACATTTATTTATATATATCCGTGTGAACAAAGTCTTCATTTTTCCGGTATTAATATCCAAGACTGCAATTGCTGTATCATATACTATTTCCAAGTTTAGTTTTCTAAGAACCTACCTGTTTTCCAGAATGGCTGTAACATTTTACATTCTTATAAGCAATGTATGAGTGATCCAGCTTACTTCTACCTTGCCAGCATTTGTTTATGTGACTATTTTTTATTTTAGGCATTCTGATAAGTGTAATGATATCTCACTGTGGTTTTAATTTGCATTTACCTGATGGCTATGATATCGAACAACCTTTTATGTGCTCACTTGACATCTACACATGCTCTTTGGTAAAATTTTTGTCATGTCTTTTGTTCATTTTCAAATTGAATGGTTTATTTTCTATTGTTGGGTTTAGAAAGCTCTTTATATATTCTAGATGCTACTTCTTTATGAATATATGCTTTGAATATATTTTCTCCAAATCTGTAGGTTGTCTGTTCATACTCTTAACTGAGTATAAATCTTTTTTAATAGCACAATCTTTAAATATTATGGAGTCCAAATTATCAAATTTACCTTTATGGGTCATGTTTTTCTGACATCATGGCATGGGCAGTTTGAGGTGATTAGTTACATCCTGGCAAGTATGGGAGGCTAGGCTTCCCACGGGCCTTTGCTGGCAAGGGTTAAGATGGGAATCTCCATTTTGTCTTGTCATGCTGGCTGGAGTAAGATGCTTACTGTCTTTAAAGTTTTCTGTCTTGTTAAGCTGTTCTTTTTTTTTTTTTAAAGATTTTATTTATTCATTGGACAGAGATAGAGACAGCCAGCGAGAGAGGGAACACAAGCAGGAGAGTGGGAGAGGAAGAAGCAGGCTCATATCAGAGGAGCCCTGATGTGGGGTTCGATCCCGTAACGCCAGGATCACGCCCTGAGCCGAAGGCAGACGCTTAACCGCTGTGCCACCCAGGCGCCCCAAGCTGTTCTTTTTCTATTCCTTTTCTGAAGCTTTTTTTGGAGGGTGAGTGTTTGCTTTTTTTGTTTTTGTTTTTGTTTCTTTTTTTTTGTCTAAAACCTTTGCACTGGGGCGCCTGGGTCGCTCAGTTAGCTAAGCATCTGCCTTCAGCTCCGGTCATGATCCCAGGGTCCTGGGATCAAACACCGCCTCCAGCTCTCTGCTCAGCGGGGAGTCTGTTTCTCCCTGTCCCTCTGCTGCTCCCCTGCTTGTGTTCTTTCTCTCTCTGTCAAATTAATAAATACAATCTTTAAAAATAAAATAAAATAAAATAAAATAAAATAAAATAAAATAAAATAAAATAAAATAAAATAAAACCTTTGCTCTTTACAGGTTGCTGGATTCTTCAGCCGCATGCCTGGTGTGTATGAGCAAAACCAAAACAAAACAGTGACCCAAAAGTCCCCAAAAAGAAACAGAAACAGGGAATTCACCATCATGTTGTTTCCTGGGTTCTGGTGTCCCTAATAAGTCTTGGTTTTCTCCACAATTGAGTCTTGTTATGTTTGTTTTATATATAACATCCAGGACTTGTAGTTGTTTTTAGGGGTAGAAATAAGGAAAAGTATGTCTATTCCTTTTTCTTGGAAGTCAAGGTTCAACAATTTTTTTCTCCAAATGATCTTCACAAATAGTGGATTTTTTTTCATCATGTGCCTAATTTTTTTTAGATAAATTATTTCATTCATCCCATAAATGTTTCTTTAGTTCTCAGCATGTGTCCACGTGGACCATGGACTAGAGCTACGTTATTGGTGGAGAGCCTAGTGAGAAAACAGAACAGTAAATATGTGTATCATAGAAGTTTAATGATATATAATTTTAGTGTTGATTTGTTAGACAGTGATAGTAACTAGAATCCCCTACATATTTTTGTGTTATTTTTAGTGATTTCTCATGGGATTGGTATTTGAATTCTTTACTCTTCATGTTCTAGCTAGAGTTCAGTCACCTCCTGCAATATGAAATACTATTGTGCTTTGGCAAAATATATTTTACTTGCAAAATTGTTTATATAAACATAATACATATCAGAAATAATGAAGTATCAAGCAAAATATAGACCATATGTACAAGTATTTATGCACCTAGCTATCTGTCAGTATTTATGTGTGTGTGTGTATTCTTAATGTATTGTAAGTTTGGTAATCCAATAATTGTGAAATGATAGAAGAGTGCTTAATAGAATTAGTAACACCTATCAAAGGATAAATATAAACGGGTGATTACATCTTAAGTATGCTATAAATTTAATGTATTATAGTTACAATAAGTAGAATATTATCCACATTTTTTCTTCAGGGAATTTTATTTTTTTTTATTTTTTATTTTTTTAAAGATTTTATTTATTTATTCGACAGAGATAGAGACAGCCAGTGAGAGAGGGAACACAAGCAGGGGGAGTGGGAGAGGAAGAAGCAGGCTCACAGCAGAGGAGCCTGATGTGGGGCTCGATCCCACAACGCCGAGATCACGCCCTGAGCCGAAGGCAGATGCCCAACCGCTGTGCCACCCAGGCGCCCCACTTCAGGGAATTTTAAAAAAGATTTCATTTATTTCTTTAAAAAGGAGATGGAGAGTGGACATGAACTGGGGGAGCAGCAGGGAGGGAGAGAAGCAGACTCCTCACTGAGCAGGGAGCCCAATGTGGGGCTCAATCCCAGGACTCTGAGATCATGACCTGAGCTGACAGGGAGACACGACTGACTGAGCAACCTAGGCGCCTAAAATCCATATATTTTTATGTTATGTTTGGTGCTTAGTCAAGGGCTTGATATTTGAATCCTTTAATTTTCATGGTCTACTTAGTTTTACACACTATCATTTCTTGTAAATATAACCTTACAACAGGACATTTCCTTTTATTCCCATTTCCTCTGTGTTCTTTTTGCATTGTTTACATCTGTAATACAGTTTATTACTTTGCTATAAAGAGTTAATTTTCATTCTAAGAAATAATAGAAAATGTTAACCTTTTAAAATTATCCACATATTTGCCGTATCCATTGCTCTTCATGCATAGCTGTACATTTAGTTTCTATCAGGTGTGCTTTCCCTTCAACCTGAAGAACTTCCTTGAGCATCAATTCTGTTACAGGTTGACCAGCCACAAATTGTCTCAGGTTTGGTTATGGCTGTGTCTACTTTCCCTCTCAGTTTGGAAGGATAATTTTGCTGGATAGAAAATATGGGTTGAAAGTTCTGTCTTTTCTTTTGTTGTTGGAGGGATGCTGTCCCATTTTCTTCTTGAATTCTGTTGAGAAGGCAGCCGTTTAAATCATCATTCCCTGGTAGGTAATGTATCTTTAGTTCTTTGAATTTTTTGGTAGATGTACATTTGTTCAATTCCCTAATATAATTTATATTTCATATAGATGTCTAATAAATAGTTTATTGACATATTTCAAAAATTTAACTAGCTACTTTATCAGTGAAAATTTTTCCACTTATGTAAGAAAATAACTTCTTTAATTGACAGGAGAAAAAAAATGTCAAAAGCTAAACAGCTGCATGAAAAGCACTAATATAGGATAAAATTATTTCTTAATAACATTTGCATAGTAATTTTCCTTCTAGGACTATATCTCACAAAGCTACTTACACATGTGCATTAAAATATGATACAAAAAAAGGCAAAACAAATGCAACTGAATTACTTACTTTCAAGTGGCTTATTTTATGTTATATGATTTTTACCTCAATTTTATGAAACTAAGAAGGGAACAAAAGGCAGAACAGCTTTCTAAAAATTATGCTTTTCATATACTTTTATTACTTTGCAACTTTTACAGTCACTCATTTAAATATTAAATATTTACAGTATTCATCTCCAAGATGTATTGCTAATAAAAAGAAAGCAAATTGTAATTTACTTGAAACATGCATAGAAACATGTAAATTCACTTCAGTATATGTATATATTTATATACACAGGTCCATGCCAATAATATCATTTCATTATCATTTCTTTTTTTTGAGAGAGAGCACCAGCAGGGGGATAGGAGAAGGGACAGAGGGAGAAGGGCTGGATCTCATTTCCCTGAGATCATGACCTGATCCAAAATCAGGAGTTGGATGCCCAATGGACTGAGCCACCCAGGCACCCCCGTTATCCTTTCTTAAAGGGATACGTATTGGCATTTTGTGAAAATTTTACGCTGAGTAAATGCCATATGTGTATTCAATAATAGATATGAATAAAAACAAATAGTCACATGACAACCTATTACTAATAATTGTTTTTGAAAGATATACACTATCTCTTTTTCTAAGTAGCATAGAATAGCATAAGAAGTTAGGCTTATAGACAAATTTAGAAGAGTTAAAAAGGAAAAAATACTATGAAAATGTAAAAAAAATACATGAAGAAAATAATTTAACTGTGAACCACTTAAAACAAAGTGAGCTCTGGTTAACAAGGGTGTTAAACTGTGGGTCATAAGTGAAATTATCACAAAGAATGCTCTTTTTTTATTGTTTCACTTGGATTAAATGTCATATATATTGCAAATTTTATCTTATTTACTGGAGTCTCTGTTATCATATCAGAAAAATATGACAGAAGTGTTCAGAATTATAACTAGTTTTACCTGATAAATGTGCAGTAAAAGCCTTAAAATATAACAGTAGCATGCAAGGTTTTTGTGCCATTTCCTATGTATGAAAAATTTATTAAGAATTTATATTATTAGGGGGCCACCTGGGTGGCTCAGTCAGTTAAGCGTCTGCTTTCGGCTCAGATCATGATCCCAGGGTCCTAGGATTGAGTCCGGCTTTGGGCTTCTTGCTCGGCAGGGAGCTTGCTTCTCCCTCTGCCTGCCACTTCTCCCTGCTTGTGCGCTCGCTCTCTCTCTCTCTTTCTCTCTCTCTCTGATTGATCAAAATTTTTGGAGAGTGTCTTTACTCTTTCCATGCTGTGGAAGAGTTCATACAAAATTTTAGTTCTTTCTCAATTGTATGGGAAAGTTCATGGCTCAGGGCACCAGGCATGGAAATCATTTGTAGTTTTGTTAGACAAAATTTAACATGATGGATATTGGATTATGGATATTTCCTAAGATTTTTAGATGTATATTTATTTCTTTTTGACTTTGGCCATTTTGTATAATTTCAAACGTATTAGAATGAATTTCCTTATAACATTATACATATGTTTTCAGGATCTGTAGTATTATACTCTGTGCATTCTTGGTATTGATAATATGTACCTACTTTTTTTCTTGATCTGTCTTCCCGTGAATTTATCATTTTTCTAAACCATTTTATAAAAAATGAAAGCCAACTTTTGAATTTATTGATATTCTCTAATTTTTTTCAGTTTATTTCCCTGATCTTAATGTTATCATTTCATTTCTATTATTTTTTACTGCTAAATTATTCTTTCTTTTTCATTTAAAAATTTCCAGATTTCCACTCTTGAATTTAATGCTCTGTAGTTTCTTTTAGGCACATCTTTTCATACAACCTACACATTTTATAACACCTTCACTGAGATTGAATTCACTTAAAATAACCTGTACAGCATTAAAATTAACAATGTAAGTTTGGAACTATGTATACATTTCTAAAATCAACTGTCGTTAACAGTTAACACTGATGTTATAGAAATTACTGCTTATGTTTTCTTCTAGTTTTATGGTTTCAGGTCTCACATTTAGGTCTTTAATCCATTTTGAGTTTATTTTTGTGTATGGTGTAAGAAAGTGGTTCAGTTTCATTCTTTTGCATGTAGCTGTCCAGTTTTCCCAGCACCATTTGTTGAAGAGATTGTCTTTTCCCCACTTTATATTCTTGCCTTCTTTGTCATAGATTGATTGACCATATAAACGTCGGTTTATTTCTGGGCTCTCTGTTCTGTTCCTTAATCTATGTGTCTGCTTTTGTGCTATACCATGTTGTTTTGATTACTGTAGCTTTGTAGTATCTGGGATTGTGATACCTCCAGTTTTGTTCTTTTTCAAGCTTGATTTGGCTATTTGGGGTCTTTTGTGGCCATACAAATTTTAGGATTATTTGTTCTAGTTCTGTGAAAAATGTTGTTGGTATTTTGATAGGGATTGCATTGACTCTGTAGATTGCTTTGGGTAGTGTGGACATTTAACGATATTGATTCTTCCAAAGAGTTGCAATTTTTGATAGGTATGCAATGATATCTCAGTGTCACTCTAAATTACATAGGTGTAACCAAGTAATTGTTCTTTTTTTTCCCAAACATCCTAGCACAAATAGTGATAATTGATCACATTTCCATTCATATTTTGCTTATATGGTTCTTTTGTATTGCAAGCTAGATTTTCTGTATGAAATACTATGGAGATAATTGGAGGTCAGGGAGCATTTTTTAAAAAAATTTTGTCGTTATCATGGGACCTTTACTATGGGAGTAGTTCATCTCATAACTATCAAGGGTTGAGAAGCTGGGTCACAGGTTTTGTCAGTTTGGTCTGTCCAGTTCATATTGACATTTAGGTATAGCCCTTCAGGAATGTCAAATGAACCCCTGGTGTGTTTCATAGATCCTCTCCTCCTTGGTGTACCCTGAGGTCCAGTTTGTTTCTCCTGGGTTGCTGAGACTGCTAGAAGCCCCAGTCAGTTGCTTTGCTTCTCAGCTCTAGCTTTCTGCTTAGCATCTCTGCTTCTCAGTTACTTGCTGTGCATCAGTGAAAGCCTGGAGGGAAAATTTGGGTCTTACCACCTGGGGTTCTCTTCTAATTGAGGTCCTGGCTTTTCAAATACTTGTTTCCTTGGGTTTGTGATGCTTTCAAACACATATTTTTAGTATGCCTCCAGCTTTCCTAATTTTTGGCAGCAGCATGGTTGGGCTGTAAAGTCTGGACTGTTATTACTAAAAAAATATTTTTCTACAAACAGTACTTTTAAAAGTATTTTTTAGTTTGCAGCTTTTTTTTGCTATAGGCAATTAATCTAATCTATATATCAATTTATTTAAGGCAAATGATCTTCCTAGGAAGTATATATTTTTTCTTTACATTTTACTGAATTTATTTTAATTACATATTCATTGATTACAATAAATCTTTCTTCAGTTCACAGAATGTGCCAAGTACTAGGCCAGGTGATATAGATACTTTATGGATGGAAAGTGGGAAAAAGTTGAGTAAATAGCAGTATATTATTATAGATAAATGCAGTGGTAATTGATGATCCAGCCATAATACGAGATTATTACCTATGTTGTCATCGCCTTCTTTTTTTTAATAGAAGGACCAGTGCAACAAGGCTACTGTTTTATTTTATTTTATGCTTTTAAAAGATTTTACCTATTCACTTGACCGAGAGAGCACAAGCAGGGGTAGCAGCAGGCAGAAGGAGAGGGTCAAGCAGGCTCCCCACAGGGGAGGAAGCCCGACACTGGGCTCGATCGCAGGACCCTGAGATCATGACCTGAGCTTAACCTACTGAGCCACCCAAGTGCCCCTACCTATGTCTTCTTATATCATATTTAATTATCACTATAGGGATTGGCATATGAATCTTTATCTTATCTTAGTCTACTATGAATTATGATAGCGCCACCCCATGTAAATATAATCTCACAACATTACATTTCCATTTAATACCCTTTGCTTTGTGCCTTGTTGTCATATATTTTACATATTCAGTACTGTTTACCACTTTTTGTTCATGGAGTCAGATGTATTTCAAAAATAAAAGAAAAGTTGTTTTTTGTATTTACGTGCACATTTTCCCTGTCTAGTCTTTATTCCTCTTAAAGTTCTTAATTTCCTTTAGGTATCTTTTCCTTTGGTCTAAAGAACTTGTTGTAGTATTACTTGTGTTACAGGTGGTCCAGCAACAAATGGCCTCAAGTTTGTGTGGATGTGTCTTACTTCATTATCAGTTAAGAGGGATAATTTTGATGGATATATGATTCTCTGTTGACAGCTTTATTTTTTCTTTAAACTTTGGAAAGATACTGCTCCATATTCTCCAGTCTCTGTGGATTCTTTTGAGAAGGCAGACATCATTTAAGTAAGTTGTCAATCTCAAGTAGGAAATTCATCTGTATTCTTACGGAAATGTTAATTTTTAAAAAAAATCTTTGGATCACAGCAGTTTAAATATGATGTATGCCCATGAATAACTGTTCCTATTTAACCTGCTTTGGTTCCATTGATCTTGGATCTGTAATTTGACATACTTCTAAAAATTTGGGAAGTTTGCCCACTTTTTTATAAAACATGTTTTTTCTGATCCATTTTGGTTCCTCTTCACATTAGATGTCAATTAAACATTTGTTTGATGATTGGATACTATCTCACAGGTTGCTGTAGGTTACTCTACTCTGGCTAGGCCAGAACCCTCCTCCCTACCCCAAAACCAGTCTCTGGGCACTGAAAGATACCTGGTATCTCTGTTCTTCTCTTGGTGTCACATCCACTGCCTGTTAGACCTTGCTATGTCTTTTACACATGCACAGCCCAACCCTCGACTAAAGACCTGCTGTGAACTCCCACACAGAGTTCCCCCATGGTTCTGTATACAACTCCTTTATCTGCAGTGCTATGCCCAGCTGCATTAGCAGCCCTAATTCCAGTCTCTGCCTTGTCAGCTCAGCAACACCGCCACATTTCGCCTGGTCTCAAACTCCCTGCAGAGGGGAGTTTGCCCCATGCAGAGGGCCTGGGCAGAGGAGGCTCTCTCCCTGACTATACCTTGTGTTGATGAAGAGCTCTCACATATTGCTTGTGGGAGAGGAAACTGCAGTAACAACTCTTGCAAAGTTTTGGCAGGTTCTTTTAAGCTGCTAGTATCTATACAGTATGATGCAGTAATTCTACTCTGGCTTATGCACATGTGTGCCTAAAGGCATTTAGAAACCCTGACTCCTAATTGCCCTCAACTGGAAACAGTCTGAAAGTCCACCATCTCTAAAAATGGGTAAAACTTGCTGCATCATACAATATAACATACCCCAATGAATATGAACAAAGTTCTGCATACCACATAGACAAGTCCCATGAACATATTGTTGAGCAAAGAAATCCAGACCCCCCCGAAAATAATATTTTTGAAAGTATTTATGAATTTCTAAAATAGTTCTTTTGTCATGAGTTGAATTGTGAAATCAGATTTGTGAATGGTAGACTTTATACCTAATTTTAATTATTCAAAGGATAGAGGCAAACATTCAGCCAAAATGCACAATATTTGAGGGCGTAAGAAAGCATCAAACAGAGCCCCTCGTAGTGCTCCCTTTCTTCCCCATCAGGGTATGTTTTGGTTTCACAATTAGAAATGAATTGTGATGTTGAGCAATGTTTGTAAAAATATTTACCAAAGGGAATCGTTTAGTTTTTTGCTCATTCCATTTTGTACTGTTAATTACACAGCCTCTGTTAATAACACTACTTGGTATTCTCCAGATTCTTAACCTCCCAGATCATTTACAGTAAGCAACCTAGACAGATAAGGTATACCCTGGTAAAGCAATAGCATCTATTAGTATGTTTAGAAGGAGTTACTCTCAATGTCATTAGCACACTTACTAGGAGTTTATTTACTCTTATCAGATATTACATGTAGGGAATAGTTACAGGCCTGCTCTTACTCCTTTCCTTCATAACAGGCAACATGAGCCTAAGATATTAGGAGTCAGGAAACTGGTTACTTGTGGAAAAGGGAAGACATAATGATGGGAGGTGGAAAAAAGAATTTGTCTTCTTTATTCTTCTGGAAATCTGACAATGTTTTATTCTACACCTGAGTAGTGGTTTACACAGCTGTGTTATCTTTGGCTAATTTCATGTCTCTGGTCAGTTGGTATTATGGCACTCTTCTCCATTTGTACCATGCTTTGTGTGGTATAGCCTCAATAAGCAGGCAAATGATCAACACCAAATTTTTGAGGGGTGTGTGCGAATGGAGGTGTGTGCACACCTATATTTTCCTAGGAGGAGGCAGAGTGATAGAATTGGGAAAGTGCATTTATGGGGTCCCAAAGGCATTAGATCTATTTTCTTTCAGGTGGTTATAATTTGTCTCCTTTATTAATAATCTTTTTGTTTCATATATGTCAAATATATAGTTTTCTAAAAAAATTTCAAAAATTTTTCAAGATTTGTTTCAATTAAAATTATTTCCTATATGGGAAGTAAAGCATACCTAATTTGGCTGACAACAGAAGCAAAATGAAATAAAAGAAACAAAAGGTACACTAAGTAAATATCATGAAAGCCAAAAAAATCCAAGTTAGAAAATTTATATTAAAATAACCAAGAAGATCTGAATAAACTATATACAAATTAAAATAATATAAGCATATTCCTAAGGAAAATTCCAAATGAAGTGTCCTAATAATTGATTATCTGAATCTAATATTGACCAAGATGAAAAATTGTATGAGAACTGGCAAGTTCTTTTGATAAAGTAAATTAACACCTGTGTTATATAAAAATATTTAATTTTTACAGTAATACACAGTAACATTCAGTTCTGAGAAAACATATTCTATATCTATATACTTTATATAGCCTTATTAAAGAACATTAAATTTAAAATACAGTACTTTAAAAAAATTTCTGGTAGTAGATTTTGTGAAAAGTATAAAAGGGTACTGGATTTTTTGAAAACTTTTTAGCTTTTTTTAGCAAAATTTTGAGTTATATATCCTTTACACTTGTCCTACTTCTAGGACTATATAGCTCCTGAGAGTAGTGCACAAAAGTATGGGCACCAGAAAAGGGAACAGACCAATTTTTAAATAAATTATGATGTATCCGTACTATGACTACAGTTCATCTTTTGCAGTTAATCAGGTATATCTGTATATGTTTACATAAAACATCTCCAAGACATATTGCTAAGGGAAAAAAAAGTGCATTATATTTTAATTTCACTTGTGTTCATCAGTGTATAAATATGTGTGTTAATGTATGGTTATGTGTATATCTGTTTATACAGACTTTGCTAATCATGGTTATTTCTGAAAAGGAATAAGTATGCGCAGTTTTTCAAAATTTTACACTGAGCACACTCTGTATTTTTTTTTAAAGATTTTATTTATATGACAGAGATAGAGACAGCCAGCGAGAGAGGGAACACAAGCAGGGGGAGTGGGAGAGGAAGAAGCAGGCTCATAGCAGAGGAGCCTGATGTGGGGCTCACGCTGGGATCACGCCCTGAGCCGAAGGCAGACGCCTAACCGCTGTGCCACCCAGGCGCCCCAGCACACTCTGTATTTTTAACTAATAAAAGAGAAAACATAGGGGTGCCTGGCTGGCTCAGTCAGTAGAGCATGTAACTCTTGAAGTTGGGGTTGTGAGTTCAAGCCCCACGTTGGGCATAGAGTTTACTTAAAAAAAACAACATAGAATGTAATATCACTAATGGTTATTTCAGAAGATCTACCGCCTGCTTTTTCTCCTTTTTATAAGTAGTACAGAACAGAATAAAATGTTATAAAGAAAGTGCAATTAGAAAAGAGATACAAAGGAAAGAAATGATAAGAAAATACATAAATAAGCTATGTGGAGAAAATAATTTATTTGTGAAGCACTTAAAAGAAGCTGATCTCTGTGTAGTCAGTGAGATCATCAAGTGAGGCATCATAAATAAAATTGTCACTTGGAGTAATTTTTTACTCCACTAGGAGAGGATTAAATGCCATGTGTATTATGAGGTTTATCTTGTATTAAGGGTTTCTGTTCCCATGACAGCAGGAAAAATGACAATAATGGTCAGGGTTCTAGTGACTCTTAGATGTTATATGGTAAATATATACAAGAAAGTATTAAAAGTATAATGTTGTCCTGTTGAGTTGTTGTGCCATTTCTTACAATGTGTATAAAAACCTTATTAGATTATTATTCTCAGAAAACTGAATTTATGTTTTAACTGTATGATAGGATCATGGCCAACTGCAGAGGACCACTTAGGTGCTATCAAAATCACTGGATAATTCAACATGTTTTGAAAGGGAAGAATATAATGTATAAGAACAACCAGTTCCGAGAAATAATTTCTTAAAGCACAATTCTTGGCTTGTATGTGATTACGTATCATAGGAATTGAAAAAATAATTAGTTCTGACTCAAACCAAAATAGAGTCCAGTTCTAGCATATATTCAGATTTTAGGAAATGATTCTGATGGTTTTGAATTTGCCTGCTTCCCATTTAAAGGTAGGCATGCTTGTTAATAAATAGCCACTTTTATGGAAACTCATCTTAAAAGAATAGCATAGTGTAACACTCAGGACAAGGTTACAAGAGGGGGACTCCTATATTCAGTTGTGCTATTGTCTCTCCACGAACTTGAGAAGATCACTCTGATCTTAGTGTCTTTTTTCTTAAACAAAGGAAGCAAAATTTCTTAGGTGTTTAAAATCTATAGGATCTATATACCCAGGTACATGGCACAAATGTGAACATAACCTACAGTATTTCACAGTGATGGTAACATTTAAAAGTTCAACAAATTACACATCTCACCTTCTATATGAGCAGGCCATTTTAAAGTAATCCTTAAAGCGCAGAATCTTCCCATGGTTTGAAAGATTCACACAGAATACTAGGCTACAGAAAATTCAATAGTTGGGTTATCAGATACCCAAACTCTCATAAGTGATAGAATCATATGAACTCAGATTTTAACATATAGCATGCAGCTGTCACAGGCCATCAGCCCATCTTTAATTTCCCAGTAGAATGTCTTCACCAGGGTACTCTACAGCTTCTACTTGAACTTTAGGGTCAGGAAGCCATAATTTTTAGAACTGCTCTTAACATTCAACAGGCTTTTCCTTCTTTCTGTCTAACTGGAATCTAACTTTGTATTCATACTCCCCATTAGCCCAGTTTTTAATTTATGCCTTTCTAGAACATGCTGAGTTATTGGAAATGCTGGGACTTGACTTGGGTTCACATTGAATGGGGATTGCATGTGCTTCAAAGTCGAAAAGTTGATCACCTGAAAAAAATGAATCTTCTATTAATAAACTTTGGATACCATTCCATTTGTTCATGTCTTCATTAATTCCTATCAATAATTTTTGATAGTTTGCTGTGTAAAGAGATTGCACAAATTTCATTGTAATTTTACTTGGGAGTTTGATAATCTTTGGGGTTGTTGTAAATGGTATTTATAATCGATTTAGTCTTCTAGTTATTTGTTCCTGGCATTTGGAATGACAATTATAATTGATTTTTTTTGTTAATCATGTGTTAACAATCTTGCTAGATTCACTTATTAATTCTAATATATCATATGTAGATTGATGTTAGTCTAGAAATACAGTCATCCATTATGAATAATGGCAGTTCCATTTCTTCCTTTCCTATCCTTGTCTTTTTGTCTTTTTTTAAAAATTCTTATTGCAGTGTAATTGACATACAACCATTATATTAGTTTCAGGTGTACAACATAAGTGATTCAACCTTTTTTTTTTCATTTTCATATGTTATTGCCCTACATAAATAATAAATTGAAATGGTGTTTGGAATCCTTCTCTCATTCCTGATCTCAAGGGAAGATTTAAATATTTCAGCACTTATTATGATATTAGCTACAGTTTATGAATTTTTAACAATCCTAAGTGGGTGATAAGTTATGTCTTTTTTTTAATCTATTAAAATAATCACACTATTTTGTTCCTTTGTTTTATTGAAGTGATTTGATTTTAAAGTTTTAATTCAACACGAATTTATTCTTGGATAAAACCCAATTTGTTCATGGTGTATCATGCTTGATTCACTTTGTTAAACATCCTTTTTTTCTTTGCATTTAGTCCTCAGAGATAAAAGCCTCTGATTTTCCTTTTTAGGCGATATTCTTCTCAGTTCCTTGTAAAGTTTTTATGGCACTCTCGAAACATTTAGAGGGGTTGCCTACTATTTATGTTCTCTGAAATGTCTTGTGTAACACTGGTATAATTTCTTTCTCAATTGTAGAAGAAAATTCACTGATTCAATCACCAGAGCATGAGACTCACTTATAGATTTTTCATTATAGATTCAATTTATTTAATAAACACAGGACAATGCAGATTTCCTAAGTCTTACTTTTTGTTAAGTTGGGCTTTGCATTTCATATTTAATGGCATAAAATTTATTTAGCATAAATTCACTTATAGTTTGTCTATTTCCAGATTCTGTAATGATGACATTTCTCATTTAAGTAATGTGTTTCTTCCATTCCTAAAGAATGAATCCTTTAATCATAATGAAATGTCCTTCTTTATTTCTAGTTATCTTTTTTTCCTGGAAGTCTAGTTTATTTAGCATTAATTTACCCGTCTCACTTTTCTTATGCTTAATTCTGCATGGTATATCATTTTCTATGCTATTACTTTCAACATTACAGTATCTTTCAATTTAAATTGCTTTTCATATAAACAGCATATATTTCGGACCTGCTTTTCTTCTAGCCTGAAAAATGTACATTTTAATTGAAGTATTTAACTTGAAAAAATTGTTTTTGTTAATATAGATTGGTTTATAATTGTCCATCTTGTCCTTCATTTTTGTCGTCTCCTGTCTCTTTTTATTTCTCTCTCCTTTTTGTGCCTTCTTTCGTTTACTGAATAATTTTTGATATTCAGTTTAAGTGCTTCTTTTGGATTTTTACCTGTGGCAATTTAAAAACATGCCTACATATTTTTTTGACACAAAAAATGGACCAACCTTAGTGATTCTCTTGTAACCAATAAAATGCTGGGGTTTGCTGCTACATAAGTTGCAGGCTTAAATTCCAATCAACTGCCATTACCAACTGTCAACAGCGGAGGGCGCCATATAGGCTCGCCAGTTCTGGCTCTTCCTTCATACCATAGTTCTGTTTTCACCACGTGCTAAGCAACGTGAGTACAGTTTTCAAGCAGTAAATTGTCTCAGGTTTGTTTATGTGGCTGTGTCTTATTTTACTCTCAGTTTGGAAGGATAATTTTGATAGATATAGAATTCTGGGTTGACAGTTTTAATTTTTCTTTCAGCATTAGAAAGATTCTTACTTTTCTCCTGTTCTTGATGGATTCCCCTGAGAAGGCAGCCATCTTTTAAATCATCTTTGTGGGATAGGTAATGTATCTTTATTTCTCAGATGTTTTTAATTTTTAACTTCACTGATATTCTTTATATTTCATATAGATGCTATTCTAGTATATAATAATAAAATATTTCAGAATTTCAGTACATATATGGTCAATCCAAATTACTTCACTTTTCTAAGTAAAAATAAAAATTTATTTGATTGACAATAGCAACAAAATGTAGCAAAGCAAAGGAAAATCTCCCATAGGAAAAAAAATGCTTAATTTTTATTTCTTATTGACAATGTATTTTATCTACAAATCATATACAAAGTAAAATAATTTAAGCACATTCTAAGTAAAGTATCAAAATTATTTTTATAATTGCTCATCTGTGGCTAATGTTGACATGCATGAGAAAATATATGAGAAGAAACTAAAATCCTTTATAAAGAGTAGTAAAGTAACACTTGTATTACCTACAGCAAAATACTTGTTTTGGGAACTCATATCCTATATCTGAAACTGTCTGTACAAATACAGTACATGTAGTACTATAAATATTGTAGTACTAATTCAGTAAAGGCAACATATAGAACATAAGGAAAAGCAACAACAGTATATGCATATATACTGCTTTAATATATAAAATTTTTATTTCAAAGAATTATAAAATGATAAATTAACAAATGGAATAGCAAAATACAACAAACGGTTTATACAAACATAAGTGTAAATTGTCATTAAATATACTTAATAATTATTGGAAATTAAATAGATAAGATAGTCTTTATCTTAATGGCAGATTATCAAGGCATTATGAAATGGTACTGGTCTTTTGAAAATTAATCTAGCATTTTTTGCAACTTCTTTTTTTTAATATACTAATTTGCCTTTTAAGACTGTATCCAACACAGCTACTCACAATTGAGCATAAGCATATGTTTACAAAATTGGCAAAGGGGCTATTTTTAAATAAATTATGTTGATTTGTTCTGTGAATGTTATGAAACTTTACAACAAATCAGGTAGATCTTATTTATTACAGATCATAACTCCATGACCTATTGCTAATAAAAAATAATGCAAATTATAACTTCACGTGTGCACATGTATACAATATATTCTTTATGTAAATATTTATGTGAATATGTTTGTATACACTTTATTGATGATCATTGTTAATTCTGAGAGAAAATATGCATCTGCATTTTTTGAAAAGTTTGCACTGAGTGTGCATTGAATTTAGAAGTAGGAAAAGAAAATTTTAAAAAAATTCACATGATATATCACTAGTGATTATTTTTTTAATGTCTGCACTTTACTTTTTTTTTTCCTTTATGGTAGTATAGAATAGGTAAGAAGTCATGTTGAAAACATGTTAGAAACAAGAGAAATAAAAATGTAGAAAGTTTTGTGGAGAAAATAATTAATTTAATTATGGTCCAATTTGAAGAAGCTGATCTCTAGTCAATGATATCGTTAAACTCAGGACCATGGGCAAAACTGTTACAAATAATGCTCTTTTTATTGTTTTTCTTGGATTAAATGCCAGGCGTATAGTAAAGTTTATCTTGTATTTTGGGGTCTCTAATACCGCGATATCAGAAAAAAAAATGACAACAATATTCTGAGTTATAAGGACAGAATTTATCTGAAAAAAGTACAGAAAAAGCCTTAAAAATGTATCCTTGAGGCGCTCAGTCAGTTGAATGTCTGCCTTCATTCAGGTCATGATCCCAGGGTCCTGCCATCCAGCCTTGCATCAGGCTTCCTGCTCAAGGGGGAGCCTGCATTTCCCTCTGCCTGCTGCTCCCCCTGCTTGTGCTCTCTCTTTCTTTCTGTGTCAAATAAATAAAATCTTCCAAAAAAAAATGTGTCTGTCTCCTGTGGAGTTTTTGTGCCATTTCTTATGATGTTAAATGAAAAGTCTATTAATTGCTCTTCTCAGAAAAGTGTGTTCATGTTTAACTCTTTGGTATTCATCAATCTTGGTAAATTAGCTTATTAATTCTAATGTATGACATACAGGTTGCTTTTAGATAGTCTGGGAACATAATTATGTGATCTGTGAATAAAAGCGAGTTTATTTTGTTGTTTCTAAACTTGATGCCTTTTTTCTTCTTTTTCTTATGTTATTGCCCTGATTAATTTTCCCTAGAATTGTGAACAGAAATGGTGGTGATAGACATCCTAGTCTTTATTTTATCTCAGAGTTTTTCCATATTTTACCACTAATTATATGTGCTGCAGTTTTGTAAGCTGTTTTAAACATCGTAAGTAGGTGTTTAATTATATCAAATAGTTTTTCTGTATCTTCTGACGTAATGACATGATTTCGCTCTTTCGTTTGTCAAGGTTGTTTGATTTGAAAATTTTAAACCAAGAATCCATTCTTATATTAAACCTAATTCGTTCCTTGTGTACTATAGTTGAATTCTCTTTAGATTCTGTTTGTCAAACATAAGGTTTCTCATGTGGCATAAAACTTTGATTTTCTTTTTCTACAATGATCCTATTGGTTTGGTGTCAAGTTTATAGAGGTCTTATAAAACATTTTGGCTAGAGGTTATACTGTTTCTTTCTTGTGGAAGAGGTTGCTAAGACTGGTTATTGATTTCTCAATTTTAAGGGAAACATCAGGAATTGAGACATCAGGACATGTAATTCATTTGTAGGAAGGTTTTTCTATACAGATGCAGTTTATTGAATATGTATAGAATCCTTGATATTTCAAATTTTGTTATTTTAAAAATTTCATCATTTTATGCATTTCAAATCTGTTGATATATATTACCTTATAACATAAAGTATGTATCTTTAGGATCCTAATGATGATCCCTTCTACAATCCTGCTATTGGTAACATGTCTTCTTTATTCACTTGATTTTGGATTTGTCATTTATTAATTTTTTTCATAACTGATATTAATTTTTCAGGTTCTGAATTTTGGTTTAAATTCCTGCTTTGTTTTCTTAGTTTTATAAAGTGCATTTTCAAATCTTAAAGTTTCAGGATTTTATCTTTTGCATTAGTGCTCTGAACATTTAGATGCATCCTCCATGATTTTAAGAATTCAGTTGAGGCTTAATTGATATAAAATAACTGCACAATTTAAAAGTAAACAGTGCATATTTTGATATGTGTGTTTGTGAAACCATTGCCACAATCAAGGTAGTGAGCTTATATTCATTCTTCTTTCTAGATTTCTTTGTGCTCATTTGGACAGCCCCCTCCAAATCTTGCCTAAACACTCTGCATTTCACATGCAGTGGACATTCTCTTACAGGAATGGAATGACTGGATCATATGAGAGGTGTTTTTTAAGGTTATTTTAGAATACATCAAAATGTTTTGCAACCCGACTCTGCCATTTATGTCCTGACAACAGTGTGAGGGTCATAGTTGCTTTACATTCTTGCCAGATCTTGTTAGGCTCATTTTTTTTTAATCATAGCTCTTCTAATCGATGTGCAGTGGTATCTCACCATAGCTCCACATTGTATGGGCATGCAAAAGGTGTCATTCTCCATAAATGGAGAAAATGGATCACAGGACTGATGGTAATTTCCTTCCTATTTGTGCTTTTGCATGTATGGCTATTCTTTATTGCATGCTGTATTTTCTGTTAGAAAATACCCCTAAAGTAATTGGAGGTTCTGAATGAATTTTCCTTCCTCTAGTGAGCATTTGTTTTTGCTTCTGAGAGGCAGCGAGAATGTGGGCAGTTCTTCTCAAGGCAGTCAGAGAATTCATTCTTCTGAATCTCGATCTCAGGTTTTGTGAGGGGTTTTCTATGTTGGATTCATATAGATATTTAGGGTATAGCTTCCCAGGGATACCAAATGGACCCCTGGGTTCTCATTCAGAGCCTTTCTCCTTGGTGCACCTTTAGCTCAGCCTGTTCCCTGAGCTGGTGAGACTGCTAGAAGCCCTACTCAGCTGCTTTGTCTCAACTCTTCCTGTTTAGCCTCTTGGCTTCTTGATCACCCCCTTTAGAAAAGCATATACTTTGAGGGGAAGAGAGGTACCACATTTGAGTCTCATTACTTGGGCTTCTTTTCTGAGATCTTGTCTCTTCAAATGCTTGCCTCCCTGGATTTGTGGTGCCTTCAAATATCTTTAATATCTTCCAGCTTTCCCATTTTTTTTTCCCAGCAGAATAGTTGGCCTGATAGAGCTTCTTAGTTGTTTGTTACTGAAAGCAGATAGCTATATATATATTTTTTTCTTTTTTTTGGTATAAGTTTTTCTGTTTGTTTTTCCTCCTGGATCTCATTAATTCCGTCTTTATATCAATAATTTTTTTTAAAAAAAAAATCTCTTTTAAGACAAATGATCTCCCAAAGAGTGGATCTCTTCTGTCCTTGTTTGGTTAATGTACTCCAGTTAAATTTTTTCATTGATTGCCTAAATGTTTCCCTAGTTCCCAACATTTGCCAGATATGAATTATGTAGTAGAGGTACATAATTTTAGTAGGTAGAGCCCAGTGAAACACAAACAAGTAAATATGGATTATATTATAAAAGGCAAATTTGTGGCAATTTTTTAAGCTACAATAGTCTAAAATATTACCTATACCACTTTGTATTATGTTTACTGGTCCCCCTGGAGGTTGGCGTATAAAACCTTTACTTATCTTAGTCTACTTAGAATTGACAAAATACCAAATTATGTACATGCAATCTCACAACAAGAAAATGCGTCTTGACCCCCTTTTCTTTGTGGTCTTTTTGTCGCATATTTTATTTACAGTTTTATTAATAAGTGGTTATTGGTGATTATTGTAATTTTTTCCTTTAATTGAATGAAGTAAACTTTAAGTTCAGCTAAGTACATGAATCTTGAGCTTACATTTCAGTGAATTTTGCAAGTCATGTATTTTACATACAGAACGGTATTTAACATTTTTGCTTAAAAATGAACTTTTTCATTTTCTAATTTCCTATTTGAATTCTTCTTTGACATGTTGTTTATGTGGTCCACAGTGTTTTAATTTCCCCTTACTTTTAAATTTTCCAAATTTCTCTCAGTTGGTTTCTTTTAACAGCTTTCTTGAAGTATATTTGATAATCAAAACCCTGCAAATATTTAATGTATACAATTTGATGGGTTTGAACCTATGCATATGCCTGTAAAACCATTACCGCAATCAAGGTAATAAACATAACCATCTAATTTCAGTCCATTGTGTCAGAAAACATACTTTGTTTTGTTTTAGTCCTTTTGGAACTATTGAGGTTTGTTCTATGGCCTAGTGTTATATTTTTGTGTTATTACCTTAGTGGTTTCTCTGTGCCTTAAAATATAAATCTTAATTTATTAGACTATACTTCAGATTTACATTGAATTAATTCTAGTAAAATATAGAACATTAATTCCTATACAGCACCCTCATTTTTCTATTATTACACATATTATGTTGAAATATGTTATACACCCATCATTACATTGTTATATAGTGTAATAATTGTTTTATATAGTTTTATGTCTGTTGAAGAAGCTAGAGGAAAGGAGAATAAATTATGTTTATAGATTTTTTTATATTAAACTTTTTATGTACTGTTTCTGAATCTGTTCATCTCTTCCTGTGAATTGGTGGTACCATATGGTTTTACTTCTTTACTCCAATACAGATTCATTTACAACTCCCTCTTCTGTGTTCCTGTTGTCAAATATATTACATTTGTATATGTTATATGACCACGATACAATTTTATAATTATAAAATTATAATTTTATAGATACTATTTTGTGAAATTGTCTTTTAAATCAGTTATTCTATGAAAGGAACATCAATATTTAATTATATTTGGTATTATCATTACCTACATAATCATTTTACTAGAGAGCTTTCTTTTTTCCATATGAATTTTAATTGCTGTCTGGTATCACTTCTTTCATGCTGAAGAACTTCCTTTAGAATTTCTTATATTGCAGGATTTGTAACATATTTTCTTTGCACATCTCAGAGTTTTTGTTGTTAAAAACTGGTTATGTTAGATAATGTAATGGAGGAAATCTGGAGACTGATTCCCCCACCTGGCTTGTTGTTATTGTTTGTTTTGTTGCTTGATGACAAGGCTGGACTAATTATGTATTCTGTTTCCATTGCATTGTGTAGTTTCTGATATGATTGCTTAGATTGTTTCCCCATTAAAAAAAAAAATCTGGTAGCATGGCTTCTTAGGTGTTCTCCTCTAGTCAGTGTAAGACACTTATTGGTCAAATATTGTGTACTTAGGTCCCTGAACCAAAAAGACTTGTGGCTTAAAATACTGCTTTTGTAGTTGTGGGTTTAAACTTGCATCTTTGCCTTAAGCATTGAAAAGAGTCTGCTCCAGTTTTCTGGTTCTCTATGAATCCTTTTGAGAAGGTAGCCATTGTTTAAGTCATTGTTCATGGATTAGTAATGTGTATTTATTTCTCAGAAGGTTTTAGAGGGAATACATTTGTTCACCTCATTAATATTTAAATTTGCTATAGATCTCAAATAAAATGTTTACTAATAAAAGTCTTCAAAAACTTCATTGCCACTTAGGCAGTTAATGCTCTTAATTTTCCTTTAGACTCGTATTCTTGTGCATCTCGTATTTTAATAGCTTTATGGAAATATAATTATTTTAAAATAAACTGTACAACCTTAAAATAAACAGTATACATTATGAGATATGTATATATTTGTGAAGCAAGCAATTAATCAAGATGACATAAATATCCAGGTGACCCACCTTTTCACGTTTTCTGGTGGCATATTTATATTCCCTTCCTGGTGATGCTGCCCAGATGTTCCCCTTTTGCGGATGCTGTGTACATTTTTGTACAGGTCTTTATACAATGATGTACTTTCATTTGTTTGGATAAACTTCACAGAATGGATTGCTGGATCACATGATTAGGGTCTCTGTTTTTCAACGTGACATTTTTTGCAACATGATGTAAATGTCTCAGTCACTCTGGATCATAGTCAGCACTTGTTATGGTCAGTATTTTTAGTTGTAGCCCTTCTGGTAAGTATGCAGAGGTATCTCACTATCACTCTGAATTGCATGGATATAACCAAGTCTTAATCCTTTTTTTTCCAGGCATCCCCAGTAAATGGAGAAAGCAGATCAAAGGCCTGATGTTAATCCTTTCCATTTGTACTTTTGCATGTATGGTTACATTTATGGCTTTATAGATTTTCTGTATGAAATACTACAGAAATAACCATAAGCTCTGGGTGATATTTTTCTTCCTCTAGGGACAATTTCTTTTGCTATTTAGAGGCAGTTACCTGCGGGAAGTTCTTTTCTTCCTTGAGACCTTTTGAAACTGGGTCTCAGGTTTTGAGAGGTGTTTTGAATTTCTGGTTCCTATGGACATTGGAGGCATAGCCCCTCGAGGATATTAAAAGAATGCATGAGGTTTGTTTTGTTTCTTTAGCCTTCTATGTCTCTGGACACTAAGCTTGGTTTGTGTCCCCTGACAAGGTGAGAGTATAGGAAGACCTACCTGCTCAGGTGCTTAGCTGCTTAGCCTCTGCTTTCTGCTTAGCACTTTGAATGTTCAGTCACCTCTTTTGAATTAGCAAATACTGTGTAGGGGAAAGTGGTTCTAAATTTGGATCTCACTACCTGGGCTTTTCTTCTTCCCGAGGTCCTGGGCTTTCCATGCTTGTTTCCTTGAGTTTGTGGTATCTTTTGAAGAGATATCTTTTATATATTTCCAGCTTTCCCAGTTTTTCTCAGTAGGGTGTTCGGGCTAGTTGACTGTTACAGGAAACAGGTATCTTCCCTCAAACTGCTTTTTGAAAGTTAACGGGTATTTTTTCCTCCCATAATCAATTAATTCCAACTTTACATCAAGGCTATAAATAATAATTAACTTTCTCTTTTGAGGTGATTGTACATTCATTTGCAGTTATAAGAAATAATACAGAGACATTCTTGTACCCTTTGCCCAGGTTCTTCCATTTTTAATATCTTATAAAACTATATACAGTATCTAAACCAAGATATTAACACTTAAACAGGCAAGACATGGAATATTTTAATTACTGCAAGAATCCCTGGTGTTTCCGTTTTATAGGCAAGGCCCTCCTTCCCTGCCCCTTCCCCATTTCTGACTTCAGGCAACTGATCTGCCCCTTATACTTTTCATTTAATGAATATTTTATAAATGGAATCATTCTTTATCTGACTTTTGGGATAGGCTTTTTTTCCACTCAGTATAATTATCTGGAGATTCATCAAGGTTGTTGAGTGTATAAATAGTTTTTTGTTGTTGTTGTTTTTACTGAGAATTCCATGGTATGGATGTACCACATTTTGTTTAATCATTCACTCTTAAAGACATCTGGGTGTTTCCAGTTTTTGGCTTTTACGGAAAAAGCTGTGATAAACATTTCAGTACATGTTTACTTGTGAACATGAGTCTTCATTTCTCTGGGATGAATACTCAAAAGTACTATTTCTGTGTCATATGGTATTTGCATGTTCAGTTTTAATGGGAACTGCCTAACTTTTTCAGAATGGCTCCGTTTTACATTGTAATGGGCCGTGCATGAGTTTGTCTGCATCCTTGCCAGCATTTTGCAGTGTAACTATTTTTTATTTTAGCCATTCTAGTAGGTGTATAGTGGTATCTCATTGTGATTTTAATTTACGTTTGCCTAATGGCTATGATGTTAAACATATTTTGTGTGGTTATTTGCTGTATGTATATCCTCTGGTGACGTTTCTGTTCATTTCTTTTGACCTTTTTCCAGTTGAAGTTTTAAAAATTTATGTTATAGATACTTATCCTTGGTCAGATATATGGCTTGTAAATGATTTCTTCCAGTATGCAACTTGTTCCCGTTACTTAACAGAAGCTAAAACTGTTAGCACAGCAAAAGTTTTAAATTTTGATGAAGTCTAATTTATTAATTTTCTCTTGTATGGATTGCACATTTGGTGTAAGATCTATCGACTCTTTACTTAGCCATTGGACCTGAATGTTTCTATCCTATTTCTCTTCTATATGTTTTATAGATTTTGTCTTACATTTTGTTGTATGATACATTTTAAGCTGACTTTTTGTATGAGGAGTGAAGTTTAAATTGCAACTCTATTTTGAGCCTGTGTGTATCCAATTACTATAGCACAGTTTTTGAAAAGAACATAATTTCTCAATGGAATTGCTTCTGCAGCTTTATAAAAAACAAACCGACCACACTGCATGTGGCTATTACTAGGTTCCCATTCTGTTTCATTGATTGATGTGTCTAGTTCTCTAGTAATACCACAATATCTTGAATATTGTACCTGTATAATACATCTTGAAATTGGGTGGAATGATTCCTCCAACTTTATTCTACTGTTTCAAAATTTTGTTAGGTGTTCTAGTTCCATTTTCTGTTCACTTCAATTTTAGAATGCTCTTGTTAATAACTACAAAATATATTGTTAGAATTTACTTAGGAATTACGTTAAGCCTGTATATCATTGTGGGGAATATTTAAATCTTTACTAAATCTTAAATATTCTATTCCATGAGCATGGTATATCTCTCCATCTGTTTAAATATTCTTTGATTTCTTTCATCAGTTTTTGTATACAAGGCCTATACATATTTTGTTAGATTTGTCTCTAAGTATTTAATTTTTGAAGCACTTTAAGTTCTGTTTTTAAAATATCAGTGTACATGAGATCATTGCTAGTATATAGAAATACAGTTGAACTTGTATGTTCATCTTGTGTCATGTAGCCTTGCTGATGTCACTTATTTAAGAAATTTTAATAGATTCCTTGGGATTTTCTATGTAGACATCATGTCATCTGCAGATAGCAATAGTTTTATTTCTTCTTTTCAGGCGTGTATGCCTTTTATTTCCTTTTCTTGCCTTATTAGACTGGCTCACCTTCCAGCAGTACTTTGAATAAATATGACAGTGAGCATACGTGCCTTTTATTCTTAAACTTAGTAGGAAAGCATTCAGTTTTTAACCATTATGCATAATGTGTATTTTAGATCTTTTGTATATGTTCTTTATCAAGATTAAAAGTTTCTCCATATACTTATTTCTCTGAGAGTTTTTATCATGAATAACTCGATGTTGAATTGGGTAAATGGATTTTACTTCATCAACTGACAAGTTTATGTCACATTCATTTTTTAGCATGATAATATGGTAGATTTACGTTGATGGGTTTTCAAATACTGCACCAGCCTTGGATGCCTGGATTTAAACTCACCTGTTTGTGGTGCATAAATATTTTTATATGCTTCTGAGTTCTATTTGCTAATACTATGTTAAGGATTTTGTGTCTGTATTTGAGAAATATTACTTAATCTGTCCTGGCTTTATTTCTTTATCTTATTTTTATATCTTAGTAGTAATGGCTTCATAAAATGAATTGGGGGATGTTTCTTCTTTTATTTGCTATTTTTCTATTTCTGTTTTTGATCTCAAATTTTGATATGTTGTATTTTTTTCATTTACTTCAGTGATTTAATTTTTTTTCCCTTGATACTTCTTTGACACGGGGATTTTTTACAAGTGTGTTGTTTTGTGTGCAAATTTTTGAAGATTTCCTTTAATGTTTCTGTTATTGATTTCCCATTTGATTCCATTATGGTCAGAGAACGTACTCTTAGAATTTCGATTATTTTCAATTTGTTAAGCTTTCCTTTTGCCCCAGGATATGTTCTGTTTTGGTATATATTCCATAGACACTTGAAAAGAATTTGTTTTTGTTGTTATTTGGTGTAGTGTTATATAAATATCAATTAGGTATTGTCAGTTAATGGTGTTGGTTTCTTCAGCATCCTTGCTGTCTTTGTACCTCTGTTCTATCAACTGTAGAGAGAGAAGGGTTGACATTTCCAGCTATAATTATGGATTTGTCTATTTCTCTTTTTAGTTGTATCACTTTTGCTTCTCATGCTGTAGCTCTGTTGGGTACAGATACATTTAGGATTACTGTATCTTCTTGTTGGATTGAGCATACATCCTTGTGTGACGTCCATTTCTGTCTCTGATAATTTTCTTTGCTCTGAATTTTGCTTTCATTTGATTATTGTTGGCATGATGTATCTTTTCCCATCTCTTGCTTTCAGTCTACCTAAATCATATTTAAAGTGAGTTTGCAATAGACAGAAAATGGTTGAAACTTTTTTGTTTTGTTTTGTTTTGTTTTAGTTCACTCAGCTAGTATCTTTTAGTTGGTGTATGTAGGCCATTTTCATTTAATGTTATCTATATATTAGGACTTGCTTGTGCCTTTTTTTTCTATTCATTCACCCTGTTTTTAATGTTTCTGTTTTCTTTTGTCTACTTTCCTATGGATATTTGAACTGTTTTTTAGAATTCAAATTTTACTTATGTATACTGTATTTGAGTGTCTCTTTTTGCATTAGTCTTTTTACTGATTACTCTGGATATCTTATATATCTGCTATCTGTCTGCTAATCATTTGATCAGTTGATTTTTTTTCTATCTATCATTATGAAAATCTATTGTCATCATTTTACCACTTCTAATGAAGTGTAGAAATCTTACCTTCTAAAACATCCCTTTTACTCTCCTCCTCCTTTTAATATAATTGATTAAATATTTCTTCTATATACTTTCAGAATCCATATCAGACAATGTTATAATTTTTGTTCCAGGTGAAAAGATAATACAGAAAACTCAAAAGAAGAAAGAACATTTATTGTATTCATCTATTTGCTTACCTTATTCTTTCTTTTTTGATATTTCAAGATTACTTTTTAAAAAAAATTTTATTATGTTATGTTAGTCACCATACAGTACATCATTAGTTTTTGATGTAGTGTTCCATGATTCATTGTTTGAGTATAACAACCCAGTTCTCCATGCAATACGTGCCCTCCTTAATACCCATCACTGGGCTAGCCCATCCTCCCACCCCCCTCCCCTCTTAAACCCTCAGTTTGTTTACCAGAGTCCATAGTCTCTCATGGTTCATTCCCTCTTCTGTTTACCCCCTCTTCATTCTTCCCTTCTTTCTCCTACCGATCTCCCCCCTCTTAAACCCTCAGTTTGTTTACCAGAGTCCATAGTCTCTCATGGTTCATTCCCTCTTCTGTTTACCCCCTCTTCATTCTTCCCTTCTTTCTCCTACCGATCTCCCTGCTATTCCTTATGTTATACAAATGAGTGAAACCATATGATAATTGTCTTTCTCTGCTTGACTTATTTCACTTAGCATAATCTCCTCCAGTCCCGTCCATGCTGCTGCAAATGTTGAGTAACCATTCCTTGTGATGGCTGAGTAATATTGCATTGTATATATGGACCACATTTCTTAATCCAGTCATCTGTTGAAGGGCATCTCAGCTCCTTCCACAGTTTAGCTATTGTGGACAATGCTACTATGAACATTGGGGTGCATATGACCCTTCTCTTCACTACGTCTGTATATTTAGAGTAAACACCCAGTAGTGCAATGGCTGGGTCGTAGGGTAGCTCTATTTTTAACTTATTGAGGGACCACCACACTGTTTTCCAAAGTGGCTGTACCAACTTGCATTCCCACCAACAGTGTAAGAGGGTTCCCCTTTCTCCACATCCTCTCCAATGTTTGCTGTTTCTTGCCTTGTCAATTTTTGCCATTCTGACTGGCGTGAGGTGNCTGTTTCTTGCCTTGTCAATTTTTGCCATTCTGACTGGCGTGAGGTGGTATCTCAATGTGGTTTTGATTTGAATTTCCCTGATGGCTAATGATTTTGAACATTT